>NW_025728274.1:657229-985844 GCF_021461385.2 Schistocerca piceifrons
GAGTATCTCCGTTCCGATTCACTATTCCTTCTTTACTGCATCCCTCGCTCCCTCCCATTGACGAATTAACACTGAAATTAAGTCGCTATGGAATACTATGTGTTCTACGACTTCTCCTTCTAAATCGAGGAACGTTTCTACGGAAACGACAATATTTTCTTTTGGGAGGCGAGTATCACCTTTCCGATGCACTATTCCATCTGTACTGCATCCCTCGCCCCTCACACTGACGAATTAACACGGAAGTGGTGTCGCTATGAAATACTATTGGTTCTATGACTTCTCCTTCTAAATCGAGTAACGTTTCTATGGAAACGACAAGAGTTTCTTTTGGGAGGAGAGTATCTCCGTTCCGATTCACTATTCCTTCTTTACTGCATCCCTCGCTCCATCCCATTGACGAATTAACACTGAAATTGAGTCGCTATGGAATACTATGTGTTCTATAACTTCTCCATCTAAATCGAGGAAAGTTTCTACGGAATCGACAATATTTTCTTTTGGGAGGCGAGTATCCCCTTTCCGATCCACTATTCCATCTTTACTGCATCCCTCGCCCCTCACACTGACGAATTAACACGGAAGTGGTGTCGCTATGAATTACTATTGGTTCTATGATTTCTCCTTCTAAATCGAGTAATGTTTCTATGGAAACGACAAGAGTTTCTTTTGGGAGTAGAGTATCTCCGTTCCGATTCAATATTCCTCCTATACTGCATCCCTCGCTCCCTCCCCTTTGACGAATTAACACTAAAATTGAGTCGCTATGGAATACTATGTGTTCTATAACTTCTCCTTCTAAATCGAGGAACGTTTCTACGGAAACGACAATATTTTCTTTTGGGAGGCGAGTATCCCCTTTCCGATGCACTATTCCATCTTTACTGCATCCCTCGCCCCTCACACTGACGAATTAACACGGAAGTGGTGTCGCTATGAAATACTATTGGTTCTATTACTTCTCCTTCTAAATCGAGTAACGTTTCTATGGAAACAACAAGAGTTTCTTTTGGGAGGAGAGTTTCTCCGTTCGGATTCACTATTCCTTCTTTACTGCATACCTCGAACCCCTCCCATTGACGAATTAACACTGAAATTGAGTCGCTGTGGAATACTATGTGTTCTATAACTACTCCTTCTAAATCGAGGAACGTTTCTACGGAAACGACAATATTTTCCTTTGGGAGGCGAGTATCCCCTTTCCGATGCACTATTCCATCTTTACTGCATCCCTCGCCCCTCACACTGACGAATTAACACGGAAGGGGTGTCGCTATGAAATACTATTGGTTCTATGACATCTCCTTCTAAATCGAGTAACGTTTCTATGGAAACAACAAGAGTTTATTTGGGAGGAGAGTATCTACGTTCCGATTCACTATTCCTTCTTTACTGCATCCCTCGCTCCCTCCCATTGACGAATTAACACTGAAATTGAGTCGCTATGGAATACTATGTGTTCTATCACTTCTCCTTCTAAATCGAGGAACGTTTCTACGGAAACGACAATATTTTCTTTTGGGAGGCGAGTATCCCCTTTCCGATGCACTATTCCATCTTTACTGCAACCCTCGCCCCTCACACTGACGAATTAACACGGAAGTGGTGTCGCTATGAAATACTATTGGTTCTATGACATCTCCTTCTAAATCGAGTAACGTTTCTATGGAAACGACAAGAGTTTCTTTTGGGAGGAGAGTATCTCCGTTCCGATTCACTATTCCTTCTTTACTGCATCCCTCGCTCCCTCCCATTGACGAATTAACACTGAAATTGAGTCGCTATGGAATACTATGTGTTCTATAACTTCTCCTTCTACATCGAGGAACGTTTCTACGGAAACGACAATATTTTCTTTTGGGAGGCGAGTATCCCCTTTCCGATGCACTATTCCATCTTCACTGCATCCCTCGCCCCTCACACTGACGAATTAACACGGAAGTGGTGTCGCTATGAAATACTATTGGTTCTATGACATCTCCTTCTAAATCGAGTAACGTTTCTATGGAAACGACAAGAGTTTCTTTTGGGAGGAGAGTATCTCCGTTCCGATTCACTATTCCTTCTTTACTGTATCCCTCGCTCCCTCCCATTGACGAATTAACACTGAAATTGAGTCGCTATGGAATACTATGTGTTCTATGACTTCTCCTTCTAAATCGAGGAACGTTTCTACTTAAACGACAATATTTTCTTTTGGGAGGCGAGTATCCCCTTTCCGATGCACTATTCCATCTTTACTGCATCCCTCGCCCCTCACACTGACGAATTAACACGGAAGTGGTGTCGCTATGAAATACTATTGGCTCTATGACATCTCCTTCTAAATCGAGTAACGTTTCTATGGAAACGACAAAAGTTTCTTTTGGGAGGAGAGTTTCTCCGTTCCGATTCACTATTCCTTCTTTACTGCATCCCTCGAACCCCTCCCATTGACGAATTAACACTGAAATTGAGTCGCTATGGAATACTATGTGTTCTATGACTTCTCCTTCTAAATCGAGGGACGTTTCTACGGAAGCGACAATATTTTCTTTTGGGAGGCGAGTATCCCCTTTCCGATGCACTAGTCCATCATTTCTGCATCCCTCGCCCCTCACACTGACGAATTAACACGGAAGTGGTGTCGCTATGAAATACTATTGGTTCTATGACTTCTCCTTCTAAATCGAGTAACTTTTCTATGGAAACGACAAGAGTTTCTTTTGGGAGGAGAGTATCTCCGTTCCGATTCACTATTCCTTCTTTACTGCATCCCTCGCTCCCTCCCATTGACGAATTAACACTGAAATTGAGTCGCTATGGAATACTATGTGTTCTATAACTTCTCCTTCTAAATCGAGGAAAGTTTCTACGGAATCGACAATATTTTCTTTTGGGAGGCGAGTATCCCCTTTCCGATGCACTATTCCGTCTTTACTGCATCCGTCGCCCCTCACACTGACGAATTAACACGGATGTGGTGTCGCTATGAAATACTATTGGTTCTATGACTTCTCCTTCTAAATCGAGTAACGTTTCTATGGAAACGACAAGAGTTTCTTTTGGGAGGAGTGTATCTCCGTTCCGATTCACTATTCCTTCTTTACTGCATCCCTCGCTCCCTCCCATTGACGAATTAACACTGAAATTGAGTCGCTATGTAATACTATGTGGTCTATGACTTCTCCTTCTAAATCGAGGAACGTTTCTACGAAAACGACAATATATTCTTTTGGGAGGCGAGTATCCCCTTTCCGATGCACTATTCCATCTTTACTGCATCCCTCGCCCCTCACACTGACGAATTAACACGGAAGTGGTGTCGCTATGAATTACTATTGGTTCTATGACTTCTCCTTCTAAATCGAGTAATGTTTCTATGGAAACGACAAGAGTTTCTTTTGGGAGGAGAGTATCTCCGTTCCGATTCAATATTCCTTCTTTACTGCATCCCTCGCTCCCTCCTATTGACGAATTATAACTGAAATTGAGTCGCTATGGAATACTATGTGTTCTATAACTTCTCCTTCTAAATCGAGGAATGTTTCTACGGAAACGACAATATTTTCTCTTGGGAGGCGAGTATCCCCTTTCCGATGCACTATTCCATCTTTACTGCATCCCTCGCCCCTCACACTGACGAATTAACACGGAAGTGGTGTCGCTATGAAATACTATTGGTTCTATGACTTCTCCTTCTAAATCGAGTAACGTTTCTATGGAAACGACAAGAGTTTCTTTTGGGAGGAGAGTTTCTCCGTTCGGATTCACTATTCCTTCTTTACTGCATCCCTCGAACCCCTCCCATTGACGAATTAACACTGAAATTGAGTCGCTGTGGAATACTAAGTGTTCTATAACTACTCCTTCTAAATCGAGGAACGTTTCTACGGAAACGACAATATTTTCTTTTGGGAGGCGAGTATCCCCTTTCCGATGCACTATTCCATCTTTACTGCATCCCTCGCCCCTCACACTGACGAATTAACACGGAAGTGGTGTCGCTATGAAATACTATTGGTTCTATGACATCTCCTTCTAAATTGAGTAACGTTTCTATGGAAACGACAAGAGTTTCTTTTGGGAGGAGAGTATCTCCGTTCCGATTCACTATTCCTTCTTTACTGCATCTCTCGCTCCCTCCCATTGACGAATTAACACTGAAATTGAGTCGCTATGGAATACTATGTGTTCTATCACTTCTCCTTCTAAATCGAGGAACGTTTCTACGGAAACGACAATATTTTCTTTTGGGAGGCGAGTATCCCCTTTCCGACGCACTATTCCATCTTTACTGCATCCCTCGCCCCTCACACTGACGAATTAACACGGAAGTGGTGTCGCTATGGAATACTATGTGTTCTATTACTTCTCCTTCTAAATCGAGTAACGTTTCTATGGAAACGACAAGAGTTTCTTTTGGGAGGAGAGTTTCTCCGTTCGGATTCACTATTCCTTCTTTACTGCATCCCTCGAACCCCTCCCATTGACGAATTAACACTGAAATTGAGTCGCTGTGGAATACTATGTGTTCTATAACTTCTCCTTCTAAATCGAGGAACGTTTCTACGGAAACGACAATATTTTCTTTTGGGAGGCGAGTATCCCCTTTCCGATGCACTATTCCATCTTTACTGCATCCCTCGCCCCTCACACTGACGAATTAACACGGAAGTGGTGTCGCAATGAAATACTATTGGTTCTATGACATCTCCTTCTAAATCGAGTAACGTTTCTATGGAAACGACAAGAGTTTATTTTGGGAGGAGAGTATCTCCGTTCCGATTCACTATTCCTTCTTTACTGCATCCCTCGCTCCCTCCCATTGACGAATTAACACTGAAATTGAGTCGCTATGGAATACTATGTGTTCTATAACTTCTCCTTCTAAATCGAGGAACGTTTCTACGGAAACGACAATATTTTCTTTTGGGAGGCGAGTATCCCCTTTCCGATGCACTATTCCATCTTTACTGCATCCCTCGCCCCTCACACTGACGAATTAACACGGAAGTGGTGTCGCTATGAAATACTATTGGTTCTATTACTTCTCCTTCTAAATCGAGTAACGTTTCTATGGAAACGACAAGAGTTTCTTTTGGGAGGAGAGTTTCTCCGTTTGGATTCACTATTCCTTCTTTACTGCATCCCTCGAACCCCTCCCATTTACGAATTAACACTGAAATTGAGTCGCTATGGAATACTATGTGTTCTATAACTACTCCTTCTAAATCGAGGAACGTTTCTACGGAAACGACAATATTTTCCTTTGGGAGGCGAGTATCCCCTTTCCGATGAACTATTCCATCTTTACTGCATCCCTCGCCCCTCACACTGACGAATTAACACGGGAGTGGTGTCGCTATGAAATACTATTGGTTCTATGACATCTCCTTCTAAATCGAGTAACGTTTCTATGGAAACGACGAGAGTTCCTTTTGGGAGGAGAGTATCTCCGTTCCGATTCACTATTCCTTCTTTACTGCATCCCTCGCTCCCTCCCATTGACGAATTAACACTGAAATTGAGTCGCTATGGAATACTATGTGTTCTATGACTTCTCCTTCTAAATCGAGGTACGTTTCTATGGAAACGACAATATTTTCTTTTGGGAGGTGAGTATCCCCTTTCCGATGCACTACTCCATCTTTACTGCATCCCTCGCCCCTCACACTGACGAATTAACACGCAAGTGGTGTCGCTATGAAATACTATTGGTTCTATGACATCTCCTTCTAAATCGAGTATCGTTTCTATGGAAACGACAAGAGTTTCTTTTGGGAGGAGAGTATCTCCGTTCCGATTCACTATTCCTTCTTTACTGCATCCCTCGCTGCCTCCCATTGACGAATTAACACTGAAATTGAGTCGCTATGGAATACTATGTGTTCTATGACTTCTCCTTCTAAATCGAGGAACGTTTCTACGGAAACGACAATATTTTCTTTTGGGAGGCGAGTATCCCCTTTCCGATGCACTATTTCATCTTTACTGCATCCCTCGCCCCTCACTCTGACGAAATAACACGGAAGTGGTGTCGCTATGAAATACTATTGGTTCTATGACTTCTCCTTCTTAATCGAGTAACGTTTCTATGGAAACGACAAGAGTTTCTTTTGGAAGGAGAGTATCTCCGTTCCGATTCACTATTCCTTCTTTACTGCATCCCTCGCTCCCTCCCATTGACGAATTAACACTGAAATTGAGTCGCTATGGAATACTACGTGTTCTATGACTTCTCCTTCTAAATCGAGGAACGTTTCTACGGAAACGACAATATTTTCTTTTCGGAGGCGAGTATCCCCTTTCCGATGCACTATTCCATCTTTACTGCATCCCTTGCCCCTCACACTGACGAATTAACACGGAAGTGGTGTCGCTACGAAATACTATTGGTTCTATGACATCTCCTTCTAAATCGAGTAACGATTCTATGGAAACGACAAGAGTTTGTTTTGGGAGGCGAGTATCTCCGTTTCGATTCACTATTCCTTCATTACTGCATCCCTCGCTCCCTCCCATTGACGAATTAGCACCGAAATTGAGTCGCTATGGAATACTATGTGTTCTATGACTTCTCCTTCTAAATCGAGGAACGTTTCTACGGAAACGACAATATGTTCTTTTGGGAGGCGAGTATCCCCTTTCCGTTGCACTATTCTATCTTTACTGCATCCCTCGCCACTCACACTGACGAATTAACACGGAAGTGGTGTCGCTATGAAATACTATTGGTTCTATGACTTCTCCTTCTAAATCGAGTAACGTTTCTATGGAAACGACAAGAGTTTCTTTTGGGAGGAGAGTATCTCCGTTCCGATTCACTATTCCTTCTTTACTGCATCCCTCGCTCCCTCCCATTGACGAATTAACACTGAAATTGAGTCGCTATGGAATACTAAGTGTTCTATGACTTCTCCTTCTAAATCGAGGAACGTTTCTACGGAAACGACAATATTTTCTTTTGGGAGGCGAGTATCCCTTTTCCGATGCACTACTCCATCTTTACTGCATCCCTCGCCCCTCACACTGACGAATTAACACGGAAGTGGTGTCGCTATGAAATACTATTGGTTCTGTGACTTCTCCTTCTAACTCGAGTAACTTTTCTATGGAAACGACAAGAGTTTCTTTTGGGAGGAGAGTATCTCCGTTCCGATTCACTATTCCTTCTTTACTGCATCCCTCGGTCCCTCCCATTGACGAATTAACACTGAAATTGAGTCGCTATGGAATACTATGTGTTCTATGACTTCTCCTTCTAAATCGAGGAACGTTTCTACGGAAAAGACAATATTTTCTTTTGGGAGGCGAGTATCCCCTTTCCGATGCACTATTCCATTTTTACTGCATCCCTTGCCCCTCACACTGACGAATTAACACGGAAGTGGTGTCGCTATGAAATACTATTGGTTCTATGACTTCTCCTTCTAAATCGAGTAACGTTTCTATGGAAACGACAAGAGTTTCTTTTGCGAGGCGAGTATCTCCGTTCCGATTCACTATTCCTTCATTACTGCATCCCTCGCTCCCTCCCATTGACGAATTAACACTGAAATTGAGTCGCTATGGAATACTATGTGTTCTATGACTTCTCCTTCTAAATCGAGGAACGTTTCTACGGAAACGACAATATTTTCTTTTGGGAGGCGAGTATCCCCTTTCCGTTGCACTATTCCATCTTTACTGCATCCCTCGCCCCTCACACTGACGAATTAACACGGAAGTGGTGTCGCTATGAAATACTATTGGTTCTATGACTTCTCCTTCTAAATCGAGTAACGTTTCTATGGAAACGACAAGAGTTTCTTTTGGGAGGAGAGTATCTCCGTTCCGATTCACTATTCCTTCTTTACTGCATCCCTCGCTCCCTCCCATTGACGAATTAACACTGAAATTGAGTCGCTATGGAATACTATGTGTTCTATGCCTTCTCCTTCTAAATCGAGGAACGTTTCTACGGAAACGACAATATTTTCTTTTGGGAGGCGAGTATCCCCTTTCCGATGCACTATTCCATCTTTACTGCATCCCTTGCCCCTCACACTAACGAATTAACACGGAAGTGGTGTCGCTACGAAATACTATTGGTTCTATGACATCTCCTTCTAAATCGAGTAACGTTTCTATGGAAACCACAAGAGTTTGTTTTGGGAGGCGAGTATCTCAGTTCCGATTCACTATTCCTTCTTTACTGCATCCCTCGCTCCCTCCCATTTACGAATTAACACTGAAATTGAGTCGCTATGGAATACTATGTGTTCTATAACTACTCCTTCTAAATCGAGGAACGTTTCTACGGAAACGACAATATTTTCCTTTGGGAGGCGAGTATCCCCTTTCCGATGCACTATTCCATCTTTACTGCATCCCTCGCCCCTCACACTGACGAATTAACACGGAAGTGGTGTCGCTATGAAATACTATTGGTTCTATGACATCTCCTTCTAAATCGAGTAACGTTTCTATGGAAACGACGAGAGTTCCTTTTGGGAGGAGAGTATCTCCGTTCCGATTCACTATTCCTTCTTTACTGCATCCCTCGCTCCCTCCCATTGACGAATTAACACTGAAATTGAGTCGCTATGGAATACTATGTGTTCTATGACTTCTCCTTCTAAATCGAGGAACGTTTCTACGGAAACGACAATATTTTCTTTTGGGAGGCGAGTATCCCCTTTCCGTTGCACTAATCTATCTTTACTGCATCCCTCGCCACTCACACTGACGAATTAACACGGAAGTGGTGTCGCTATGAAATACTATTGGTTCTATGACTTCTCCTTCTAAATCGAGTAACGTTTATATGGAAACGACAAGAGTTTCTTTTGGGAGGAGAGTATCTCCGTTCCGATTCACTATTCCTTCTTTACTGCATCCCTCGCTCCCTCCCATTGACAAATTAACACTGAAATTGAGTCGCTATGGAATACTATGTGTTCTATGACTTCTCCTTCTAAATCGAGGAACGTTTCTACGGAAACGACAATATTTTCTTTTGGGAGGCGAGTATCCCCTTTCCGATGCACTATTCCATCTTTACTGCATCCCTCGCCCCTCACACTGACGAATTAACACGGAAGTGGTGTCGCTATGAAATACTATTGGCTCTGTGACTTCTCCTTCTAAATCGAGTAACTTTTCTATGGAAACGACAAGAGTTTCTTTTGGGAGGAGAGTATCTCCGTTCCGATTCACTATTCCTTCTTTACTGCATCCCTCGCTCCCTCCCATTGACGAATTAACACTGAAATTGAGTCGCTATGGAATACTATGTGTTCTATGACTTTTCCTTCTAAATCGAGGAACGTTTCTACGGAAACGACAATATTTTCTTTTGGGAGGCGAGTATCCCCTTTCCGATGCACTATTTCATCTTTACTGCATCCCTCGCCCCTCACACTGACGAATTAACACGGAAGTGGTGTCGCTATGAAATACTATTGGTTCTATGACTTCTCCTTCTTAATCGAGTAACGTTTCTATGGAAACGACAAGAGTTTCTTTTGGGAGGAGAGTATCTCCGTTCCGATTCACTATTCCTTCTTTACTGCATCCCTCGCTCCCTCCCACTGACGAATTAACACTGAAATTGATTCGCTATGGAATACTATGTGTTCTATGACTTCTCCTTCTAAATCGAGGAACGTTTCTACGGAAACGACAATATTTTCTTTTGGGAGGCGAGTATCCCCTTTCCGATGCACTATTCCATCTTTACTGCATCCCTCGAATCTCACACTGACGAATAAACACGGAAGTGGTGTCGCTACGAAATACTATTGGTTCTATGACATCTCCTTCTAAATCGAGTAACGTTTCTATGGAAACGACAAGAGTTTGTTTTGGGAGGTGAGTATCTCCGTTCCGATTCACTATTCCTTCTTTACTGCATCCCTCGCTCCCTCCCATTGACGAATTAACACTGAGATTGAGTCGCTATGGAATACCATGTGTTCTATGACTTCTCCTTCTAAATCGAGGAACGTTTCTACGGAAACGACAATATTTTCTTTTGGGAGGCGAGTATCCCCATTCCGTTGCACTATTCCATCTTTACTGCATCCCTCGCCCCTCACACTGACGAATTAACACGGAAGTGGTGTCGCTATGAAATACTATTGGTTCTGTGACTTCTCCTTCTAAATCGAGTAACTTTTCTATGGAAACGACAAGAGTTTCTTTTGGGAGGAGAGTATCTCCGTTCCGATTCACTATTCCTTCTTTACTGCATCCCTCGCTCCCTCCCATTGACGAATTAACACTGAAATTGAGTCGCTATGGAATACTATGTGTTCTATGACTTCTCCTTCTAAATCGAGGAAAGTTTCTGCGGAAACGACAATATTTTCTTTTGGGAGGCGAGTATCCCCTTTCCGATGCACTATTCCATCTTTACTGCATCCCTTGCCCCTCACACTGACGAATTAACACGGAAGTGGTGTCGCTATGATATACTATTGGTTCTATGACTTCTCCTTCTTAATCGAGTAACGTTTCTATGGAAACGACAAGAGTTTCTTTTGGGAGGAGAGTATCTCCGTTCCGATTCACTATTCCTTCTTTACTGCATCCCTCGCTCCCTCCCATTGACGAATTAACACTGAAATTGAGTCGCTATGGAATACTATGTGTTCTATGACTTCTCCTTCTAAATCGAGGAACGTTTCTACGGAAACGACAATATTTTCTTTTGGGAGGCGAGTATCCCCTTTCCGTTGCACTAATCTATCTTTACTGCATCCCTCGCCACTCACACTGACGAATTAACACGGAAGTGGTGTCGCTATGAAATACTATTGGTTCTATGACTTCTCCTTCTAAATCGAGTAACGTTTATATGGAAACGACAAGAGTTTCTTTTGGGAGGAGAGTATCTCCGTTCCGATTCACTATTCCTTCTTTACTGCATCCCTCGCTCCCTCCCATTGACGAATTAACACTGAAATTGAGTCGCTATGGAATACTATGTGTTCTATGACTTCTCCTTCTAAATCGAGGAACGTTTCTACGGAAACGACAATATTTTCTTTTGGGAGGCGAGTATCCCCTTTCCGATGCACTATTCCATCTTTACTGCATCCCTCGCCCCTCACACTGACGAATTAACACGGAAGTGGTGTCGCTATGAAATACTATTGGTTCTGTGACTTCTCCTTCTAAATCGAGTAACTTTTCTATGGAAACGACAAGAGTTTCTTTTGGGAGGAGAGTATCTCCGTTCCGATTCACTATTCCTTCTTTACTGCATCCCTCGCTCCCTCCCATTGACGAATTAACACTGAAATTGAGTCGCTATGGAATACTATGTCTTCTATGACTTTTCCTTCTAAATCGAGGAACGTTTCTACGGAAACGACAATATTTTCTTTTGGGAGGCGAGTATCCCCTTTCCGATGCACTATTTCATCTTTACTGCATCCCTCGCCCCTCACACTGACGAATTAACACGGAAGTGGTGTCGCTATGAAATACTATTGGTTCTATGACTTCTCCTTCTTAATCGAGTAACGTTTCTATGGAAACGACAAGAGTTTCTTTTGGGAGGAGAGTATCTCCGTTCCGATTCACTATTCCTTCTTTACTGCATCCCTCGCTCCCTCCCACTGACGAATTAACACTGAAATTGATTCGCTATGGAATACTATGTGTTCTATGACTTCTCCTTCTAAATCGAGGAACGTTTCTACGGAAACGACAATATTTTCTTTTGGGAGGCGAGTATCCCCTTTCCGATGCACTATTCCATCTTTACTGCATCCCTCGAATCTCACACTGACGAATAAACACGGAAGTGGTGTCGCTACGAAATACTATTGGTTCTATGACATCTCCTTCTAAATCGAGTAACGTTTCTATGGAAACGACAAGAGTTTGTTTTGGGAGGCGAGTATCTCCGTTCCGATTCACTATTCCTTCTTTACTGCATCCCTCGCTCCCTCCCATTGACGAATTAACACTGAGATTGAGTCGCTATGGAATACCATGTGTCCTATGACTTCTCCTTCTAAATCGAGGAACGTTTCTACGGAAACGACAATATTTTCTTTTGGGAGGCGAGTATCCCCATTCCGTTGCACTATTCTATCTTTACTGCATCCCTCGCCACTCACACTGACGAATTAACACGGAAGTGGTGTCGCTATGAAATACTATTGGTTCTATGACTTCTCCTTCTAAATCGAGTAACGTTTCTATGGAAACGACAAGAGTTTCTTTTGGGTGGAGAGTATCTCCGTTCCGATTCACTATTCCTTCTTTACTGCATCTCTCGCTCCCCCCCATTGACGAATTAACACTGAAATTGAGTCGCTATGGAATACTATGTGTTCTATGACTTCTCCTTCTAAATCGAGGAACGTTTCTACGGAAACGACAATATTTTCTTTTGGGAGGCGAGTATCCCCTTTCCGATGCACTATTTCATCTTTATTGCATCCCTCGCCCCTCACACTGACGAATTAACACGGAAGCGGTGTCGCTATGAAATACTATTGGTTCTATGACTTCTCCTTCTAAATCGAGTAGCGTTTCTATGGAAACGACAAGAGTTTCTTTTGGGAGGAGAGAATCTCCGTTCCGATTCACTATTCCTTCTTTACTGCATCCCTCGCTCCCTCCCATTGACGAATTGCCACTGAAATTGAGTCGCTATGGAATACTATGTGTTCTATGACTTCTCCTTCTAAATCGAGGAACGTTTCTACGGAAACGACAATAATTTCTTTTGGGAGGCGAGTATCCCCTTTCCGTTGCACTATTCCATCTTTACTGCATCCCTCGCCCCTCACACTGACGAATTAACACGGAAGTGGTGTCGCTATGAAATACTATTGGTTCTATGACTTCTCCTTCTAAATCGAGTAACGTTTCTATGGAAACGACAAGAGTTTCTTTTGGGAGGAGAGTATCTCCGTTCCGATTCATTATTCCTTCTTTACTGCATCCCTCGCTCCCTCCCATTGACGAATTAACACTGAAATTGAGTCGCTATGGAATACTATGTGTTCTATGACTTCTCCTTCTAAATCGAGGAACGTTCCTACGGAGACGACAATATTTTCTTTTGGGAGGCGAGTATCCCCTTTCCGATGCAGTACTCCATCTATACTGCATCCCTCGCCCCTCACACTGACGAATTAACACGGAAGTGGTGTCGCTATGAAATACTATTGGTTCTATGACTTCTTCTTCTAAATCGAGTAACGTTTCTATGGAAACGACAAGAGTTTCTTTTGGGAGGAGAGTATCTCCGTTCTGATTCACTATTCCTTCTTTACTGCATCCCTCGCTCCCTCCCATTGACGAATTAAAACTGAAATTGAGTCGCTATGGAATACTATGTGTTCTATGACTTCTCCTTCTAAATCGAGGAACGTTTCTACGGAAACGACAATATTTTGTTTTGGGAGGCGAGTATCCCCTTTCCGATGCACTATTCCATCTTTACTGCATCCCTCGCCCCTCACACTGACGAATTAACACGGAAGTGGTGTCGCTATGAAATACTATTGGTTCTATGACTTCTCCCTCTAAATCGAATAACGCTTCTATGGAAACGACAAGAGTTTCTTTTGGGAGGAGAGTATCTCCGTTCCGATTCACTATTCCTTCTTTACTGCATCCCTCGCTCCCTCCCATTGACGAATTAACACTGAAATAGAGTCGCTATGGAATACTATGTGTTCTATGACTTCTCCTTCTAAATCGAGGATCGTTTCTACGGAAACAACAATATTTTCTTTCGGGAGGCGAGTATCCCCTTTCCGATGCACTATTCCATCTTTACTGCATCCCTCGCCCCTCACACTGACGAATTAACACGGAAGTGGTGACGCTATGAAATACTGTTGGTTCTATGACTTCTCCTTCTACATCGAGTAACGTTTCTATGGAAACGACAAGAGTTTCTTTTGGGAGGCAAGTATCTCCGTTCCGATTCACTAATCCTTCATTACTGCATCCCTCGCTCCCTCCCATTGCCGAATTAACACTGAAATTGAGTCGCTATGGAATACTATGTGTTCTATGACTTCTCCTTCTAAATCGAGGAACGTTTCTACGGAAACGGCAATATTTTCTTTTGGGAGGCGAGTATCCCCTTTCCGATGCACTATTCTATCTTTACTGCATCCCTCGCCCCTCACACTGACGAATTAACACGCAAGTGGTGTCGCTATGAAATACTATTGGTTCTATGACATCTCCTTCTA
This sequence comes from Schistocerca piceifrons, assembly GCF_021461385.2. Lineage (NCBI taxonomy): Eukaryota > Metazoa > Arthropoda > Insecta > Orthoptera > Acrididae > Schistocerca > Schistocerca piceifrons. The sequence goes on from NW_025728274.1 coordinate 671,425, forward strand.
AATCGAGTAACGTTTCAATGGAAACGACAAGAGTTTCTTTTGGGAGGAGAGAATCTCCGTTCCGATTCACTATTGCTTCTTTACTGCATCCCTCGCTCCCTCCCATTGACGAATTAACACTGAAATTGAGTCGCTATGGAATACTATGTGTTCTATGACTTCTCCTTCTAAATCGAGGAACGTTTCTACGGAAACGACAATATTTTCTTTTGGGAGGCGTGTATCCCCTTTCCGATGCAGTATTCCATCTTTACTGCATCCCTCGCCCCTCACACTGACGAATTAACACGGAAGTGGTGTCGCTATGAAATACTATTGGTTCTATGACTTCTCCTTCTAAATCGAGTAACGTTTCTATGGAAACGACAAGAGTTTCTTTTGGGAGGAGAGTATTTCCGTTCCGATTCACTATTTCTTCTTTACTGCATCCCTCGCTCCCTCCCATTGACGAATTAACACTGAAATTGAGTCGCTATGGAATACTATGTGTTCTATGACTTCTCCTTCTAAATCGAGGAACGTTTCTACGGAAACGACAATATTTTCTTTTGGGAGGCGAGTATCCCCTTTCCGATGCACTATTCCATCTTTACTGCATCCCTCACCCCTCACACTGACGAATTAACACGAAAGTGGTGTTGCTATGAAGTTGCATTGGTTCTATGACTTCTCCTTCTAAATCGAGTAACGTTTCTATGGAAACGACAAGAGTTTCTTTTGGGAGGAGAGTTTCTCCGTTCCGATTCACTATTCCTTCTTTACTGCATCCCTCGCTCCCTCCCATTGACGAATTAACACTGAAATTGAGTCGCTATGGAGTACTATGTATTCTATGACTTCTCCTTCTAAATCGAGGAACGTTTCTACGGAAACGACAATATTTTCTTTTGGGAGGCGAGTATCCCCTTTCCGATGCACTATTCCATCTTTACTGCATCCCTCGCCCCTCACACTGACGAATTAACACGAAAGTGGTGTCGCTATGAAATACTATTGGTTCTATGACTTCTCCATCTAAATCGAGTAATGTTTCTATGGAAACGACAAGAGTTTCTTTTGGGAGGAGAGTATCTCCGTTCCGATTCAATATTCCTTCTTTACTGCATCCCTCGCTCCCTCCCATTGACGAATTAACACTGAAATTGAGTCGCTATGGAATACTATGTGTTCTATAACTTCTCCTTCAAAATCGAAGAACGTTTCTACGGAAACGACAATATTTTCTTCTGGGAGGCGAGTATCTCCTTTCCGATGTACTATTCCATCTTTACTGCATCCCTCGCCCCTCACACTGACGAATTAACACGGAAGTGGTGTCGCTATGAAATACTACGTGTTCTATAACTACTCCTTCTAAATCGAGGAACGTTTCTACGGAAACGACAATATTTTCTTTTGGGAGGCGAGTATCCCCTTTCCGATGCACCATTCCATCTTTACTGCATCCCTCGCCCCTCACACTGTCGAATTAACACGGAAGTGGTGTCGCTATGAAATACTATTGGTTCTATGACATCTCCTTGTAAATCGAGTAACGTTTCTATGGAAACGACAAGAGTTTCTTTTGGGAGGAGAGTATCTCCGTTCCGATTCACTATTCCTTCTTTACTGCATCCCTCGCTCCCTCCCATTGACGAATTAACACTGAAATTGAGTCGCTATGGAATACTATGTGTTCTATGACTTCTCCTTCTAAATCGAGGAACGTTTCTACGGAAACGACAATATTTTCTTTTGGGAGGCGAGTATCCCCTTTCCGATGCACTATTCCATCTTTACTGCATCCCTCGCCCCTCACACTGACGAATTAGCACGAAAGTGGTGTCGCTATGAAATACTATTGGTTCTATGACTTCTCCTTCTAAATCGAGTAACGTTTCTATGGAAACGACAAGAGTTTCTTTTGGGAGGAGAGTATCTCCGTTCCGATTCAATATTCCTTCTTTACTGCATCCCTCGCTCCCTCTCATTGACGAATTAACACTTAAATTGAGTCGCTATGGAATACTATGTGTTCTATGACTTCTCCTTCGAAATCGAGGAACGTTTCTACGGAAACAACAATATTTTCTTTTGGGAGGCGAGTATCCCCTTTCCGATGCACTATTCCATCTTTACTGCATCCCTCGCCCCTCACACTGACGCATTAACACGGAAGTGGTGTCGCTATGAAATACTATTGGTTCTATGACTTCTCCTTCTAAATCGAGTAACGTTTCTATGGAAACGACAAGAGTTTCTTTTGGGAGGAGAGTATCTCCGTTCCGATTCACTATTCCTTCTTTACTGCATCCCTCGCTCCCTCCCATTTACGAATTGACACTGAAATTGAGTCGCTATGGAATACTATGTGTTCTATGACTTCTCCTTCTAAATCGAGGAACGTTTCTACGGAAACGACAATATTTTCTTTTGGGAGGCGAGTATCCCCTTTCCGATGCACTATTCCATCTTTACTGCATCCCTTGCCCCTCACACTGACGAATTAACACGGAAGTGGTGTCGCTATGATATACTATTGGTTCTATGACTTCTGCTTCTAAATCGAGTAACGTTTCTATGGAAACGACAAGAGTTTCTTTTGGGAGGCGAGTATCTCCGTTCCGATTCACTATTCCTTCTTTACTGCATCCCTCGCTCCCTCCCATTGACGAATTAACACTGAAATTGAGTCGCTATGGAATACTATGTGTTCTATAACTTCTCCTTCTAAATCGAGGAACGTTTCTACGGAAACGACAATATTTTCTTTTGGGAGGCGAGTATTCCCTTTCCGATGGACTATTCCATCTTTACTGCATCCCTCGCCCCTCACACTGACGAGTTAACACGGAAGTGGTGTCGCTATGAAATACTATTGGTTCTATGACTTCTCCTTGTAAATCGAGTACCGTTTCTATGGAAACGACAAGAGTTTCTTTTGGGAGGAGGGTATCTCCGTTCCGATTCACTATTCCTTCTTTACTGCATCCCTCGCTCCCTCCCATTGACGAATTAACACTGAAATTGAGTCGCTATGGAATACTATGTGTTCTATAACTTCTCCTTCTAAATCGAGGAACGTTTCTACACAAACGACAATATTTTCTTTTGGGAGGCGAGTATCCCCTTTCCGATGCACTATTCCTTCTTTACTGCATCCCTCGCCCCTCACACTGACGAATTAACACGGAAGTGGTGTCGCTATGATATACTATTGGTTCTATGACATCTCGTTCTAAATCGAGTAACGTTTCTATGGAAACGACAAGAGTTTCTTTTGGGAGGCGAGTATCTCCGTTCCGATTCACTATTCCTTCTTTACTGCATCCCTCGCTCCCTCCCATTGACGAATTAACACTGAAATTGAGTCGCTATGGAATACTATGTGTTCTATAACTTCTCCTTCTAAATTGAGGAACGTTTCTACGGAAACGACAATATTTTCTTTTGGGAGGCGAGTATTCCCTTTCCGATGGACTATTCCATCTTTACTGCATCCCTCGCCCCTCACACTGACGAGTTAACACGGAAGTGGTGTCGCTATGAAATACTATTGGTTCTATGACTTCTCCTTGTAAATCGAGTACCGTTTCTATGGAAACGACAAGAGTTTCTTTTGGGAGGAGGGTATCTCCGTTCCGATTCACTATTCCTTCTTTACTGCATCCCTCGCTCCCTCCCATTGACGAATTAACACTGAAATTGAGTCGCTATGGAATACTATGTGTTCTATAACTTCTCCTTCTAAATCGAGGAACGTTTCTACACAAACGACAATATTTTCTTTTGGGAGGCGAGTATCCCCTTTCCGATGCACTATTCCTTCTTTACTGCATCCCTCGCCCCTCACACTGACGAATTAACACGGAAGTGGTGTCGCTATGATATACTATTGGTTCTATGACATCTCGTTCTAAATCGAGTAACGTTTCTATGGAAACGACAAGAGTTTCTTTTGGGAGGAGAGTATCTCCGTTCCGATTCACTGTTCCTTCTTTACTGCATCCCTCGCTCCCTCCCATTGACGAATTAACACTGAAATTGAGTCGCTATGGAATACTATGTGTTCTATAACTTCTCCTTCTAAATCGAGGAACGTTTCTACGGAAACGACAATATTTTCTTTTGGGAGGCGAGTATCCCCTTTCCGATGCACTATTCCATCTTTACTGCATCCCTCGCCCCTCACACTGACGAATTAACAAGGAAGTGGTGTCGCTATGAAATACTATTGGTTCTATGACATCTCCTTCTAAATCGAGTAACGTTTCTATGGAAACGACAGTAATTTCTTTTGGGAGGCGAGTATCTCCGTTCCGATTCACTATTCCTTCTTTACTGCATCCCTCGCTCCCTCACATTGATGAATTAACACTGAAATTGAATCGCTATGGAATACTATGTGTTCTATAACTTCTCCTTCTAAATCGAGGAACGTTTCTACGGAAACGACAATATTTTCTTTTGGGAGGCGAGTATCCCCTTTCCGATGCACTATTCCATCTTTACTGCATCCCTCGCCCCTCACACTGACGAATTAACACGGATGTGGTGTCGCTATGAAATACTATTGGTTCTATAACATCTCCTTCTCAATCGAGTAACGTTTCTATGGAAACGAGAGTATTTTCTTTTGGGAGGAGAGTATCTCCGTTCCGATTCACTATTCCTTCTTTACTGCATCCCTCGCTCCCTCCCATTGACGAATTAACACTGAAATTGAGTCGCTATGGAATACTATGTGTTCTATAACTTCCCCTTCTAAATCGAGGAATGTTTCTACGGAAACGACAATATTTTCTTTTGGGAGGCGAGTATCCCCTTTCCGATGCACTATTCCATCTTTACTGCATCCCTCGCCCCTCACACTGACGAATTAACACGGAAGTGGTGTCGCTATGAAATACTATTGGTTCTATGACATCTCCTTCTAAATCGAGTAACGTTTCTATGGAAACGACAAGAGTTTCTTTTGGGAGGAGAGTATCTCCGTTCCGATTCACTATTCCTTCTTTACTGCATCCCTCGCTCCATCCCATTGACGAATTAACACTGAAATTGAGTCGCTATGGAATACTATGTGTTCTATGACTTCTCCTTCTAAATCGAGGAACGTTTCTACGGAAACGATAATATTTTCTTTTGGGAGGCGAGTATCCCCTTTCCGATGCACTATTCCATCTTTACTGCATCCCTCGCCCCTCACACTGACGAATTAACACGGATGTGGTGTCGCTATGAAATACTATTGGTTCTATAACATCTCCTTCTCAATCGAGTAACGTTTCTATGGAAACGACAGTATTTTCTTTTGGGAGGAGAGTATCTCCGTTCCGATTCACTATTCCTTCTTTACTGCATCCCTCGCTCCCTCCCATTGACGAATTAACACTGAAATTGAGTCGCTATGGAATACTATGTGTTCTATAACTACCCCTTCTAAATCGAGGAATGTTTCTACGGAAACGACAATATTTTCTTTTGGGAGGCGAGTATCCCCTTTCCGATGCACTATTCCATCTTTACTGCATCCCTCGCCCCTCACACTGACGAATTAACACGGAAGTGGTGTCGCTATGAAATACTATTGGTTCTATGACATCTCCTTCTAAATCGAGTAACGTTTCTATGGAAACGACAAGAGTTTCTTTTGGGAGGAGAGTATCTCCGTTCCGATTCACTATTCCTTCTTTACTGCATCCCTCGCTCCATCCCATTGACGAATTAACACTGAAATTGAGTCGCTATGGAATACTATGTGTTCTATGACTTCTCCTTCTAAATCGAGGAACGTTTCTACGGAAACGATAATATTTTCTTTTGGGAGGCGAGTATCCCCTTTCCGATGTACTATTCCATCTTTAATGCATCCCTCGCCCCTCACACTGACGAATTAACACGGAAGTGGTGTCGCTATGAAATACTATTGGTTCTAAGACATCTCCTTCTAAATCGAGTAACGTTTCTATGGAAACGACAAGAGTTTCTTTTGGGAGGAGAGTATCTCCGTTCCGATTCACTATTCCTTCTTTACTGCATCCCTCGCTCCCTCCCATTGACGAATTAACACTGAAATTGAGTCGCTATGGAATACTATGTGTTCTATAACTTCCCCTTTGTGATGTTACAAAATAAAAGTGATGTTGTTATTCGATGGAAAGTTGGAAATTGAGATTTAGCTTACTGTTTTATCAATCACAGTTGGCGTAAGAATCATGGATTGACAATTGTCATAAAATATTGCATTATGAGATGTGATTAGTTTTTACTTGCGGTTTCGCGTGGCTTGAGGCAGTCACAACTAGCGTGCTATTGATTAAGAAGTTGCGTTATCGTCTTTCTAATTACTTCATGATCGTAGATACGATCATACCCGGTTGTGAAGTTATTGTTATGACAAAACAATTTCCTAAGGGACCAGAAAGTTCTGAAGGGCGCAAAAACAACTGTAACATCACACAAAAGGAAATCCAATATTAAAGCTGATGCAAGAAGACGATAAAACAGTTTTCTTTTTATCAATGTAACACGCACATTGGACTGCTGATCTTGGCGTCTGTAATATTAGCAAAATGCATAATTAAAATGAAAATAATACTGAGGAGATAATAGGATTGAGCACTGCTAAATGATTCAGTATTCCCAGAACAAATATTTATTGTAACTAAAACATATATCGTACCTTAAGCTTAATACAACAATGACGGTAGATTTTTATGTCCGTATCATGTCTATTTAGCGCTCTTTTATATATCCATTGTCTTCTTTGAGTCGCTCGTGCGTCGTCACGGTAAGTTATAACAGTTCTTTACACTTCACTCAACTCAGACATACACGTTTTTATACATTTAGTAAAAAATTTAGATCAGACTGCCACAAATCTGCGTCCGTCTTACTTCAGAAAAACAGTACAAGTCTTCTTAGCGCTCCAGGCTTCATTTGTTCTCCCGCGAACAAAATAGTGAAGGATCGCATATCTATTCGTATTTTTCTGTTTGCCGCCCAAAGACGACGAATTACATTATTTAGAAAATTCCACAGTCGCCATGCGACTCCTCATTATACATTAATCATTATTTACAAACAAGTATTTGCCTCCTGGCTGAAAGTATTAACTACTCGTATTTGCTGTTTTAATAAAGTCAAAAATAGCGAATATCACATTGCCTCCCATGAGGAGAGAGGGAATGCCGAAGGATTACCTCGATCCTCATGTCCTCATGAGATATTCGTGATTTTTGGTGTGACATTTACATAATGTTACTGGCGTACCATGTACTTAAATTGAAATTACATTTATAAACATATATCAGATATTTATCATTTTTCAAAATAAAGTTTTTCATTCTTTGTTCATCAGTCACTTCATTCCATAATACCAAGACTAACATTTATGTGCATTTTTAAGTTTGGTCCATATTTGCTTATAACAATAAGTGAACGTTCATTTCGCACTTCAGGGGATAGAATTCAGGAATTACTTTCTCTTGAGCTTAACAACTAATACATGAGTACAGTGAGTGCTTATTTTCACTAAACTAGAGTGGACAATGTTCGAGCATCTGTTGACTCATTGTGGTTCAATTACAGTTTAATAACGTAGCACTACACTTCGTGATGCTTTCACTTTCTGTGTTAGCTGTCTACGGCGTTCATCATGCAGTACATCTGTCCTTTCCACTGTGGTGCCAGGAATTCAAGTGGCTTCCCGGGTTTTTATTTACAATATGAAACAGAAGAAGTGGAAAATTATTAGTATGACTTACAACCTATTGGATACATTTGTTAAGAATCGGGACTGGTCTGGACTTTAGGGTCTTCCTATAGTGCACATTCATTTTCTTTGTCCATCAAGAGACAGGGTTATAATTCATTTTAGCAGTGTTCAGGAGTGCCGGTATTAATGGCTTTAAGGCCTGAGGAATCTAACAATCTACTTCTCACTCATCTTAACTTCAACTCAAGAAAATTGCTTAATTTACATATGAAAATGTAGTCACACAAGTGTACAAATGTTTTTCCTCCAGTATGTACGATTGAAGTCATGGCGGTTAGCAGTTTAAAGTTTGGATTGTTTCGTCACCCACACGTCAGCCACTCACAGCGGCTGCACAGTGTTGCGTGAGCTCCAATACTTAGTATCCGTTCGCGCTCAGGCTGTAACAGAGCTGCTGGTCGTCGATTGCTCCCTTTTTTTTTGTGAACTTCGTATCACACGAGTGCATCGATACAAACACCTCGCGCGCGTTTCCCATCGGAGGAGCCGGACACTGACGCTGCCTCCATACTTCTCTGTCAACTGCCTCCCATGAGGCTCACAGGTAAGTGACGACGAATGTTTTAGCTGTCGCTGCACTTAGAACAACACTGAACTTTGCGTTGCACCTGTTGTCGTAGCCTTGACTTCTTTTTACACTTGCAGTACAACACTACCACTAATATACAGTGAACAGTTACTTTTATTATGCACGTCGCACTTTAGTGTGCATCTTCACACAGCATTCGTGCTTAGTTCCTTCGCCGATGGAGTTCATTTACAAAACAATTAATTTTGCAGGTTTCCTCCATTGGTACAGAAAGACTTATATTCAACTATTTACAAAAGATCACTTACGAGCTAATATTTACAATTAATGGTCACTCCTTTTGTTAAGTCCAGTGAACAACTGCTTTATGAATGGACTCTTTATATCTCAAGATTTGCTTTCACTAGTGAACCTAAAAATATTCTTTCAAACTTTCTTTTAAGTGCTCATCTCCTCATTATGAAAACTACAGGTTCCGCAACACTCGTTGCATTTATTCTTTAGTGCACCCAAGATCATTTTCTACTGCCACGCAGCATATCTACTACATAACGAGTACGCATTTAACGCTGAATCTTTTTTTTTTTTTTTTTTTTTTTTTTTATAAATTTGAGGGCAGACTGGATAACAATAGGTCTCCCTCTTCGCTTCATGTACTCAGCAATCGTTCTCTGTTAAAAAAAATAGGGTAACGCGTGTCCACTATTTTTCGCATGAATGGAATTACCGACAGTTCACTGGGTTTACGCAACCGGTCCATAACAAACATTACCAAAGCTAGCGAAGTTCATCACGCTACGTGTCTCATTTCTCATAAGCACTGCTTTGCTTCGAAGCACACGTGCCTTTTACAAGTCGACCCTTGGTCTGGGTTAATGAACCAGGATCAAAAGGAACGGGCACAAGGAAAATGGATTTCATAAGAGGAGTGTCTTAGGAGACATTTTTGCAATAAAATCTGCATGTAAATTAAATTATCATAATAAACATAGGCACATATATAAATTCCAACCTCTTTCATTACAGCATACTTTGCTACTTCTACGTCTTACTCAGGTTATAGTCAATATTAAGTTTAAATATCACTGCATTGCTTGTTCTTTAGATTAGCCTTCAATTAGGGTATTGAATGGTCGCTAGATTACACTACAGATCTTCTGAAGATCTTTACTTGGACTTATTTATGATACAGGGGGCTTGCTGTGTGGTTATTTAGTACCTCGATTCTACTGAAATCAATTCGTCAGCTAACATTCCTCATATACTCTTTACATTGGGCTCAGATCACAGGGAAATAGTTTACTTTCATAGCAATTAGTGGCCTCGTGGAGTACTTACGCTACATTATTGATGCTTCATGGTTTGCCTCTATTTGTACTGTATTTCACCTAACTTAGTTTACTACAGCTTATTGTCTCCTTGCGTGAACACATGTGGGTTACCACTTGTTTTTCCATTTAACAGCACGCTTTAACTGAACTTTAAGCTATTTCTTCTACTCCTGTCCACTGTCTAGACTGTTTGAACATGTACCCTTTTTTTTTTTAAGCAGGTAATTTGGGCTTTTACAACAGAACTTCAAGTACTTACATTACTAAAAATAAATCTATCTTCTTGTACCTTGAGAGAAGTGCTTATTTACGCATCCTTCTCCATTTCTCACCTTTACATATTTATATAGCTCCGGGCAATCGCCTCGCAAGCACTTTTTTTTTTATTACTAACTTAAAATTAAATTGAAATTCTTGGTGCAACCTCAATTTCCTGCTTCAGCTTGTTGAAGAAATATCAGTTCATGTCCATCACTATAAACAATTTTTCCATACATAGCATTTAATACTTAAAGATGACATGTAGTAGCCGTTACCATGTAGTCAGTGCGCTGTTCAACACAATACTTATCATTAACAGTTCACACAAGGAAATTTCTAGTAAGCAAGAGGTAAGAAACCAAAACATATTCTATCTGCAGTTGAAGCTGCGTCTGTAAACTAACTCTCTGTTTCAATGGACCAATCGCTCCCGATATGGAGCAGCCCTGAATCGGCAATGATAAAACTTTTGAAACAGAAGACACCTGTCTGAAGAGACATGGTGACATGACATTGATGTTTGCTCCTGTATCAACAACGGCTGTGAAAGGAATGTTGGCAATAGAAATCTTAATCGCAGCCTGGACCTGTTCATCATAAATGTCATTAATGTCTTGAGCTTCTAGGTCAGGTGCAAGGTCATCTCGTAAGTCGGTCTCATGGTCGTACCGTATCGCATTAACATACTCAGAATCAGAGTATTCGTTAGTGCCCCCACTCAAAATCCGCAGCGACCTCTTGGAGGCTGAAAGGCGCTGCCTCTACTTTTCCGCAGGATGTTTAACCTGTTTGTCATTCATGGCCTTAAGTGTTTGTTCCGTTTCATATTGGTGCTGATTATGTGGTACAAATGCCGGTGTAAAGGGGTCAAATCCACTGGGTGCATTCACTTGTGAATAGAATACTTGAGAAGGCTGATGTCGCCCGATCTTTTGGTTGCCGGCAAAACCATTTCCTTGTGAAGGAAAGTTCGCATTTGGTACCGTTTGAAAATTGTTCCGCGGTCCTCTATTCTGTGAAAAGTTGTTCTGATGTGCTGGGTGGCCTCCGCCTTGCCCATGCCACTTGCTATTTTTCGACCTATAACTTTGATCGTACACTGGTCCATTTGAAAAATTACCAATCGTTTGTGGAGAATTTCCATACTGCTCAGGCGCAGATTTAAAGGGTGGGTTTCCGTACTGATGTTGTTCCTGGTGGTTGTAAATTGGGTGGTATCTCTGCTGATTACGGTAATTGGTTTTCTGCTTCCGTTTAAAGTTATTGCCGTTTGCGTTTTGATAACCGCTGGCAGGTTGGCAACAGCGGTCGCAGTAGCTCGCTCTCTCCTTCGGCGCATTGTTGTCCGCGTGCGATGCATTCTGCTGGCTGCCAGGGAAGAATTTGCCGCTGCCAACCTTGGAGCGCACATCCTCGCTAATTAAATCTAAGGAATCCAGCACAGAAAGGAATACATCCGTGTCTTCTTCGGACACATTTACTAATTTCTCTCTAATAGACACAGGGAGTTTGCTTTTGAGAATCATAATTACGTCCTTGGAAGAAATCGGAGAATCCCAGAATTTAATTTTTGCTAGATACTTCTCAAAGTATCGCCGAAGACTTCCATGCTTCTCATTGAAAATTTCCGCACCATACACCTCCTTCCTTAATCTTTGCTGTACCCCATTACTCCAAAATTTTGCCAAGAACATTTTCTCAAACTCTTCATAATTCCTACACGTGTCTACCATTTCCGTTCCCCATAATGCTGCATCACCAGAAATAAAGCCAGTGACGAACTGAATACGCTGTCTGTCTGTCCAGCTCCTGGGAAATATGCCGGAAAAATTCTTTAGGAACACGATGGGGTGTATTTCTCGCTTCTGCGGATGAAAAACAGGAAAAGTGCGATGCTTAATCACACTTTCCTCTTGCATTAAACTCACGATTGTGGGCGGATCATTTATTTTCCCTACTCGGAACTCAACAGGACTGTTGTTTTGCATGTAATCAGGCGGTGAACAATAAGGAGTTGACTGACATTCGTCACCGTCTAAAGAGTTGTTCCCTATAGTTTGCGTATGCGTGTGCGGATTTTCTACACAGTTTCTCAGCATTCTGACTTCGTCCACTACTTGCTGCTTCCACTCGGGAAGATCCCGTGTAAGTGTCCTCCGAATCTGTCCCAATTCAGAAACTACTGTGTCTCCCGACTTACCAGGAGCAGCTAAGATTTCATAAGTTACATCCTTGACAGTCTCCCTAAGCTCCTCCCTGACCTTCTTTTCGATAAAAATATCTTTACCCTTTATCCATTCACCGTAGTGTTCCGACAATGCCTCCGTGTGTGCTTTCACGGTGCTCTTAACCTGTTCTTCAATATTGATTGAGTCTATCTGCCTCGACAGATCCTCCACTACACCTTCAATGTCAGATACTGCATTTCTAACTGAATTTATTTCTTTGGTAGCTGCCTGAATTTTTGTGTTTAATGTTCCAGATACTTCAGCTATTTCACTTTTCACCTGTTTCTGCATTTTCTGAATTTGATCACTGATCTTAGTTTGCACCTCACCCAAATGGGTATTTAATTCAGCCGTAATTTCTTTATGCAGATCTGTTTTGATTGTGCCTAGCTGTGTTTTTAATGATTCGCTTACAGCATCTAATCGGGCGTTAACAGTCTCATTTTGTGTTTTTATAGTCTCATTTTGTGTTTTTACTGATTCGCTTACAGCATCTAATCGGGCGTTAACAGTCTCATTTTGTGTTTTTATAGTCTCATTTACTGCGTCAAACTGTTGTTTCAGCATTTCCATTAACGCACCGAGGTCATTTGTAGCTGCAGCGGGAAGAATTTGGACTTTAGGGTCACTTTCCCCTGTTACAGACATGGTTAGTTCAGTTTCCACACGGGAACCTACCGTTCGCGATCGTAAAGGGTATGGAATACTATTAACGTCTTCACTCCCGTCTCCTGTTGTCACCTGTCTCTGTTTACTATCTGCCCTTTTCGTCAGTAAATCACGTGCTACGCAAGGCTTTCGTCGTTTGTCAGTGACGTGGTGAGTCCGCTAAGAGCACCGCTCTCGCGTGAGCAACAAATGAAATTCTATCTTGCGAGAAGACAAGATGGAACCTAAACGTTTCAGACAAATGAATGAAGATGCTCTTCACTGCAAATTGCACACACTATCCACCATGTTGAAAATGTAATACAGCTATACTAACAATGGCGAGAAATAATTTCTATTATCAGACTACGAATAATTTTACTTTGAAAGATAAAATAAAGCAGATTTTCTATAGCGGGAAGGAGATAGAAAGGATGTGGATCGACTTGGAAAAGCAACGTTGCTACTGAAGCACTACACTGCGTATGCAAAATTCTGACTTACTTTTTGATGGCTTGAATACCGCTATGTTATCTCAGCAAATTCACGTCTCTTTTCTTTTCTTTACTCTCGGTAATTAAACTGCATTATTGACCGTTATTCTCACAGAGAGACGATGTGTACATGAAACGACAGAACATTTATTAACACAAGCACATAGAAAATTTTCCAAGAATTTGAACTAATTTTTGGTCAAGTCCCTGTTCGGGCGCCAAGTGTGATGTTACAAAATAAAAGTGATGTTGTTATTCGATGGAAAGTTGGAAATTGAGATTTAGATTACTGTTTTATCAATCACAGTTGGCGTAAGAATCATGGATTGACCATTGTCATAAAATATTGCATTATGAGATGTGATTAGTTTTTACTTGCGGTTTCGCGTGGCTTGAGGCAGTCACAACTAGCGTGCTATTGATTAAGAAGTTGCGTTATCGTCTTTCTAATTACTTCATGATCGTAGATACGATCATACCCGGTTGTGAAGTTATTGTTATGACAAAACAATTTCCTAAGGGACCAGAAAGTTCTTAAGGGCGCAAAAACAACTGTAACATCACACAAAAGGAAATCCAATATTAAAGCTGATGCAAGAAGACGATAAAACAGTTTTCTTTTTATCAATGTAACACGCACATTGGACTGCTGATCTTGGCGTCTGTAATATTAGCAAAATGCATAATTAAAATGAAAATAATACTGAGGAGATAATAGGATTGAGCACTGCTAAATGATTCAGTATTCCCAGAACAAATATTTATTATAACTAAAACATATATCGTACCTTAAGCTTAATACAACAATGACGGTAGATTTTTATGTCCGTATCATGTCTATTTAGCGCTCTTTTATATAGCCATTGTCTTCTTTGAGTCGCTCGTGCGTCGTCACGGTAAGTTATAACAGTTCTTTACACTTCACTCAACTCAGACATACACGTTTTTATACATTTAGTAAAAAATTTAGATCAGACTGCCACAAATCTGCGTCCGTCTTACTTCAGAAAAACAGTACAAGTCTTCTTAGCGCTCCAGGCTTCATTTGTTCTCCCGCGAACAAAATAGTGAAGGATCGCATATCTATTCGTATTTTTCTGTTTGCCGCCCAAAGACGACGAATTACATTATTTAGAAAATTCCACAGTCGCCATGCGACTCCTCATTATACATTAATCATTATTTACAAACAAGTATTTGCCTCCTGGCTGAAAGTATTAACTACTCGTATTTGCTGTTTTAATAAAGTCAAAAATAGCGAATTTCACACCTTCTAAATCGAGGAACGTTTCTATGGAAACGACAGTAATTTCTTTTGGGAGGCGAGTATCTCCGTTCCGATTCACTATTCCTTCTTTACTGCATCCCTCGCTCCCTCCCATTGACGAATTAACACTGAAATTGAGTCGCTATGGAATACTATGTGTTCTATAACTTCCCCTTCTAAATCGAGGAACGTTTCTACGGAAACGACAATATTTTCTTTTGGGAGGCGAGTATCCCCTTTCCGATGCACTATTCCATCTTTACTGCATCCCTCGCCCCTCACAATGACGAATTAACACGGAAGTGGTGTCGCTATGAAATACTATTGGTTCTAAGACATCTCCTTCTAAATCGAGTAACGTTTCAATGGAAACGACAAGAGTTTCTTTTGGGAGGAGAGTATCTCCGTTCCGATTCACTATTCCTTCTTTACTGCATCCCTCGCTCCATCCCATTGACGAATTAACACTGAAATTGAGTCGCTATGGAATACTATGTGTTCTATAACTTTTCCTTCTAAATCGAGGAACGTTTCTACGGAAACGACAATATTTTCTTTTGGGAGGCGAGTATCCCCTTTCCGATGCACTATTCCATCTTTACTGCATCCCTCGCCCCTCACACTGACGAATTAACACGGAAGTGGTCTCGCTATGAAATACTATTGGTACTATGACATCTCCTTCTAAATCGAGTAACATTTCTATGGAAACGACAAGAGTTTCTTTTGGGCGGAGAGTATCTCCGTTCCGATTCACTATTCCTTCTTTACTGCATTCCCTCGCTCCCTCCCATTGACGAATTAACACTGAAATTGAGTCGCTATGGAATACTATGAGTTCTATAACTTCCCCTTCTAAATCGAGGAACGTTTCTACGGAAACGACAATATTTTCTTTTGGGAGGCGAGTATCCCCTTTCCGATGCACTATTCCATCTTTACTGCATCCCTCCCCCCTCACACTGACGAATTAACACGGAAGTGGTGTCGCTATGAAATACTATTGGTTCTAAGTCATCTCCTTCTAAATCGAGTAACGTTTCTATGGAAACGACAAGAGTTTCTTATGGGAGGAGAGTACCTCCGTTCCGATTCACTATTCCTTCTTTACTGCATCCCTCGCTCCCTCCCATTGACGGACTAACACTGAAATTGAGTCGCTATGGAATACTATGTGTTGTATAACTTCTCCTTCTAAAACGAGGAACGTTTCTACGGAAACGACAATATTTTCTTTTGGGAGGCGAGTATCCCCTTTCCGATGCACTATTCCATCTTTACTGCATCCCTCGCCCCTCACACTGACGAATTAACACGGAAGTGGTGTCGCTATGAAATACTATTGGTTCTATGACATCTCCTTCTAAGTCGAGTAACGTTTCTATGGAGACGACAGTAATTTCTTTTGGGAGGCGAGTATCTCCGTTCCGATTCACTATGCCTTCTTTACTGCATCCCTCGCTACCTCACATTGACGAATTAACACTGAAATTGAATCGCTATGGAATACTATGTGTTCTATAACTTCTCCTTCTAAATCGAGGAACGTTTCTACGGAAACGACAATATTTTCTTTTGGGAGGCGAGTATCCCCTTTCCGATGCACTATTCCATCTTTACTGCATCCCTCGCCCCTCACAATGACGAATTAACACGGAAGTGGTGTCGCTATGAAATACTATTGGTTCTAAGACATCTCCTTCTAAATCGAGTAACGTTTCAATGGAAACGACAAGAGTTTCTTTTGGGAGGAGAGTATCTCCGTTCCGATTCACTATTCCTTCTTTACTGCATCCCTCGCTCCATCCCATTGACGAATTAACACTGAAATTGAGTCGCTATGGAATACTATGTGTTCTATAACTTTTCCTTCTAAATCGAGGAAAGTTTCTACGGAAACGACAATATTTTCTTTTGGGAGGCGAGTATCCCCTTTCCGATGCACTATTCCATCTTTACTGCATCCCTCGCCCCTCACACTGACGAATTAACACGGAAGTGGTCTCGCTATGAAATACTATTGGTACTATGACATCTCCTTCTAAATCGAGTAACATTTCTATGGAAACGACAAGAGTTTCTTTTGGGCGGAGAGTATCTCCGTTCCGATTCACTATTCCTTCTTTACTGCATTCCCTCGCTCCCTCCCATTGACGAATTAACACTGAAATTGAGTCGCTATGGAATACTATGTGTTCTATAACTTCCCCTTCTAAATCGAGGAACGTTTCTACGGAAACGACAATATTTTCTTTTGGGAGGCGAGTATCCCCTTTCCGATGCACTATTCCATCTTTACTGCATCCCTCCCCCCTCACACTGACGAATTAACACGGAAGTGGTGTCGCTATGAAATACTATTGGTTCTAAGTTATCTCCTTCTAAATCGAGTAACGTTTCTATGGAAACGACAAGAGTTTCTTATGGGAGGAGAGTACCTCCGTTCCGATTCACTATTCCTTCTTTACTGCATCCCTCGCTCCCTCCCATTGACGGACTAACACTGAAATTGAGTCGCTATGGAATACTATGTGTTGTATAACTTCTCCTTCTAAAACGAGGAACGTTTCTACGGAAACGACAATATTTTCTTTTGGGAGGCGAGTATCCCCTTTCCGATGCACTATTCCATCTTTACTGCATCCCTCGCCCCTCACACTGACGAATTAACACGGAAGTGGTGTCGCTATGAAATACTATTGGTTCTATGACATCTCCTTCCAAATCGAGTAACGTTTCTATGGAGACGACAGTAATTTCTTTTGGGAGGCGAGTATCTCCGTTCCGATTCACTATTGCTTCTTTACTGCATCCCTCGCTACCTCACATTGACGAATTAACACTGAAATTGAATCGCTATGGAATACTATGTGTTCTATAACTTCTCCTTCTAAATCGAGGAACGTTTCTACGGAAACGACAATATTTTCTTTTGGGAGGCGAGTATCCCCTTTCCGTTGCACTATTCCATCTTTACTGCATCCCTCGCCCCTCACACTGACGAATTAACACGGAAGTGGTGTCGCTATGAAATACTATTGGTTCTATAACATCTCCTTCTAAATCGAGTAACGTTTCTATGGAAACGACAGTATTTTCTTTTGGGAGGAGAGTATCTCCGTTCCGATTCACTATTCCTTCTTTACTGCATCCCTCGCTCCCTCCCATTGACGAATTAACACTGAAATTGAGTCGCTATGGAATACTATGTGTTCTATAACTTCCCCTTCTAAATCGAGGAACGTTTCTACGGAAACGACAATATTTTCTTTTGGGAGGCGAGTATCCCCTTTCCGATGCACTATTCCATCTTTACTGCATCCCTCGCCCCTCACAATGACGAATTAACACGGAAGTGGTGTCATTATGAAATACTATTGGTTCTAAGACATCTCCTTCTAAATCGAGTAACGTTTCTATGGAAACGACAAGAGTTTCTTTTGGGAGGAGAGTATCTCCGTTCCGATTCACTATTCCTTCTTTACTGCATCCTTCGCTCCATCCCATTGACGAATTAACACTGAAATTGAGTCGCTATGGAGTACTACGTGTTCTATAACTTCTCCTTCTAAATCGAGGAACGTTTCTACGGAAACGACAATATTTTCTTTTTGGAGGCGAGTATCCCCTTTCCGATGCACTATTCCATCTTTACTGCATCCCTCGCCCCTCACACTGACGAATTAACACGGAAGTGGTGTCGCTATGAAATACTATTGGTACTATGACATCTCCTTCTAAATCGAGTAACATTTCTATGGAAACGACAAGAGTTTCTTTTGGGCGGAGAGTATCTCCGTTCCGATTCACTATTCCTTCTTTACTGCATCCCTCGCTCCCTCCCATTGACGAATTAACACTGAAATTGAGTCGCTATGGAATACTATGTGTTCTATAACTTCCCCTTCTAAATCGAGGAACGTTTCTACGGAAACGACAATATTTTCTTTTGGGAGGCGGGTATCCCCTTTCCGATGCACTATTCCATCTTTACTGCATCCCTCGCCCCTCACACTGACGAATTAACACGGAAGTGGTGTCGCTATGAAATACTATTGGTTCTATGACATCTCCTTCTAAATCGAGTAACGTTTCTATGGAAACGACAGTAATTTCTTTTGGGAGGCGAGTATCTCCGTTCCGATTCACTATTCCTTCTTTACTGCATCCCTCGCTCCCTCACATTGACGAATTAACACTGAAATTGATTCGCTATGGAAAACTATGTGTTCTATAACTTCTCCTTCTAAATCGAGGAACGTTTCTACGGAAACGACAATATTTTCTTTTGGGAGGCGAGTATCCCCTTTCCGATGCACTATTCCATCTTTACTGCATCCCTCGCCCCTCACTCTGACGAATTAACACGGAAGTGGTGTCGCTATGAAATACTATCGGTTCTAAGACATCTCCTTCTAAATCGAGTAACGTTTCAATGGAAACGACAAGAGTTTCTTTTGGGAGGAGAGTATGTCCGTTCCGATTCACTATTCCTTCTTTACTGCATCCCTTGCTCCATCCCATTGACGAATTAACACTGAAATTGAGTCGCTATGGAATACTATGTGTTCTATAACTTCTCCTTCTAAATCGAGGAACGTTTCTACGGAAACGACAATATTTTCTTTTGGGAGGCGAGTATCCCCTTTCCGATGCACTATTCCATCTTTACTGCATCCCTCGCCCCTCACACTGACGAATTAACACGGAAGTGGTGTCGCTATGAAATACTATTGGTACTATGACATCTCCTTCTAAATCGAGTAACATTTGTATGGAAACGACAAGAGTTTCTTTTGGGCGGAGAGTATCTCCGTTCCGATTCACTATTCCTTCTTTACTGCATCCCTCGCTCCCTCCCATTGACGAATTAACACTGAAATTGAGTCGCTATGGAATACTATGTGTTCTATAACATCCCCTTCTAAATCAAGGAACGTTTCTACGGAAACGACAATATTTTCTTTTGGGAGGCGAGTATCCCCTTTCCGATGCACTATTCCATCTTTACTGCATCCCTCGCCCCTCACACTGACGAATTAACACGGAAGTGGTGTCGCTATGAAATACTATTGGTTCTATGACATCTCCTTCTAAATCGAGTAACGTTTCTATGAAAACGACAAGAGTTTCTTTTGGGAGGAGAGTAACTCTGTTCCGATTCACTATTCCTTCTTTACTGCATCCCTCGCTCCATCCCATTGACGAATTAACACTGAAATTGAGTCGCTATGGAATACTATGTGTTCTATAACTTCTCCTTCTAAATCGAGGAACGTTTCTACGGAAACGACAATATTTTCTTTTGGGAGGCGAGTATCCCCTTTCCGATGCACTATACCATCTTTACTGCATCCCTCGCCCCTCACACTGACGAATTAACACGGAAGTGGTGTCGCTATGAAATACTATTGGTTCTATGACATCTCCTTCTAAATCGAGTAACGTTTCTATGAAAACGACAAGAGTTTCTTTTGGGAGGAGAGTATCTCCGTTCCGATTGACTATTCCTTCTTTACTGCATCCCTCGCTCCATCCCATTGACGAATTAACACTGAAATTGAGTCGCTATGGAATACTATGTGCTCTATAGCTTCTCCTTCTAAATCGAGGAACGTTTCTACGGAATCGACAATATTTTCTTTTGGGAGGCGAGTATCCCCTTTCCGATGCACTATTCCATCTTTACTGCATCCCTCGCCCCTCACACTGACGAATTAACACGGAAGTGGTGTCGCTATGAAATACTATTGGTACTATGACATCTCCTTCTAAATCGAGTAACGTTTCTATGGAAACGACAAGAGTTTCTTTTGGGAGGAGAGTATCTCCGTTCCGATTCACTATTCCTTCTTTACTGCATCCCTCGCTCCCTCCCATTGACGAATTAACACTGAAATTGAGTCGCTATGAAATACTATGTGTTCTATAACTTCCCCTTCTAAATCGAGGAACGTTTCTATGGAAACGACAATATTTTCTTTTGGGAGGCGAGTATCCCCTTTCCGATGCACTATTCCATCTTTACTGCATCCCTCGCCCCTCACACTGACGAATTAACACGGAAGTGGTGTCGCTATGAAATACTATTGGTTCTATGACATCTCCTTCTAAATCGAGTAACGTTTCTATGGAAACGACAGTAACTTCTTTTGGGAGGCGAGTATCTCCGTTCCGATTCACTATTCCTTCTTTACTGCATCCCTCGCTCCCTCACATTGACGAATTAACACTGAAATTGAGTCGCTATGGAATACTATGTGTTCTATAACTTCTCCTTCTAAATCGAGGAACGTTTCTACGGAAACGACAATATTTTCTTTTGGGAGGCGAGTATCCCCTTTCCGATGCACTATTCCATCTTTACTGCATCCCTCGCCCCTCACACTGACGAATTAACACGGAAGTGGTGTCGCTATGAAATACTATTGGTTCTATGACATCTCCTTCTAAATCGAGTAACGTTTCTATGGAAACGACAAGAGTTTCTTTTGGGAGGAGAGTAACTCTGTTCCGATTCACTATTCCTTCTTTACTGCATCCCTCGCTCTCTCCCATTGACGAATTAACACTGAAATTGAGTCGCTATGGAATACTATGTGTTCTATAACTTCCCCTTCTAAATCGAGGAACGTTTCTACGGAAACGACAATATTTTCTTTTGGGAGGCGAGTATCCCCTTTCCGATGCACTATTCCATCTTTACTGCATCTCTCGCCCCTCACACTGACGAATTAACACGGAAGTGGTGTCGCTATGAAATACTATTGGTTCTATGACATCTCCTTCTAAATCGAGTAACGTTTCTATGGAAACGACAAGAGTTTCTTTTGGGAGGAGAGTATCTCCGTTCCGATTCACTATTCCTTCTTTACTGCATCCCTCGCTCCATCCCATTGACGAATTAACACTGAAATTGAGTCGCTATGGAATACTATGTGTTCTATGACTTCTCCTTCTAAATCGAGGAACGTTTCTACGGAAACGACAATATTTTCTTTTGGGAGGCGAGTATCCCCTTTCCGATGCACTATTCCATCTTTACTGCATCCCTCGCCCCTCACACTGACGAATTAACACGGAAGTGGTGTCGCTATGAAGTACTATTGGTACTATGACATCTCCTTCTAAATCGAGTAACATTTCTATGGAAACGACAAGAGTTTCTGTTGGGCGGAGAGTATCTCCGTTCCGATTCACTATTCCTTCTTTACTGCATCCCTCGCTCCCTCCCATTGACGAATTAACACTGAAATTGAGTCGCTATGGAATACTATGTGTTCTATAACTTCCCCTTCTAAATCGAGGAACGTTTCTACGGAAACGACAATATTTTCTTTTGGGAGGCGAGTATCCCCTTTCCGATGCACTATTCCATCTTTACTGCATCCCTCGCCCCTCACACTGACGAATTAACACGGAAGTGGTGTCGCTATGAAATTCTATTGGTTCTATGACATCTCCTTCTAAATCGAGTAACGTTTCTATGAAAACGACAAGAGTTTCTTTTGGGAGGAGAGTAACTCTGTTCCGATTCACTATTCCTTCTTTACTGCATCCCTCGCTCCATCCCATTGACGAATTAACACTGAAATTGAGTCGCTATGGAATACTATGTGTTCTATAACTTCTCCTTCTAAATCGAGGAACGTTTCTACGGAAACGACAATATTTTCTTTTGGGAGGCGAGTATCCCCTTTCCGATGCACTATTCCATCTTTACTGCATCCCTCGCCCCTCACACTGACGAATTAACACGGAAGTGGTGTCGCTATGAAATACTATTGGTTCTATGACATCTCCTTCTAAATCGAGTAACGTTTCTATGAAAACGACAAGAGTTTCTTTTGGGAGGAGAGTATCTCCGTTCCGATTCACTATTCCTTCTTTACTGCATCCCTCGCTCCATCCCATTGACGAATTAACACTGAAATTGAGTCGCTATGGAATACTATGTGCTCTATAGCTTCTCCATCTAAATCAAGGAACGTTTCTACGGAAACGACAATATTTTCTTTTGGGAGGCGAGTATCCCCTTTCCGATGCACTATTCCATCTTTACTGCATCCCTCGCCCCTCACACTGACGAATTAACACGGAAGTGGTGTCGCTATGAAATACTATTGGTACTATGACATCTCCTTCTAAATCGAGTAACGTTTCTATGGAAACGACAAGAGTTTCTTTTGGGAGGAGAGTATCTCCGTTCCGATTCACTGTTCCTTCCTTACTGCATCCCTCGCTCCCTCCCATTGACGAATTAACACTGAAATCGAGTCGCTATGGAATACTATGTGTTCTATAACTTCCCCTTCTAAATCGAGGAACGTTTCTACGGAAACGACAATATTTTCTTTTGGGAGGCGAGTATCCCCTTTCCGATGACTATTCCATCTTTACTGCATCCCTCGCCCCTCACACTGACGAATTAACACGGAAGTAGTGTCGCTATGAAATACTATTGGTTCTATGACATCTCCTTCTAAATCGAGTAACGTTTCTGTGGAAACGACAGTAATTTCTTTTGGGAGGCGAGTATCTCCGTTCCGATTCACTATTCCTTCTTTACTGGATCCCTCGCTCCCTCACATTGACGAATTATCACTGAAATTGAATCGCTATGGAATACTATGTGTTCTATAACTTCTCCTTCTAAATCGAGGAACGTTTCTACGGAAACGACAATATTTTTTTTTGGGAGGCGAGTATCCCCTTTCCGATGCACTATTCCATCTTTACTGCGTCCCTCGCCCCTCACACTGACGAATTAACACGGAAGTGGTGTCGCTATGAAATACTATTGGTTCTATAACATCTCCTTCTAAATCGAGTAACGTTTCTATGGAAACGACAGTATTTTCTTTTGGGAGGAGAGTATCTCCGTTCCGATTCACTATTCCTTCTTTACTGCATCCCTCGCTCCCTCCCATTGACGAATTAACACTGAAATTGAGTCGCTATGGAATACTATGTGTTCTATAACTTCCCCTTCTAAATCGAGGAACGGTTCTACGGAAACGACAATATTTTCTTTTGGGAGGCGAGTATCCCCTTTCCGATGCACTATTCCATCTTTACTGCATCCCTCGCCCCTCACACTGACGAATTAACACGGAAGTGGTGTCGCTATGAAATACTATTGGTTCTATGACATCTCCTTCTAAATCGAGTAACGTTTCTATGGAAACGACAGTAATTTCTTTTGGGAGGCGAGTATCTCCGTTCCGATTCACTATTCCTTCTTTACTGCATCCCTCGCTCCCTCACATTGACGAATTAACACTGAAATTGATTCGCTATGGAAAACTATGTGTTCTATAACTTCTCCTTCTAAATCGAGGAACGTTTCTACGGAAACGACAATATTTTCTTTTGGGAGGCGAGTATCCCCTTTCCGATGCACTATTCCATCTTTACTGCATCCCTCGCCCCTCACTCTGACGAATTAACACGGAAGTGGTGTCGCTATGAAATACTATCGGTTCTAAGACATCTCCTTCTAAATCGAGTAACGTTTCAATGGAAACGACAAGAGTTTCTTTTGGGAGGAGAGTATGTCCGTTCCGATTCACTATTCCTTCTTTACTGCATCCCTCGCTCCATCCCATTGACGAATTAACACTGAAATTGAGTCGCTATGGAATACTATGTGTTCTATAACTTCTCCTTCTAAATCGAGGAACGTTTCTACGGAAACGACAATATTTTCTTTTGGGAGGCGAGTATCCCCTTTCCGATGCACTATTCCATCTTTACTGCATCCCTCGCCCCTCACACTGACGAATTAACACGGAAGTGGTGTCGCTATGAAATACTATTGGTACTATGACATCTCCTTCTAAATCGAGTAACATTTGTATGGAAACGACAAGAGTTTCTTTTGGGCGGAGAGTATCTCCGTTCCGATTCACTATTCCTTCTTTACTGCATCCCTCGCTCCCTCCCATTGACGAATTAACACTGAAATTGAGTCGCTATGGAATACTATGTGTTCTATAACATCCCCTTCTAAATCAAGGAACGTTTCTACGGAAACGACAATATTTTCTTTTGGGAGGCGAGTATCCCCTTTCCGATGCACTATTCCATCTTTACTGCATCCCTCGCCCCTCACACTGACGAATTAACACGGAAGTGGTGTCGCTATGAAATACTATTGGTTCTATGACATCTCCTTCTAAATCGAGTAACGTTTCTATGAAAACGACAAGAGTTTCTTTTGGGAGGAGAGTAACTCTGTTCCGATTCACTATTCCTTCTTTACTGCATCCCTCGCTCCATCCCATTGACGAATTAACACTGAAATTGAGTCGCTATGGAATACTATGTGTTCTATAACTTCTCCTTCTAAATCGAGGAACGTTTCTACGGAAACGACAATATTTTCTTTTGGGAGGCGAGTATCCCCTTTCCGATGCACTATACCATCTTTACTGCATCCCTCGCCCCTCACACTGACGAATTAACACGGAAGTGGTGTCGCTATGAAATACTATTGGTTCTATGACATCTCCTTCTAAATCGAGTAACGTTTCTATGAAAACGACAAGAGTTTCTTTTGGGAGGAGAGTATCTCCGTTCCGATTGACTATTCCTTCTTTACTGCATCCCTCGCTCCATCCCATTGACGAATTAACACTGAAATTGAGTCGCTATGGAATACTATGTGCTCTATAGCTTCTCCTTCTAAATCGAGGAACGTTTCTACGGAATCGACAATATTTTCTTTTGGGAGGCGAGTATCCCCTTTCCGATGCACTATTCCATCTTTACTGCATCCCTCGCCCCTCACACTGACGAATTAACACGGAAGTGGTGTCGCTATGAAATACTATTGGTACTATGACATCTCCTTCTAAATCGAGTAACGTTTCTATGGAAACGACAAGAGTTTCTTTTGGGAGGAGAGTATCTCCGTTCCGATTCACTATTCCTTCTTTACTGCATCCCTCGCTCCCTCCCATTGACGAATTAACACTGAAATTGAGTCGCTATGAAATACTATGTGTTCTATAACTTCCCCTTCTAAATCGAGGAACGTTTCTATGGAAACGACAATATTTTCTTTTGGGAGGCGAGTATCCCCTTTCCGATGCACTATTCCATCTTTACTGCATCCCTCGCCCCTCACACTGACGAATTAACACGGAAGTGGTGTCGCTATGAAATACTATTGGTTCTATGACATCTCCTTCTAAATCGAGTAACGTTTCTATGGAAACGACAGTAACTTCTTTTGGGAGGCGAGTATCTCCGTTCCGATTCACTATTCCTTCTTTACTGCATCCCTCGCTCCCTCACATTGACGAATTAACACTGAAATTGAGTCGCTATGGAATACTATGTGTTCTATAACTTCTCCTTCTAAATCGAGGAACGTTTCTACGGAAACGACAATATTTTCTTTTGGGAGGCGAGTATCCCCTTTCCGATGCACTATTCCATCTTTACTGCATCCCTCGCCCCTCACACTGACGAATTAACACGGAAGTGGTGTCGCTATGAAATACTATTGGTTCTATGACATCTCCTTCTAAATCGAGTAACGTTTCTATGGAAACGACAAGAGTTTCTTTTGGGAGGAGAGTAACTCTGTTCCGATTCACTATTCCTTCTTTACTGCATCCCTCGCTCTCTCCCATTGACGAATTAACACTGAAATTGAGTCGCTATGGAATACTATGTGTTCTATAACTTCCCCTTCTAAATCGAGGAACGTTTCTACGGAAACGACAATATTTTCTTTTGGGAGGCGAGTATACCCTTTCCGATGCACTATTCCATCTTTACTGCATCTCTCGCCCCTCACACTGACGAATTAACACGGAAGTGGTGTCGCTATGAAATACTATTGGTTCTATGACATCTCCTTCTAAATCGAGTAACGTTTCTATGGAAACGACAAGAGTTTCTTTTGGGAGGAGAGTATCTCCGTTCCGATTCACTATTCCTTCTTTACTGCATCCCTCGCTCCATCCCATTGACGAATTAACACTGAAATTGAGTCGCTATGGAATACTATGTGTTCTATGACTTCTCCTTCTAAATCGAGGAACGTTTCTACGGAAACGACAATATTTTCTTTTGGGAGGCGAGTATCCCCTTTCCGATGCACTATTCCATCTTTACTGCATCCCTCGCCCCTCACACTGACGAATTAACACGGAAGTGGTGTCGCTATGAAGTACTATTGGTACTATGACATCTCCTTCTAAATCGAGTAACATTTCTATGGAAACGACAAGAGTTTCTGTTGGGCGGAGAGTATCTCCGTTCCGATTCACTATTCCTTCTTTACTGCATCCCTCGCTCCCTCCCATTGACGAATTAACACTGAAATTGAGTCGCTATGGAATACTATGTGTTCTATAACTTCCCCTTCTAAATCGAGGAACGTTTCTACGGAAACGACAATATTTTCTTTTGGGAGGCGAGTATCCCCTTTCCGATGCACTATTCCATCTTTACTGCATCCCTCGCCCCTCACACTGACGAATTAACACGGAAGTGGTGTCGCTATGAAATTCTATTGGTTCTATGACATCTCCTTCTAAATCGAGTAACGTTTCTATGAAAACGACAAGAGTTTCTTTTGGGAGGAGAGTAACTCTGTTCCGATTCACTATTCCTTCTTTACTGCATCCCTCGCTCCATCCCATTGACGAATTAACACTGAAATTGAGTCGCTATGGAATACTATGTGTTCTATAACTTCTCCTTCTAAATCGAGGAACGTTTCTACGGAAACGACAATATTTTCTTTTGGGAGGCGAGTATCCCCTTTCCGATGCACTATTCCATCTTTACTGCATCCCTCGCCCCTCACACTGACGAATTAACACGGAAGTGGTGTCGCTATGAAATACTATTGGTTCTATGACATCTCCTTCTAAATCGAGTAACGTTTCTATGAAAACGACAAGAGTTTCTTTTGGGAGGAGAGTATCTCCGTTCCGATTCACTATTCCTTCTTTACTGCATCCCTCGCTCCATCCCATTGACGAATTAACACTGAAATTGAGTCGCTATGGAATACTATGTGCTCTATAGCTTCTCCATCTAAATCAAGGAACGTTTCTACGGAAACGACAATATTTTCTTTTGGGAGGCGAGTATCCCCTTTCCGATGCACTATTCCATCTTTACTGCATCCCTCGCCCCTCACACTGACGAATTAACACGGAAGTGGTGTCGCTATGAAATACTATTGGTACTATGACATCTCCTTCTAAATCGAGTAACGTTTCTATGGAAACGACAAGAGTTTCTTTTGGGAGGAGAGTATCTCCGTTCCGATTCACTGTTCCTTCCTTACTGCATCCCTCGCTCCCTCCCATTGACGAATTAACACTGAAATCGAGTCGCTATGGAATACTATGTGTTCTATAACTTCCCCTTCTAAATCGAGGAACGTTTCTACGGAAACGACAATATTTTCTTTTGGGAGGCGAGTATCCCCTTTCCGATGACTATTCCATCTTTACTGCATCCCTCGCCCCTCACACTGACGAATTAACACGGAAGTAGTGTCGCTATGAAATACTATTGGTTCTATGACATCTCCTTCTAAATCGAGTAACGTTTCTGTGGAAACGACAGTAATTTCTTTTGGGAGGCGAGTATCTCCGTTCCGATTCACTATTCCTTCTTTACTGGATCCCTCGCTCCCTCACATTGACGAATTATCACTGAAATTGAATCGCTATGGAATACTATGTGTTCTATAACTTCTCCTTCTAAATCGAGGAACGTTTCTACGGAAACGACAATATTTTTTTTTGGGAGGCGAGTATCCCCTTTCCGATGCACTATTCCATCTTTACTGCGTCCCTCGCCCCTCACACTGACGAATTAACACGGAAGTGGTGTCGCTATGAAATACTATTGGTTCTATAACATCTCCTTCTAAATCGAGTAACGTTTCTATGGAAACGACAGTATTTTCTTTTGGGAGGAGAGTATCTCCGTTCCGATTCACTATTCCTTCTTTACTGCATCCCTCGCTCCCTCCCATTGACGAATTAACACTGAAATTGAGTCGCTATGGAATACTATGTGTTCTATAACTTCCCCTTCTAAATCGAGGAACGGTTCTACGGAAACGACAATATTTTCTTTTGGGAGGCGAGTATCCCCTTTCCGATGCACTATTCCATCTTTACTGCATCCCTCGCCCCTCACACTGACGAATTAACACGGAAGTGGTGTCGCTATGAAATACTATTGGTTCTATGACATCTCCTTCTAAATCGAGTAACGTTTCTATGGAAACGACAGTAATTTCTTTTGGGAGGCGAGTATCTCCGTTCCGATTCACTATTCCTTCTTTACTGCATCCCTCGCAACCTCACATCGACGAATTAACACTGAAATTGAATCGCTATGGAATACTATGTGTTCTATAACTTCTCCTTCTAAATCGAGGAACGTTTCTACGGAAACGACAATATTTTCCTTTTGGGAGGCGAGTATCCCCTTTCCGATGCACTATTCCATCTTTACTGCATCCCTCGCCCCTCACACTGACGAATTAACACGGAAGTGGTGTCGCTATGAAATACTATTGGTTCTATAACATCTCCTTCTAAATCGAGTAACGTTTCTATTGAAACGACAGTATTTTCTTTTGGGAGGAGAGTATCTCCGTTCCGATTCACTATTCCTCCTTTACTGCATCCCTCGCTCCCTCCCATTGACGAATTAACACTGAAATTGAGTCGCTATGGAATACTATGTGTTCTATAACTTCCCCTTCTAAATCGAGGAACGTTTCTACGGAAACGACAATATTTTCTTTTGGGAGGCGAGTATCCCCTTTCCGATGCACTATTCCATCATTACTGCATCCCTCGCCCCTCACAATGACGAATTAACACGGAAGTGGTGTCGCTATGAAATACTATTGGTTCTAAGACATCTCCTTCTAAATCGAGTAACATTTCTATGGAAACGACAAGAGTTTCTTTTGGGAGGAAAGTATCTCCGTTCCGATTCACTATTCCTTCTTTACTGCATCCCTCGCTCCATCCCATTGACGAATTAACACTGAAATTGAGTCGCTATGGAATACTATGTGTTCTATAACTTCTCCTTCTAAATCGAGGAACGTTTCTACGGAAACGACAATATTTTCTTTTTGGAGGCGAGTATCCCCTTTCCGATGCACTATTCCATCTTTACTGCATCCCTCGCCCCTCACACTGACGAATTAACACGGAAGTGGTGTCGCTATGAAATACTATTGGTACTATGACATCTCCTTCTAAATCGAGTAACATTTCTATGGAAACGACAAGAGTTTCTGTTGGGCGGAGAGTATCTCCGTTCCGATTCACTATTCCTTCTTTACTGCATCCCTCGCTCCCTCCCATTGACGAATTAACACTGAAATTGAGTCGCTATGGAATACTATGTGTTCTATAACTTCCCCTTCTAAATCGAGGAACGTTTCTACGGAAACGACAAGATTTTCTTTTGGGAGGCGAGTATCCCCTTTCCGATGCACTATTCCATCTTTACTGCATCCCTCGCCCCTCACACTGACGAATTAACACGGAAGTGGTGTCGCTATGAAATTCTATTGGTTCTATGACATCTCCTTCTAAATCGAGTAACGTTTCTATGAAAACGACAAGAGTTTCTTTTGGGAGGAGAGTCACTCTGTTCCGATTCACTATTCCTTCTTTACTGCATCCCTCGCTCCATCCCATTGACGAATTAACACTGAAATTGAGTCGCTATGGAATACTATGTGTTCTATGACTTCTCCTTCTAAATCGAGGAACGTTTCTACGGAAACGACAATATTTTCTTTTGGGAGGCGAGTATCCCCTTACCGATGCACTATTCCATCTTTACTGCATCCCTCGCCCCTCACACTGACGAATTAACACGGAAGTGGTATCGCTATGAAATACTATTGGTTCTATGACATCTCCTTCTAAATCGAGTAACGTTTCTATGAAAACGACAAGAGTTTCTTTTGGGAGGAGAGTATCTCCGTTCCGATTCACTATTCCTTCTTTACTGCATCCCTCGCTCCATCCCATTGACGAATTAACACTGAAATTGAGTCGCTATGGAATACTATGTGCTCTATAGCTTCTCCTTCTAAATCAAGGAACGTTTCTACGGAAACGACAATATTTTCTTTTGGGATGCGAGTATCCCCTTTCCGATGCACTATTCCATCTTTACTGCATGCCTCGCCCCTCACACTGACGAATTAACACGGAAGTGGTTTCGCTATGAAATACTATTGGTACTATGACATCTCCTTCTAAATCGAGTAACGTTTCTATGGAAACGACAAGAGTTTCTTTTGGGAGGAGAGTATCTCCGTTCCGATTCACTATTCCTTCTTTACTGCATCCCTCGCTCCCTCCCATTGACGAATTAACACTGAAATTGAGTCGCTATGGAATACTATGTGTTCTATAACTTCCCCTTCTAAATCGAGGGACGTTTCTACGGAAGCGACAATATTTTCTTTTGGGAAGCGAGTATCCCCTTTCCGATGCACTATTCCATCTTTACTGCATCCCTCGCCCCTCACACTGACGAATTAACACGGAAGTGGTGTCGCTATGAAATACTATTGGTTCTATGACATCTCCTTCTAAATCGAGTAACGTTTCTATGGAAACGACAGTAATTTCTTTTGGGAGGCGAGTATCTCCGTTCCGATTCACTATTCCTTCTTTACTGCATCCCTCGCTACCTCACATCGACGAATTAACACTGAAATTGAATCGCTATGGAATACTATGTGTTCTATAACTTCTCCTTCTAAATCGAGGAACGTTTCTACGGAAACGACAATATTTTCTTTTTGGGAGGCGAGTATCCCCTTTCCGATGCACTATTCCATCTTTACTGCATCCCTCGCCCCTCACACTGACGAATTAACACGGAAGTGGTGTCGCTATGAAATACTATTGGTTCTATAACATCTCCTTCTAAATCGAGTAACGTTTCTATTGAAACGACAGTATTTTCTTTTGGGAGGAGAGTATCTCCGTTCCGATTCACTATTCCTCCTTTACTGCATCCCTCGCTCCCTCCCATTGACGAATTAACACTGAAATTGAGTCGCTATGGAATACTATGTGTTCTATAACTTCCCCTTCTAAATCGAGGAACGTTTCTACGGAAACGACAATATTTTCTTTTGGGAGGCGAGTATCCCCTTTCCGATGCACTATTCCATCTTTACTGCATCCCTCGCCCCTCACAATGACGAATTAACACGGAAGTGGTGTCGCTATGAAATACTATTGGTTCTAAGACATCTCCTTCTAAATCGAGTAACATTTCTATGGAAACGACAAGAGTTTCTTTTGGGAGGAAAGTATCTCCGTTCCGATTCACTATTCCTTCTTTACTGCATCCCTCGCTCCATCCCATTGACGAATTAACACTGAAATTGAGTCGCTATGGAATACTATGTGTTCTATAACTTCTCCTTCTAAATCGAGGAACGTTTCTACGGAAACGACAATATTTTCTTTTTGGAGGCGAGTATCCCCTTTCCGATGCACTATTCCATCTTTACTGCATCCCTCGCCCCTCACACTGACGAATTAACACGGAAGTGGTGTCGCTATGAAATACTATTGGTACTATGACATCTCCTTCTAAATCGAGTAACATTTCTATGGAAACGACAAGAGTTTCTGTTGGGCGGAGAGTATCTCTGTTCCGATTCACTATTCCTTCTTTACTGCATCCCTCGCTCCCTCCCATTGACGAATTAACACTGAAATTGAGTCGCTATGGAATACTATGTGTTCTATAACTTCCCCTTCTAAATCGAGGAACGTTTCTACGGAAACGACAAGATTTTCTTTTGGGAGGCGAGTATCCCCTTTCCGATGCACTATTCCATCTTTACTGCATCCCTCGCCCCTCACACTGACGAATTAACACGGAAGTGGTGTCGCTATGAAATACTATTGGTTCTATAACATCTCCTTCTAAATCGAGTAACGTTTCTATTGAAACGACAGTATTTTCTTTTGGGAGGAGAGTATCTCCGTTCCGATTCACTATTCCTCCTTTACTGCATCCCTCGCTCCCTCCCATTGACGAATTAACACTGAAATTGAGTCGCTATGGAATACTATGTGTTCTATAACTTCCCCTTCTAAATCGAGGAACGTTTCTACGGAAACGACAATATTTTCTTTTGGGAGGCGAGTATCCCCTTTCCGATGCACTATTCCATCTTTACTGCATCCCTCGCCCCTCACAATGACGAATTAACACGGAAGTGGTGTCGCTATGAAATACTATTGGTTCTAAGACATCTCCTTCTAAATCGAGTAACATTTCTATGGAAACGACAAGAGTTTCTTTTGGGAGGAAAGTATCTCCGTTCCGATTCACTATTCCTTCTTTACTGCATCCCTCGCTCCATCCCATTGACGAATTAACACTGAAATTGAGTCGCTATGGAATACTATGTGTTCTATAACTTCTCCTTCTAAATCGAGGAACGTTTCTACGGAAACGACAATATTTTCTTTTTGGAGGCGAGTATCCCCTTTCCGATGCACTATTCCATCTTTACTGCATCCCTCGTCCCTCACACTGACGAATTAACACGGAAGTGGTGTCGCTATGAAATACTATTGGTACTATGACATCTCCTTCTAAATCGAGTAACGTTTCTATGGAAACGACAAGAGTTTCTTTTGGGAGGAGAGTATCTCCGTTCCGATTCACTGTTCCTTCCTTACTGCATCCCTCGCTCCCTCCCATTGACGAATTAACACTGAAATTGAGTCGCTATGGAATACTATGTGTTCTATAACTTCCCCTTCTAAATCGAGGAACGTTTCTACGGAAACGACAATATTTTCTTTTGGGAGGCGAGTATCCCCTTTCCGATGCACTATTCCATCTTTACTGCATCCCTCGCCCCTCACACTGACGAATTAACACGGAAGTAGTGTCGCTATGAAATACTATTGGTTCTATGACATCTCCTTCTAAATCGAGTAACGTTTCTGTGGAAACGACAGTAATTTCTTTTGGGAGGCGAGTATCTCCGTTCCGATTCACTATTCCTTCTTTACTGCATCCCTCGCTCCCTCACATTGACGAATTAACACTGAAATTGAATCGCTATGGAATACTATGTGTTCTATAACTTCTCCTTCTAAATCGAGGAACGTTTCTACGGAAACGACAATATTTTTTTTTGGGAGGCGAGTATCCCCTTTCCGATGCACTATTCCATCTTTACTGCATCCCTCGCCCCTCACACTGACTAATTAACACGGAAGTGGTGTCGCTATGAAATACTATTGGTTCTATAACATCTCCTTCTAAATCGAGTAACGTTTCTATGGAAACGACAGTATTTTCTTTTGGGAGGAGAGTATCTCCGTTCCGATTCACTATTCCTTCTTTACTGCATCCCTCGCTCCCTCCCATTGACGAATTAACACTGAAATTGAGTCGCTATGGAATACTATGTGTTCTATAACTTCCCCTTCTAAATCGAGGAACGTTTCTACGGAAACGACAATATTTTCTTTTGGGAGGCGAGTATCCCCTTTCCGATGCACTATTCCATCTTTACGGCATCCCTCGCCCCTCACACTGACGAATTAACACGGAAGTGGTGTCGCTATGAAATACTATTGGTTCTATGACATCTCCTTCTAAATCGAGTAACGTTTCTATGGAAACGACAAGAGTTTCTTTTGGGAGGAGAGTATCTCCGTTCCGATTCACTATTCCTTCTTTACTGCATCCCTCGTTCCATCCCATTGACGAATTAACACTGAAATTGAGTCGCTATGGAATACTATGTGTTCTATGACTTCTCCTTCTAAATCGAGGAACGTTTCTACGGAAACGACAATATTTTCTTTTGGGAGGCGAGTATCCCCTTTCCGATGCACTATTCCATCTTTACTGCATCCCTCGCCCCTCACACTGACGAATTAACACGGAAGTGGTTTCGCTATGAAATACTATTGGTACTATGACATCTCCTTCTAAATCGAGTAACGTTTCTATGGAAACGACAAGAGTTTCTTTTGGGAGGAGAGTATCTCCGTTCCGATTCACTATTCCTTCTTTACTGCATCCCTCGCTCCCTCCCATTGACGAATTAACACTGAAATTGAGTCGCTATGGAATACTATGTGTTCTATAACTTCCCCTTCTAAATCGAGGAACGTTTCTACGGAAGCGACAATATTTTCTTTTGGGAAGCGAGTATCCCCTTTCCGATGCACTATTCCATCTTTACTGCATCCCTCGCCCCTCACACTGACGAATTAACACGGAAGTGGTGTCGCTATGAAATACTATTGGTTCTAAGACATCTCCTTCTAAGTCGAGTAACATTTCTATGGAAACGACAAGAGTTTCTTTTGGGAGGAAAGTATCTCCGTTCCAATTCACTATTCCTTCTTTACTGCATCCCTCGCTCCATCCAATTGACGAATTAACACTGAAATTGAGTCGCTATGGAATACTATGTGTTCTATAACTTCTCCTTCTAAATCGAGGAACGTTTCTACGGAAACGACAATATTTTCTTTTTGGAGGCGAGTATCCCCTTTCCGATGCACTATTCCATCTTTACTGCATCCCTCGCCCCTCACACTGACGAATTAACACGGAAGTGGTGTCGCTATGAAATACTATTGGTACTATGACATCTCCTTCTAAATCGAGTAACATTTCTATGGACACGACAAGAGTTTCTTTTGGGCGGAGAGTATCTCCGTTCCGATTCACTATTCCTTCTTTACTGCATACCTCGCTCCCTCCCATTGACGAATTAACACTGAAATTGAGTCGCTATGGAATACTATGTGTTCTATAACTTCCCCTTCTAAATCGAGGAACGTTTCTACGGAAACGACAATATTTTCTTTTGGGAGGCGAGTATCCCCTTTCCGATGCACTATTCCATCTTTACTGCATCCCTCGCCCCTCACACTGACGAATTAACACGGAAGTGGTGTCGCTATGAAATTCTATTGGTTCTATGACATCTCCTTCTAAATCGAGTAACGTTTCTATGAAAACGACAAGAGTTTCTTTTGGAGGAGAGTATCTCCGTTCTGATTCACTATTCCTTCTTTACTGCATCCCTCGCTCCATCCCATTGACAAATTAACACTGACATTGAGTCGCTATGGAAAACTATGTGTTGTATAGCTTCTCCTTCTAAATCGAGGAACGTTTCTACGGAAACGACAATATTTTCTTTTGGGAGGCGAGTATCCCCTTTCCGATGCACTATTCCATCTTTACTGCATCCCTCGCCCCTCACACTGACGAATTAACACGGAAGTTGTGTCGCTATGAAATACTATTGGTACTATGACATCTCCTTCTAAATCGAGTAACGTTTCTATGGAAACGACAAGAGTTTCTTTTGGGAGGAGAGTATCTCCGTTCCGATTCACTATTCCTTCTTTACTGCATCCCTCGCTCCCTCCCATTGACGAATTAACAATGAAATTGAGTCGCTATGGAATACTATGTGTTCTATAACTTCCCCTTCTAAATCGAGGAACGTTTCTACGGAAACGACAATATTTTCTTTTGGGAGGCGAGTATCCCCTTTCCGATGCACTATTCCATCTTTACTGCATCCCTCGCCCCTCACACTGACGAATTAACACGGAAGTGGTGTCGCTATGAAATACTATTGGTTCTATGACATCTCCTTCTAAATCGAGTAACGTTTCTATGAAAACGACAGTATTTTCTTTTGGGAGGAGAGTGTCTCCGTTCCGATTCACTATTCCTTATTTACTGCATCCCTCGCTCCCTCCCATTGACGAATTAACACTGAAATTGAGTCGCTATGGAATACTATGTGTTCTATAACTTCTCCTTCTAAATCGAGGAACGTTTCTACGGAAACGACAATATTTTCTTTTGGGAGGCGAGTATCCCCTTTCCGATGCACTATTCCATCTTTACTGCATCCCTCGCCCCTCACACTGACGAATTAACACGGAAGTGGTGTCGCTATGATATACTATTGGTTCTATGACATCTCGTTCTACATCGAGTAACGTTTCTATGGAAACGACAAGAGTTTCTTTTGGGAGGAGAGTATCTCCGTTCCGATTCACTATTCCTTCTTTACTGCATCCCTCGCTCCCTCCCATTGACGAATTAAAACTGAAATTGAGTCGCTATGGAATACTATGTGTTCTATAACTTCTCCTTCTAAATCGAGGAACGTTTCTACGGAAACGACAATATTTTCTTTTTGGGAGGCGAGTATCCCCTTTCCGATGCACTATTCCATCTTTACTGCATCCCTCGCCCCTCACACTGACGAATTAACACGGAAGTGGTGTCGCTATGAAATACTATTGGTTCTATAACATCTCCTTCTAAATCGAGTAACGTTTCTATTGAAACGACAGTATTTTCTTTTGGGAGGAGAGTATCTCCGTTCCGATTCACTATTCCTTCTTTACTGCATCCCTCGCTCCCTCCCATTGACGAATTAACACTGAAATTGAGTCGCTATGGAATACTATGTGTTCTATAACTTCCCCTTCTAAATCGAGGAACGTTTCTACGGAAACGACAATATTTTCTTTTGGGAGGCGAGTATCCCCTTTCCGATGCACTATTCCATCTTTACTGCATCCCTCGCCCCTCACACTGACGAATTAACACGGAAGTGGTGTCGCTATGAAATACTATTGGTTCTAAGACATCTCCTTCTAAGTCGAGTAACATTTCTATGGAAACGACAAGAGTTTCTTTTGGGAGGAAAGTATCTCCGTTCCAATTCACTATTCCTTCTTTACTGCATCCCTCGCTCCATCCCATTGACGAATTAACACTGAAATTGAGTCGCTATGGAATACTATGTGTTCTATAACTTCTCCTTCTAAATCGAGGAACGTTTCTACGGAAACGACAATATTTTCTTTTTGGAGGCGAGTATCCCCTTTCCGATGCACTATTCCATCTTTACTGCATCCCTCGCCCCTCACACTGACGAATTAACACGGAAGTGGTGTCGCTATGAAATACTATTGGTACTATGACATCTCCTTCTAAATCGAGTAACATTTCTATGGACACGACAAGAGTTTCTTTTGGGCGGAGAGTATCTCCGTTCCGATTCACTATTCCTTCTTTACTGCATACCTCGCTCCCTCCCATTGACGAATTAACACTGAAATTGAGTCGCTATGGAATACTATGTGTTCTATAACTTCCCCTTCTAAATCGAGGAACGTTTCTACGGAAACGACAATATTTTCTTTTGGGAGGCGAGTATCCCCTTTCCGATGCACTATTCCATCTTTACTGCATCCCTCGCCCCTCACACTGACGAATTAACACGGAAGTGGTGTCGCTATGAAATTCTATTGGTTCTATGACATCTCCTTCTAAATCGAGTAACGTTTCTATGAAAACGACAAGAGTTTCTTTTGGAGGAGAGTATCTCCGTTCTGATTCACTATTCCTTCTTTACTGCATCCCTCGCTCCATCCCATTGACAAATTAACACTGACATTGAGTCGCTATGGAAAACTATGTGTTCTATAGCTTCTCCTTCTAAATCGAGGAACGTTTCTACGGAAACGACAATATTTTCTTTTGGGAGGCGAGTATCCCCTTTCCGATGCACTATTCCATCTTTACTGCATCCCTCGCCCCTCACACTGACGAATTAACACGGAAGTTGTGTCGCTATGAAATACTATTGGTACTATGACATCTCCTTCTAAATCGAGTAACGTTTCTATGGAAACGACAAGAGTTTCTTTTGGGAGGAGAGTATCTCCGTTCCGATTCACTATTCCTTCTTTACTGCATCCCTCGCTCCCTCCCATTGACGAATTAACAATGAAATTGAGTCGCTATGGAATACTATGTGTTCTATAACTTCCCCTTCTAAATCGAGGAACGTTTCTACGGAAACGACAATATTTTCTTTTGGGAGGCGAGTATCCCCTTTCCGATGCACTATTCCATCTTTACTGCATCCCTCGCCCCTCACACTGACGAATTAACACGGAAGTGGTGTCGCTATGAAATACTATTGGTTCTATGACATCTCCTTCTAAATCGAGTAACGTTTCTATGAAAACGACAGTATTTTCTTTTGGGAGGAGAGTGTCTCCGTTCCGATTCACTATTCCTTATTTACTGCATCCCTCGCTCCCTCCCACTGACGAATTAACACTGAAATTGAGTCGCTATGGAATACTATGTGTTCTATAACTTCTCCTTCTAAATCGAGGAACGTTTCTACGGAAACGACAATATTTTCTTTTGGGAGGCGAGTATCCCCTTTCCGATGCACTATTCCATCTTTACTGCATCCCTCGCCCCTCACACTGACGAATTAACACGGAAGTG
This sequence comes from Schistocerca piceifrons, assembly GCF_021461385.2. Lineage (NCBI taxonomy): Eukaryota > Metazoa > Arthropoda > Insecta > Orthoptera > Acrididae > Schistocerca > Schistocerca piceifrons. The sequence continues at coordinate 710,317 of NW_025728274.1, forward strand.
GTGTCGCTATGATATACTATTGGTTCTATGACATCTCGTTCTACATCGAGTAACGTTTCTATGGAAACGACAAGACTTTCTTTTGGGAGGAGAGTATCTCCGTTCCGATTCACTATTCCTTCTTTACTGCATCCCTCGCTCCCTCCCATTGACGAATTAAAACTGAAATTGAGTCGCTATGGAATACTATGTGTTCTATAACTTCTCCTTCTACATCGAGGAACGTTTCTACGGAAGCGACAATATTTTCTTTTGGGAGGCGAGTATCCCCTTTCCGATGCACTATTCCATCTTTACTGCATCCCTCGCCCCTCACACTGACGAATTAACACGGAAGTGGTGTCGCTATGAAATACTATTGGTTCTATGACATCTCCTTCTAAATCGAGTAACGTTTCTATGGAAACGACAGTAACTTCTTTTGGGAGGCGAGTATCTCCGTTCCGATTCACTATTCCTTCTTTACTGCATCCCTCGCTCCCTCACATTGACGAATTAACACTGAAATTGAATCTCTATGGAATACTATTTGTTCTATAACTTCTCCTTCTAAATCGAGGAACGTTTCTACGGAAACGACAATATTTTCTTTTAGGAGGCGAGTATCCCCTTTCCGATGCACTATTCCATCTTTACTGCATCCCTCGCCCCTCACACTGACGAATTAACACAGAAGTGGTGTCGCTATGAAATACTATTGGTTCTATAACATCTCCTTCTAAATCGAGTAACGTTTCTATGGAAACGACAGTATTTTCTTTTGGGAGGAGAGTATCTCCGTTCCGATTCACTATTCCTTCTTTACTGCATCCCTCGCTCCCTCCCATTGACGAATTAACACTGAAATTGAGTCGCTATGGAATACTATGTGTTGTATAACTTCTCCTTCTAAATCGAGGAACGTTTCTACGGAAACAACATTATTTTCTTTTGGGAGGCGAGTATCCCCTTTCCGATGCACTATTCCATCTTTACTGCATCCCTCGCCCCTCACACTGACGAATTAACACGGAAGTGGTGTCGCTATGAAATACTATTGGTTCTATGACATCTCCTTCTAAATCGAGTAACGTTTCTATGGAAACGACAGTAATTTCTTTTGGGAGGCGAGTATCTCCGTTCTGATTCACTATTCCTTCTTTACTGCATCCCTCGCTACCTCGAATTGACGAATTAACACTGAAATTGTATCGCTATGGAATACTATGTGTTCTATAACTTCTCCTTCTAAAACGAGGAACGTTTCTACGGAAACGACAATATTTTCTTTTGGGAGGCGAGTATCCCCTTTCCGATGCACTATTCCATCTTTACTGCATCCCTCGCCCCTCACACTGACGAATTAACACGGAAGTGGTGTCGCTATGAAATACTATTGGTTCTATAACATCTCCTTCTAAATCGAGTAACGTTTCTATGGAAACGACAGTATTTTCTTTTGGGAGGCGAGTATCTCCGTTCCGATTCACTATTCCTTCTTTACTGCATCCCTCGCTCCATCCCATTGACGAATTAACACTGAAATTGAGTCGCTATGGAATACTATGTGTTCTATAACTTCCCCTTCTAAATCGAGGAACGTTTCTACGGAAACGAAAATATTTTCTTTTGGGAGGCGAGTATCCCCTTACCGATGCACTATTCCATCTTTACTGCATCCCTCGCCCCTCACAATGACGAATTAACACGGAAGTGGTGTCGCTATGAAATACTATTGGTTCTAAGACATCTCCTTCTAAATCGAGTAACGTTTCTATGGAAACGACAAGAGTTTCTTTTGGGAGGAGAGTATCTCCGTTCCGATTCACTATTCCTTCTTTACTGCATCCCTCGCTCCCTCACTTTGACGAATTAACACTGAAATTGAGTCGCTATGGAATACTATGTGTTCTATAACTTCCCCTTCTAAATCGAGGAACGTTTCTACGGACACGACAATATTTTCTTTTGGGAGGCGACTATCCCCTTTCCGATGCACTATTCCATCTTTACTGCATCCCTCGCCCCTCACACTGACGAATTAACATGGAAGTGGTGTCGCTATGAAATACTATTGGTTCTAAGACATCTCCTTCTAAATCGAGTAACGTTTCTATGGAAACGACAAGAGTTTCTTTTGGGAGGAGAGTACCTCCGTTTCGATTCACTATTCCTTCTTTACTGCATCCCTCGCTCCCTCCCATTGACGAATTAACACTGAAATTGAGTCGCTATGGAATACTATGTGTTGTATAACTTCTCCTTCTAAATCGAGGAACGTTTCTACGGAAACGACATTATTTTCTTTTGGGAGGCGAGTATCCCCTTTCCGATGCACTATTCCATCTTTACTGCATCCCTCGCCCCTCACACTGACGAATTAACACGGAAGTGGTGTCGCTATGAAATACTATTGGTTCTATGACATCTCCTTCTAAATCGAGTAACGTTTCTATGGAAACGACAGTAATTTCTTTTGGGAGGCGTGTATCTCCGTTCCGATTCACTATTCCTTCTTTACTGCATCCCTCGCTACCTCGAATTGACGAATTAACACTGAAATTGTATCGCTATGGAATACTATGTGTTCTATAACTTCTCCTTCTAAATCGAGGAACGTTTCTACGGAAACGACAATATTTTCTTTTGGGAGGCGAGTATCCCCTTTCCGATGCACTATTCCATCTTTACTGCATCCCTCGCCCCTCACACTGACGAATTAACACGGAAGTGGTGTCGCTATGAAATACTATTGGTTCTATAACATCTCCTTCTAAATCGAGTAACGTTTCTATGGAAACGACAGTATTTTCTTTTGGGAGGAGAGTCTCTCCGTTCCGATTCACTATTCCTTCTTTACTGCATCCCTCGCTCCATCCCATTGACGAATTAACACTGAAATTGAGTCGCTATGGAATACTATGTGTTCTATAACTTCCCCTTCTAAATCGAGGAACGTTTCTACGGAAACGAAAATATTTTCTTTTGGGAGGCGAGTATCCCCTTTCCGATGCACTATTCCATCTTTACTGCATCCCTCGCCCCTCACAATGACGAATTAACACGGAAGTGGTGTCGCTATGAAATACTATTGGTTCTAAGACATCTCCTTCTAAATCGAGTAACGTTTCTATGGAAACGACAAGAGTTTCTTTTCGGAGGAGAGTATCTCCGTTCCGATTCACTATTCCTTCTTTACTGCATCCCTCGCTCCATCCCATTGACGAATTAACACTGAAATTGAGTCGCTATGGAATACTATGTGTTCTATAACTTCTCCTTCTAAATCGAGGAACGTTTCTACGGAAACGACAATATTTTCTTTTGGGAGGCGAGTATCCCCTTTCCGATGCACTATTCCATCTTTACTGCATCCCTCGCCCCTCACACTGACGAATTAACACTGAAGTGGTGTCGCTATGAAATACTATTGGTTCTATGACATCTCCTTCCAAATCGAGTAACGTTTCTATGGAAACGACAGTAATTTCTTTTGGGAGGCGAGTATCTCCGTTCCGATTCACTATTCCTTCTTTACTGCATCCCTCGCTACCTCACATTGACGAATTAACACTGAAATTGAATCGCTATGGAATACTATGTGTTCTATAACTTCTCCTTCTAAATCGAGGAACGTTTCTACGGAAACGACAATATTTTCTTTTGGGAGGCGAGTATCCCCTTTCCGATGCACTATTCCATCTTTACTGCATCCCTCGCCCCTCACACTGACGAATTAACACGGAAGTGGTGTCGCTATGAAATACTATTGGTTCTATAACATCTCCTTCTAAATCGAGTAACGTTTCTATGGAAACGACAGTATTTTCTTTTGGGAGGAGAGTATCTCCGTTCCGATTCACTATTCCTTCTTTACTGCATCCCTCGCTCCATCCCATTGACGAATTAACACTGAAATTGAGTCGCTATGGAATACTATGTCTTCTATAACTTCCCCTTCTAAATCGAGGAACGTTTCTACGGAAACGACAATATTTTCTTTTGGGAGGCGAGTATCCCCTTTCCGATGCACTATTCCATCTTTACTGCATCCCTCGCCCCTCACAATGACGAATTAACACGGAAGTGGTGTCGCTATGAAATACTATTGGTTCTAAGACATCTCCTTCTAAATCGAGTAACGTTTCTATGGAAACGACAAGAGTTTCTTTTGGGAGGAGAGTATCTCCGTTCCGATTCACTATTCCTTCTTTACTGCATCCCTCGCTCCATCCCACTGACGAATTAACACTGAAATTGTGTCGCTATGGAATACTATGTGTTCTATAACTTCTCCTTCTAAATCGAGGAACGTTTCTACGGAAACGACAATATTTTCTTTTGGGAGGCGAGTATCCCCTTTCCAATGCACTATTCCATCTTTACTGCATCCCTCGCCCCTCACACTGACGAATTAACACGGAAGTGGTGTCGCTATGAAATACTATTGGTACTATGACATCTCCTTCTAAATCGAGTAACATTTCTATGGAAACGACAAGAGTTTCTTTTGGGCGGCGAGTATCTCCGTTCCGATTCACTATTCCTTCTTTACTGCATCCCTCGCTCCCTCCCATTGACGAATTAACACTGAAATTGAGTCGCTATGGAATACTATGTGTTCTATAACTTCCCCTTCTAAATCGAGGAACGTTTCTACGGAAACGACAATATTTTCTTTTGGGAGGCGAGTATCCCCTTTCCGATGCACTATTCCATCTTTACTGCATCCCTCGCCCCTCACACTGACGAATTAACACGGAAGTGGTGTCGCTATGAAATACTATTGGTTCTATGACATCTCCTTCTAAATCGAGTAACGTTTCTATGGAAACGACAGTAATTTCTTTTGGGAGGCGAGTATCTCCGTTCCGATTCACTATTCCTTCTTTACTGCATCCCTCGCTCCCTCACATTGACGAATTAACACTGAAATTGAATCGCTATGGAATACTATGTGTTCTATAACTTCTCCTTCTAAATCGAGGAACGTTTCTACGGAAACGACAATATTTTCTTTTGGGAGGCGAGTATCCCCTTTCCGATGCACTATTCCATCTTTACTGCATCCCTCGCCCCTCACACTGACGAATTAACACGGAAGTGGTGTCGCTATGAAATACTATTGGTACTATGACATCTCCTTCTAAATCGAGTAACGTTTCTATGGAAACGACAAGAGTTTCTTTTGGGAGGAGAGTATCTCCGTTCCGATTCACTATTCCTTCTTTACTGCATCCCTCGCTCCCTCCCATTGACGAATTAACACTGAAATTGAGTCGCTATGGAATACTATGTGTTCTATAACTTCCCCTTCTAAATCGAGGAACGTTTCTACGGAAACGACAATATTTTCTTTTGGGAGGCGAGTATCCCCTTTCCGATGCACTATTCCATCTTTACTGCATCCCTCGCCCCTCACACTGACGAATTAACACGGAAGTGGTGTCGCTATGAAATACTATTGGTTCTATAACATCTCCTTCTAAATCGAGTAACGTTTCTATGGAAACGACAGTATTTTCTTTTGGGAGGAGAGTATCTCCGTTCCGATTCACTATTCCTTCTTTACTGCATCCCTCGCTCCATCCCATTGACGAATTAACACTGAAATTGAGTCGCTATGGAATACTATGTGTTCTATAACTTCCCCTGCTAAATCGAGGAACGTTTCTACGGAAACGAAAATATTTTCTTTTGGGAAGCGAGTATCCCCTTTCCGATGCACTATTCCATCTTTACTGCATCCCTCGCCCCTCACAATGACGAATTAACACGGAAGTGGTGTCGCTATGAAATACTATTGGTTTTAAGACATCTCCTTCTAAATCGAGTAACGTTTCTATGGAAACGACAAGAGTTTCTTTTGGGAGGAGAGTATCTCCGTTCCGATTCACTATTCCTTCTTTACTGCATCCCTCGCTCCATCCCATTGACGAATTAACACTGAAATTGAGTCGCTATGGAATACTATGTGTTCTATAACTTCTCCTTCTAAATCGAGGAACGTTTCTACGGAAACGACAATATTTTCTTTTGGGAGGCGAGTATCCCCTTTCCGATGCACTATTCCATCTTTACTGCTTCCCTCGCCCCTCACACTGATGAATTAACACGGAAGTGGTGTCGCTATGAAATACTATTGGTTCTATGACATCTCCTTCTGAATCGAGTAACGTTTCTATGGAAACGACAGTAATTTCTTTTGGGAGGCGAGTATCTCCGTTCCGATTCACTATTCCTTCTTTACTGCATCCCTCGCTACCTCACATTGACGCATTAACACTGAAATTGAATCGCTATGGAATACTATGTGTTCTATAACTTCTCCTTCTAAATCGAGGAACGTTTCTACTGAAACGACAATATTTTCTTTTGGGAGGCGAGTATCCCCTTTCCGATGCACTATTCCATCTTTACTGCATCCCTCGCCCCTCACACTGACGAATTAACACGGAAGTGGTGTCGCTATGAAATACTATTGGTTCTATAACATCTCCTTCTAAATCGAGTAACGTTTCTATGGAAACGACAGTATTTTCTTTTGGGAGGAGAGTATCTCCGTTCCGATTCACTATTCCTTCTATACTGCATCCCTCGCTCCATCCCATTGACGAATTAACACTGAAATTGAGTCGCTATGGAATACTATGTGTTTTATAACTTCCCCTTCTAAATGGAGGAACGTTTCTACGGAAACGACAATATTTTCTTTTGGGAGGCGAGTATCCCCTTTCCAATGCACTATTCCATCTTTACTGCATCCCGCGCCCCTCACAATGACGAATTAACACGGAAGTGGTGTCGCTATGAAATACTATTGGTTCTAAGACATCTCCTTCTAAATCGAGTAACGTTTCTATGGAAACGACAAGAGTTTCTTTTGGGAGGAGAGTATCTCCGTTCCGATTCACTATTCCTTCTTTACTGCATCCCTCGCTCCATCCCACTGACGAATTAACACTGGAATTGAGTCGCTATGGAATACTATGTGTTCTATAACTTCTCCTTCTAAATCGAGGAACGTTTCTACGGAAACGACAATATTTTCTTTTGGGAGGCGTGTATCCCCTTTCCGGTGCACTATTCCATCTTTACTGCATCCCTCGCCCCTCACAATGACGAATTAACACGGAAGTGGTGTCGCTATGAAATACTATTGGTTCTAAGACATCTCCTTCTAAATCGAGTAACGTTTCTATGGAAACGACAAGAGTTTCTTTTGGGAGGAGAGTATCTCCGTTCCGATTCACTATTCCTTCTTTACTGCATCCCTCGCTCCATCCCATTGACGAATTAACACTGAAATTGAGTCGCTATGGAATACTATGTGTTCTATAACTTCTCCTTCTAAATCGAGGAACGTTTCAACGGAAACGACAATACTTTCTTTTGGGAGGCGAGTATCCCCTTTCCGATGCACTATTCCATCTTTACTGCATCCCTCGCCCCTCACACTGACGAATTAACACGGAAGTGGTGTCGCTATGAAATACTATTGGTTCTATGACATCTCCTTCTAAATCGAGTAACGTTTCTATGGAAACGACAGTAATTTCTTTTGGAAGGCGAGTATCTCCGTTCCGATTCACTATTCCTTCTTTACTGCATCCCTCGCTACCTCACATTGACGAATTAACACTGAAATTGAATCGCTATGGAATACTATGTGTTCTATAACTTCTCCTTCTAAATCGAGGAACGTTTCTACGGAAACGACAATATTTTCTTTTGGGAGGCGAGTATCCCCTTTCCGATGCACTATTCCATCTTTACTGCATCCCTCGCCCCTCACACTGACGAATTAACACGGAAGTGGTGTCGCTATGAAATACTATTGGTTCTATAACATCTCCTTCTAAATCGAGTAACGTTTCTATGGAAACGACAGTATTTCCTTTTGGGAGGAGAGTATCTCCGTTCCGATTCACTATTCCTTCTTTACTGCATCCCTCGCTCCATCCCATTGACGAATTAACACTGAAATTGAGTCGCCATGGAATACTATGTGTTCTATAACTTCCCCTTCGAAATCGAGGAACGTTTCTACGGAAACGACAATATTTTCTTTTGGGAGGCGAGTATCCCCTTTCCGATGCACTATTCCATCTTTACTGCATCCCTCGCCCCTCACAATGGCGAATTAACACGGAAGTGGAGTCGCTATGAAATACTATTGGTTCTAAGACATCTCCTTCTAAATCGAGTAACGTTTCTATGGAAACGACAAGAGTTTCTTTTGGGGGGAGAGTATCTCCGTTCCTATTCACTATTCCTTCTTTACTGCATCCCTCGCTCCATCCCACTGACGAATTAACACTGAAATTGTGTCGCTATGGAATACTATGTGTTCTATAACTTCTCCTTCTAAATCGAGGAATGTTTCTACGGAAACGACAATATTTTCTTTTGGGAGGCGAGTATCCCCTTTCCGATGCACTATTCCATCTTTACTGCATCCCTCGCCCCTCACACTGACGAATTAACACGGAAGTGGTGTCGCTATGAAATACTATTGGTTCTATGACATCTCCTTCTAAATCGAGTAACGTTTCTATGGAAACGACAGTAATTTCTTTTGGGAGGCGAGTATCTCCGTTCCGATTCACTATTCCTTCTTTACTGCATCCCTCGCTCCCTCACGTTGACGAATTAACACTGAAATTGAATCGCTATGGAATACTATGTGTTCTACAACTTCTCCTTCTAAATCGAGGAACGTTTCTACGGAAACGACAATATTTTCTTTTGGGAGGCGAGTATCCCCTTTCCGATGCACTATTCCATCTTTACTGCATCCCTCGCCCCTCACACTGACGAATTAGCACGGAAGTGGTGTCGCTATGAAATACTATTGGTACTATGACATCTCCTTCTAAATCGAGTAACGTTTCTATGGAAACGACAGTATTTTCTTTTGGGAGGAGAGTATCACCGTTCCGATTCACTATTCCTTCTTTACTGCATCCCTCGCTCCATCCCATTGACGAATTAACACTGAAATTGAGTCGCTATGGAATACTATGTGTTCTATAACTTCTCCTTCTGAATCGAGGAACGTTTCTACGGAAACGACAATATTTTCTTTTGGGAGGCGAGTATCCCCTTTCCGATGCACTATTCCATCTTTACTGCATCCCTCGCCCCTCACACTGACGAATTAACACGGAAGTGGTGTCGCTATGAAATACTATTGGTTCTATGACATCTCCTTCTAAATCGAGTAACGTTTCTATGGAAACGACTGTAATTTCTTTTGGGAGGCGAGTATCTCCGTTCCGATTCACTATTCCTTCTTTACTGCATCCCTCGCTACCTCACATTGACGAATTAACACTGAAATTGAATCGCTATGGAATACTATGTGTTCTATAACTTCTCCTTCTAAATCGAGGAACGTTTCTACGGAAACGACAATATTTTCTTTTGGGAGGCGAGTATCCCCTTTCCGATGCACTATTCCATCTTTACTGCATCCCTCGCCCCTCACACTGACGAATTAACACGGAAGTGGTGTCGCTATGAAATACTATTGGTTCTATAACATCTCCTTCTAAATCGAGTAACGTTTCTATGGAAACGACAGTATTTTCTTTTGGGAGGAGAGTATCTCCGTTCCGATTCACTATTCCTTCTTTACTGCATCCCTCGCTCCATCCCATTGACGAATTAACACTGAAATTGAGTCGCTATGGAATACTATGTGTTCTATAACTTCCCCTTCTAAATCGAGGAACGTTTCTACGGAAACGACAATATTTTCTTTTGGGAGGCGAGTATCCCCTTTCCGATGCACTATTCCATCTTTACTGCATCCCTCGCCCCTCCTCAATGACGAATTAACACGGAAGTGGTGTCGCTATGAAATACTATTGGTTCTAAGACATCTCCTTCTAAATCGAGTAACGTTTCTATGGAAACGACAAGAGTTTCTTTTGGGAGGAGAGTATCTCCGTTCCGATTCACTATTCCTTCTTTACTGCATCCCTCGCTCCATCCCACTGACGAATTATCACTGAAATTGAGTCGCTATGGAATACTATGTGTTGTATAACTTCTCCTTCTAAATCGAGGAACGTTTCTACGGAAACGACAATATTTTCTTTTGGGAGGCGAGTATCCCCTTTCCGATGCACTATTCCATCTTTACTGCATCCCTCGCCCCTCACAATGACGAATTAACACGGAAGTGGTGTCGCTATGAAATACTATTGGTTCTAGGACATCTCCTTCTAAATCGAGTAACGTTTCTATGGAAACGACAGTATTTTCTTTTGGGAGGAGAGTATCTCCGTTCCGATTCACTATTCCTTCTTTACTGCATCCCTCGCTCCCTCCCATTGACGAATCAACACTGAAATTGAATCGCTATGGAGTACTATGTGTTCTATAACTTCCCCTTCTAAATCGAGGAACGTTTCTACGGAAACGACAATATTTTCTTTTGGGAGGCGAGTATCCCCTTTCCGATGCACTATTCCATCTTTACTGCATCCCTCGCCCGTCACAATGACGAATTAACACGGAAGTGGTGTCGCTATGAAATACTATTGGTTCTAAGACATCTCCTTCTAAATCGAGTAACGTTTCTATGGAAACGACAAGAGTTTCTTTTGGGAGGAGAGTATCTCCGTTCCGATTCACTATTCCTTCTTTACTGCATCCCTCGCTCCATCCCATTGACGAATTAACACTGAAATTGAGTCGCTATGGAATACTATGTGTTCTATAACTTCTCCTTCTAAATCGAGGAACGTTTCTACGGAAACGACAATATTTTCTTTTGGGAGGCGAGTATCCCCTTTCCGATGCACTATTCCATCTTTACTGCATCCCTCGCCCCTCACACTGACGAATTAACACGGAAGTGGTGTCGCTATGAAATACTATTGGTTCTACGACATCTCCTTCTAAATCAAGTAACGTTTCTATGGAAACGACAGTTATTTCTTTTGGGAGGCGAGTATCTCCGTTCCGATTCACTATTCCTTCTTTACTGCATCTCTCGCTACCTCACATTGACGAATTAACACTGAAATTGAATCGCTATGGAATACTATGTGTTCTATAACTTCTCCTTCTAAATCGAGGAACGTTTCTACGGAAACGACAATATTTTCTTTTGGGAGGCGAGTATCCCCTTTCCGATGCACTATTCCATCTTTACTGCATCCCTCGCCCCTCACACTGACGAATTAACACGGAAGTGGTGTCGCTATGAAATACTATTGGTTCTATAACATCTCCGTCTAATTCGAGTAACGTTTCTATTGAAACGACAGTATTTCCTTTTGGGAGGAGAGTATTTCCGTTCCGATTCACTATTCCTTCTTTACTGCATCCCTCGCTCCCTCCCATTGACGAATGGGATACTATGTGTTCTATAACTTCCCCTTCTAAATCGAGGAACGTTTCTACGGAAACGACAATATTTTCTTTTGGGAGGCGAGTATCCCCTTTCCGATGCACTATTCCATCTTTACTGCATCCCTCGCCCCTCACAATGACGAATTAACACGGACGTGGTGTCGCTATGAAATACTATTGGTTCTAAGACATCTCCTTCTAAATCGAGTAACATTTCTATGGAAACGACAAGAGTTTCTTTTGGGAGGAAAGTATCTCCGTTCCGATTCACTATTCCTTCTTTACTGCATCCCTCGCTCCATCCCATTGACGAATTAACACTGAAATTGAGTCGCTATGGAATACTATGTGTTCTATAACTTCTCCTTCTAAATCGAGGAACGTTTCTACGGAAACGACAATATTTTCTTTTTGGAGGCGAGTATCCCCTTTCCGATGCACTATTCCATCTTTACTGCATCCCTCGCCCCTCACACTGACGAATTAACACGGAAGTGGTGTCGCTATGAAATACAATTGGTACTATGACATCTCCTTCTAAATCGAGTAACATTTCTATGGAAACGACAAGAGTTTCTTTTGGGCGGAGAGTATCTCCGTTCCGATTCACTATTCCTTCTTTACTGCATCCCTCGCTCCCTCCCATTGACGAATTAACACTGAAATTGAGTCGCTATGGAATACTATGTGTTCTATAACTTCCCCTTCTAAATCGAGGAACGTTTCTACGGAAACGACAATATTTTCTTTATGGGAGGCGAGTATCCCCTTTCCGATGCACTATTCCATCTTTACTGCATCCCTCGCCCCTCACACTGACGAATTAACACGGAAGTGGTGTCGCTATGAAATACTATTGGTTCTATGACATCTCCTTCTAAATCGAGTAACGTTTCTATGAAAACGACAAGAGTTTCTTTTGGAGGAGAGTATCTCCGTTCCGATTCACTATTCCTTCTTTACTGCATCCCTCGCTCCATCCCATTGACAAATTAACACTGAAATTGAGTCGCTATGGAATACTATGTGTTCTATAGCTTCTCCTTCTAAATCGAGGAACGTTTCTACGGAAACGACAATATTTTCTTTTGGGAGGCGAGTATCACCTTTCCGATGCACTATTCCATCTTTACTGCATCCCTCGCCCCTCACACTGACGAATTAACACGGAAGTGGTGTCGCTATGAAATACTATTGGTACTATGACATCTCCTTCTAAATCGAGTAACGTTTCTATGAAAACGACAAGAGTTTCTTTTGGAGGAGAGTATCTCCGTTCCGATTCACTATTCCTTCTTTACTGCATCCCTCGCTCCATCCCATTGACAAATTAACACTGAAATTGAGTCGCTATGGAATACTATGTGTTCTATAGCTTCTCCTTCTAAATCGAGGAACGTTTCTACGGAAACGACAATATTTTCTTTTGGGAGGCGAGTATCCCCTTTCCGATGCACTATTCCATCTTTACTGCATCCCTCGCCCCTCACACTGACGAATTAACACGGAAGTGGTGTCGCTATGAAATACTATTGGTACTATGACATCTCCTTCTAAATCGAGTAACGTTTCTATGGAAACGACAAGAGTTTCTTTTGGGAGGAGAGTATCTCCGTTCCGATTCACTATTCCTTCTTTACTGCATCCCTCGCTCCCTCCCATTGACGAATTAACACTGAAATTGAGTCGCTATGGAATACTATGTGTTCTATAACTTCCCCTTCTAAATCGAGGAACGTTTCTACGGAAACGACAATATTTTCTTTTGGGAGGCGAGTATCCCCTTTCCGATGCACTATTCCATCTTTATTGCATCCCTCGCCCCTCACACTGACGAATTAACACGGAAGTGGTGTCGCTATGAAATACTATCGGTTCTATGACATCTCCTTCTAAATCGAGTAACGTTTCTATGAAAACGACAAGAGATTCTTTTGGGAGGGGAGTATCTCCGTTCCGATTCACTATTCCTTCTTTACTGCATCCCTCGCTCCCTCCCATTGACGAATTAACACTGAAATTGAGTCGCTATGTAATACTATGTGTTCTATGACTTCTCCTTCTAAATCGAGGAACGTTTCTACGGAAACGACAATATTTTCTTTTGGGAGGCGAGTATCCCCTTTCCGATGCACTATTCCATCTTTACTGCATCCCTCACTCCTCACACTGACGAATTAACACGGAAGTGGTGTCGCTATGAAATACTATTGGTTCTATGACTTATCCTTCTAAATCGAGTAACGTTTCTATGGAAACGACAAGAGTTTCTTTTGGGAGGAGAGTATCTCCGTTCCGATTCACTATTCCTTCTTTACTGCATCCCTCGCTCCCTACCATTGACGAATTAACACTGAAATTGAGTCACTATGGAATACAATGTGTTCTATAACTTCTCCTTCTAAATCGAGGAACGTTTCTACGGAAACACCAATATTTTCTTTTGGGAGGCGAGTATTCCCTTTCCGATGGACTATTCCATCTTTACTGCATCCCTCGCCCCTCACACTGACGAGTTAACACGGAAGTGGTGTCGCTATGAAATACTATTGGTTCTATGACATCTCCTTCTAAATCGAGTAACGTTTCTATGGAAACGACAAGAGTTTCTTTTGGGAGGAGAGTATCTCCGTTCCGATTCTCTATTCCTTCTTTACTGCATCCCTCGCTCCCTCCCATTGACGAATTAACACTGAAATTGAGTCGCTATGGAATACTATGTGTTCTATAACTTCTACTTCTAAATCGAGGAACGTTTCTACGGAAACGACAATATTTTCTTTTTGGAGGCGAGTATCCCCTTTCCGATGCACTATTCCATCTTTACTGCATCCCTCGCCCCTCACACTGACGAATTAACACGGAAGTGGTGTCGCTATGAAATACTATTGGTACTATGACATCTCCTTCTAAATCGAGTAACATTTCTATGGAAACGACAAGAGTTTCTTTTGGGCGGAGAGTATCTCCGTTCCGATTCACTATTCCTTCTTTACTGCATCCCTCGCTCCCTCCCATTGACGAATTAACACTGAAATTGAGTCGCTATGGAATACTATGTGTTCTATAACTTCCCCTTCTAAATCGAGGAACGTTTCTACGGAAACGACAATATTTTCTTTTGGGAGGCGAGTATCCCCTTTCCGATGCACTATTCCATCTTTACTGCATCCCTCGCCCCTCACACTGACGAATTAACACGGAAGTGGTGTCGCTATGAAATACTATTGGTACTATGACATCTCCTTCTAAATCGAGTATCGTTTCTATGGAAACGACAAGAGTTTCTTTTGGGAGGAGAGTATCTCCGTTCCGATTCACTATTCCTTCTTTACTGCATCCCTCGCTCCCTCCCATTGACGAATTAACACTGAAATTGAGTCGCTATGGAATACTATGTGTTCTATAACTTCCCCTTCTAAATCGAGGAACGTTTCTACGGAAACGACAATATTTTCTTTTGGGAGGCGAGTATCCCCTTTCCGATGCACTATTCCATCTTTATTGCATCCCTCGCCCCTCACACTGACGAATTAACACGGAAGTGGTGTCGCTATGAAATACTATCGGTTCTATGACATCTCCTTCTAAATCGAGTAACGTTTCTATGAAAACGACAAGAGATTCTTTTGGGAGGAGAGTATCTCCGTTCCGATTCACTATTCCTTCTTTACTGCATCCCTCGCTCCCTCCCATTGACGAATTAACACTGAAATTGAGTCGCTATGTAATACTATGTGTTCTATGACTTCTCCTTCTAAATCGAGGAACGTTTCTACGGAAACGACAATATTTTCTTTTGGGAGGCGAGTATCCCCTTTCCGATGCACTATTCCATCTTTACTGCATCCCTCGCCCCTCACACTGACGAATTAACACGGAAGTGGTGTCGCTATGAAATACTATTGGTTCTATGACATCTCCTTCTAAATCGAGTAACGTTTCTATGGAAACGACAAGAGTTTCTTTTGGGAGGAGAGTATCTCCGTTCCGATTCACTATTCCTTCTTTACTGCATCCCTCGCTCCCTACCATTGACGAATTAACACTGAAATTGAGTCGCTATGGAATACAATGTGTTCTATAACTTCTCCTTCTAAATCGAGGAACGTTTCTACGGAAACACCAATATTTTCTTTTGGGAGGCGAGTATTCCCTTTCCGATGGACTATTCCATCTTTACTGCATCCCTCGCCCCTCACACTGACGAGTTAACACGGAAGTGGTGTCGCTATGAAATACTATTGGTTCTATGACATCTCGTTCTAAATCGAGTAACGTTTCTATGGAAACGACAAGAGTTTCTTTTGGGAGGAGAGTATCTCCGTTCCGATTCTCTATTCCTTCTTTACTGCATCCCTCGCTCCCTCCCATTGACAAATTAACACTGAAATTGAGTCGCTATGGAATACTATGTGTTCTATAACTTCTACTTCTAAATCGAGGAACGTTTCTACGGAAACGAGAATAGTTTGTCTTGGGAGGCGAGTATCCCCTTTCCGATGCACTATTCCATCTTTACTGCATCCCTCGCCCCTCACACTGACGAATTAACACGGAAGTGGTGTCGCTATGAAATACTATTGGTTCTATGACATCTCCTTCTAAATCGAGTAACGTTTCTATGGAAACGACAAGAGTTTCTTTTGGGAGGAGAGTATCTCCGTTCCGATTCACTATTCCTTGTTTACTGCATCCCTCGCTCCATCCCATTGACGAATTAACACTGAAATTGAGTCGCTATGGAATACTATGTGTTCTATAACTTCTCCTTCTAAATCGAGGAACGTTTCTACGGGAACGACAATATTTTCTTTTGGGAGGCGAGTATCCCCTTTCCGATGCACTATTCCATCTTTACTGCATCCCTCGCCCCTCACACTGACAAATTAACACGGAAGTGGTGTCGCTATGATATACTATTGGTTCTATGACATCTCGTTCTAAATCGAGTAACGTTTCTATGGAAACGACAAGAGTTTCTTTTGGGAGGAGAGTATCTCCGTTCCGATTCACTATTCCTTATTTACTGCATCCCTCGCTCCCTCCCATTGACGAATTAACACTGAAATTGAGTCGACTGAAATTGAGTCGCTATGGAATACTATGTGTTCTATAACTTCCCCTTCTAAATCGAGGAACGTTTCTACGGAAACGACAATATTTTCTTTTGGGAGGCGAGTATCCCCTTTCCGATGCACTATTCCATCTTTACTGCATCCCTCGCCCCTTACACTGACGAATTAACACGGAAGTGGTGTCGCTATGAAATACTATTGGTTCTATGACATCTCCTTCTAAATCGAGTAACGTTTCTATGGAAACGACAAGAGTTTCTTTTGGGAGGAGAGTATCTCCGTTCCGAATCACTATTCCTTCTTTACTGCATCCCTGGCTCCATCCCATTGACGAATTAACACTGAAATTGAGTCGCTATGGAATACTATGTGTTCTATAACTTCTCCTTCTAAATCGAGGAACGTTTCTACGGAAACGACAATATTTTCTTTTGGGAGGCGAGTATCCCCTTTCCGATGCACTATTCCATCTTTACTGCATCCCTCGCCCCTCACACTGACGAATTAACACGGAAGTGGTGTCGCTATGAAATACTATTGGTACTATGACATCTCCTTCTAAATCGAGTAACGTTTCTATGGGAACGACAAGAGTTTCTTTTGGGAGGAGAGTATCTCCGTTCCGATTCACTATTCCTTCTTTACTGAATCCCTCGCTCCCTCCCATTGACGAATTAACACTGAAATTGAGTCGCTATGGAATACTATGTGTTCTATAACATCCCCTTCTAAATCGAGGAACGTTTCTACGGAAACGACAATATTTTCTTTTGGGAGGCGAGTATCCCCTTTCCGATGCACTATTCCATCTTTACTGCATCCCTCGCCCCTCACACTGACGAATTAACATGGAAGTGGTGTCGCTATGAAATACTATTGGTTCTAAGACATCTCCTTCTAAATCGAGTAACGTTTCTATGGAAACGACAAGAGTTTCTTTTGGGAGGAGAGTACCTCCGTTCCGATTCACTATTCCTTCTTTACTGCATCCCTCGCTCCCTCCCATTGACGAATTAACACTGAAATTGAGTCGCTATGGAATACTATGTGTTTATAACTTCTCCTTCTAAATCGAGGAACGTTTCTACGGAAACGACAATATTTTCTTTTGGGAAGCGAGTATCCCCTTTCCGATGCACTATTCCATCTTTACTGCATCCCTCGCCCCTCACACTGACGAATTAACACGGAAGTGGTGTCGCGATGAAATACTATTGGATCTATAACATCTCCTTCTAAATCGAGTAACGTTTTAATGGAAACGACAATAGTTTCTTTTGGGAGGAGAGTTTCTCCGTTCCGATTCAATATTCCTTCTTTACTGCATCCCTCGGTCCCTCCCATTGACGAATTAACACTGAAATTGAGTCGCTATGGAATACTATGTGTTCTATAACTTCTCCTTCTAAATCGAGGAACGTTTCTACGGAAACGACAATATTTTCTTTTGGGAGGCGAGTATCCCCTTTCCGATGCACTATTCCATCTTTACTGCATCCCTCGCCCCTCACACTGACGAATTAACACGGAAGTGGTGTCGCTATGAAATACTATTGGTTCTATGACTTCTCCTTCTAAATCGAGTAACGTTTCTATGGAAACGACAAGAGTTTCTTTTGGGAGGAGAGTATCTCCGTTCCGATTCACTATTCCTTCTTTACTGCATCCCTCGCTCCCTACCATTGACGAATTAACACTGAAATTGAGTCGCTATGGAATACTATGTGTTCTATAACTTCTCCTTCTAAATCGAGGAACGTTTCTACGGAAACACCAATATTTTCTTTTGGGAGGCGAGTATTCCCTTTCCGATGGACTATTCCATCTTTACTGCATCCCTCGCCCCTCACACTGACGAGTTAACACGGAAGTGGTGTCGCTATGAAATACTATTGGTTCTATGACATCTCCTTCTAAATCGAGTAACGTTTCTATGGAAACGACAAGAGTTTCTTTTGGGAGGAGAGTATCTCCGTTCCGATTCTCTATTCCTTCTTTACTGCATCCCTCGCTCCCTCCCATTGACGAATTAACACTGAAATTGAGTCGCTATGGAATACTATGTGTTCTATAACTTCTACTTCTAAATCGAGGAACGTTTCTACGGAAACGAGAATAGTTTGTCTTGGGAGGCGAGTATCCCCTTTCCGATGCACTATTCCATCTTTACTGCATCCCTCGCCCCTCACACTGACGAATTAACACGGAAGTGGTGTCGCTATGAAATACTATTGGTTCTATGACATCTCCTTCTAAATCGAGTAACGTTTCTATGGAAACGACAAGAGTTTCCTTTGGGAGGAGAGTATCTCCGTTCCGATTCACTATTCCTTCTTTACTGCATCCCTCGCTCCATCCCATTGACGAATTAACACTGATATTGAGTCGCTATGGAATACTATGTGTTCTATAACTTCTCCTTCTAAATCGAGGAACGTTTCTACGGGAACGACAATATTTTCTTTTGGGAGGCGAGTATCCCCTTTCCGATGCACTATTCCATCTTTACTGCATCCCTCGCCCCTCACACTGACAAATTAACACGGAAGTGGTGTCGCTATGATATACTATTGGTTCTATGACATCTCGTTCTAAATCGAGTAACGTTTCTATGGAAACGACAAGAGTTTCTTTTGGGAGGAGAGTATCTCCGTTCCGATTCACTATTCCTTATTTACTGCATCCCTCGCTCCCTCCCATTGACGAATTAACACTGAAATTGAGTCGACTGAAATTGAGTCGCTATGGAATACTATGTGTTCTATAACTTCCCCTTCTAAATCGAGGAACGTTTCTACGGAAACGACAATATTTTCTTTTGGGAGGCGAGTATCCCCTTTCCGATGCACTATTCCATCTTTACTGCATCCCTCGCCCCTCACACAGACGAATTAACACGGAAGTGGTGTCGCTATGAAATACTATTGGTTCTATGACATCTCCTTCTAAATCGAGTAACGTTTCAATGGAAACGACAAGAGTTTCTTTTGGGAGGAGAGTACCTCCGTTCCGATTCACTATTCCTTCTTTACTGCATCCCTCGCTCCCTCCCATTGACGAATTAACACTGAAATTGAGTCGCTATGGAATACTATGTGTTTATAACTTCTCCTTCTAAATCGAGGAACGTTTCTACGGAAACGACAATATTTTCTTTTGGGAAGCGAGTATCCCCTTTCCGATGCACTAATCCATCTTTACTGCATCCCTCGCCCCTCACACTGACGAATTAACACGGAAGTGGTGTCGCTATGAAATACTATTGGTTCTATGACATCCCCTTCTAAATCGAGTAACGTTTCTATGGAAACGACAGTAATTTCTTTTGGGAGGCGAGTATCCCCTTTCCGATGCACTATTCCATCTTTACTGCATCCCTCGCCCCTCACACTGACGAGTTAACACGGAAGTGGTGTCGCTATGAAATACTATTGGTTCTATGACATCCCCTTCTAAATCGAGTAACGTTTCTATGGAAACGACAGTAATTTCTTTTGGGAGGCGAGTATCTCCGTTCCGATTCACTATTCCTTCTTTACTGCATCCCTCGCTACCTCACATTGACGAATTAACACTGAAATTGAATCGCTATGGAATACTATGTGTTCTATAACTTCTCCTTCTAAATCGAGGAACGTTTCTACGGAAACGACAATATTTTCTTTTGGGAGGCGAGTATCCCCTTTCCGATGCACTATTCCATCTTTACTGCATCCCTCGCCCCTCACACTGACGAATTAACACGGAAGTGGTGTCGCTATGAAATACTATTGGTTCTAAGACATCTCCTTCTAAATCGAGTAACGTTTCTATGGAAACGACAAGAGTTTCTTTTGGGAGGAGAGTATCTCCGTTCCGATTCACTATTCCTTCTTTACTGCATCCCTCGCTCCATCCCACTGTCGAATTAACACTGAAATTGAGTCGCTATGGAATACTGTGTGTTCTATAACTTCTCCTTCTAAATCGAGGAACGTTTCTACGGAAACGACAATATTTTCTTTTGGGAGGCGAGTATCCCCTTTCCGATGCACTATTCCATCTTTACTGCATCCCTCGCCCCTCACACTGACGAATTAACACGGAAGTGGTGTCGCTATGAAATACTATTGGTACTATGACATCTCCTTCTAAATCGAGTAACATTTCTATGGAAGCGACAAGAGTTTCTTTTGGGCGGAGAGTATCTCCATTCCGATTCACTATTCCTTCTTTACTGCATCCCTCGCTCCCTCCCATTGACGAATTAACACTGAAATTGAGTCGCTATGGAATACTATGTGTTCTATAACTTCCCCTTCTAAATCGAGGAACGTTTCTACGGAAACGACAATATTTTCTTTTGGGAGGCGAGTATCCCCTTTCCGATGCACTATTCCATCTTTACTGCATCCCTCGCCCCTCACACTGACGAATTAACACGGAAGTGGTGTGGCTATGAAATACTATTGGTTCTATGACATCTCCTTCTAAATCGAGTAACGTTTCTATGGAAACGACAGTAATTTCTTTTGGGAGGCGAGTAACTCCGTTCCGATTCACTATTCCTTCTTTACTGCATCCCTCGCTCCCTCACTTTGACGAATTAACACTGAAATTGAATCGCTATGGAATACTATGTGTTCTATAACTTCTCCTTCTAAATCGAGGAACGTTTCTACGGAAACGACAATATATTCTTTTGGGAGGCGAGTATCCCCTTTCCGATGCACTAATCCATCTTTACTGCATCTCTCGCCCCTCACACTGACGAATTAACACGGAAGTGGTGTCGCTATGAAATACTATTGGTACTATGACATCTCCTTTAAAATCGAGTAACGTTTCTATGGAAACGACAAGAGTTTCTTTTGGGAGGAGAGTATCTCCGTTCCGATTCACTATTCCTTCTTTACTGCATCCCTCGCTCCCTTCCATTGACGAACTAACACTGAAATTGAGTCGCTATGGAATACTATGTGTTCTATAACTTCCCCTTCTAAATCGAGGAACGTTTCTACGGAAACGACAATATTTTCTTTTGGGAGGCGAGTATCCCCTTTCCGATGCACTATTCCATCTTTACTGCATCCCTCGCCCCTCACACTGACGAATTAACACGGAAGTGGTGTCGCTATGAAATACTATTGGTTCTATAACATCTCCTTCTAAATCGAGTAACGTTTCTATGGAAACGACAGTATTTTCTTTTGGGAGGAGAGTATCTCCGTTCCGATTCACTATTCCTTCTTTACTGCATCCCTCGCTCCATCCCATTGACGAATTAACACTGAAATTGAGTCGCTATGGAATACTATGTGTTCTATAACTTCCCCTTCTAAATCGAGGAACGTTTCTACGGAAACGAAAATATTTTCTTTTGGGAGGCGAGTATCCCCTTTCCGATGCACTATTCCATCTTTACTGCATCCCTCGCCCCTCACAATGACGAATTAACACGGAAGTGGTGTCGCTATGAAATACTATTGGTTCTATGACATCTCCTTCTAAATCGAGTAACGTTTCTATGGAAACGACAAGAGTTTCTTTTGGGAGGGGAGTATCTCCGTTCCGATTCACTATTCCTTCTTTACTGCATCCCTCGCTCCATCCCATTGACGAATTAACACTGAAATTGAGTCGCTATGGAATACTATGTGTTCTATAACTTCTCCTTCTAAATCGAGGAACGTTTCTACGGTTACGACAATATTTTCTTTTGGGAAGCGAGTATCCCCTTTCCGATGCACTATTCCATCTTTACTGCATCCCTCGCCCCTCACACTGACGAATTAACACGGATGTGGTGTCGCTATGAAATACTATTGGTTCTATGACATCTCCTTCTAAATCGAGTAACGTTTCTATGGAAACGACAGTAATTTCTTTTGGGAGGCGAGTATCTCCGTTCCGATTCACTATTCCTTCTTTACTGCATCCCTCGCTACTTCACATTGACGAATTAACACTGAAATTGAATCGCTATGGAATACTATGTGTTCTATAACTTCTCCTTCTAAATCGAGGAACGTTTCTACGGAAACGACAATATTTTCTTTTGGGAGGCGAGTATCCCCTTTCCGATGCACTATTCCATCTTTACTGCATCCCTCGCCCCTCACACTGACGAATTAACACGGAAGTGGTGTCGCTATGAAATACTATTGGTTCTATAACATCTCCTTCTAAATCGAGTAATGTTTCTATGGAAACGACAGTATTTTCTTCTGGGAGGAGAGTATCTCCGTTCCGATTCACTATTCCTTCTTTACTGCATCCCTCGCTCCCTCCCATTGACGAATTAACACTGAAATTGAGTCGCTATGGAATACTATGTGTTCTATAACTTCCCCTTCTAAATCGAGGAAAGTTTCTACGGAAACGACAATATTTTCTTTTGGGAGGCGAGTATCCCCTTTCCGATGCACTATTCCATCTTTACTGCATCCCTCGCCCCTCACAATGACGAATTAACACGGAAGTGGTGTCGCTATGAAATACTATTGGTTCTAAGACATCTCCTTCTAAATCGAGTAACGTTTCTATGGAAACGACAAGAGTTTCTTTTGGGAGGAGAGTATCTCCGTTCCGAATCACTATTCCTTCTTTACTGCATCCCTCGCTCCATCCCACTGACGAATTAACACTGAAATTGAGTCGCTATGGAATACTATGTGTTCTATAACTTCTCCTTCTAAATCGAGGAACGTTTCTACGGAAACAACAATATTTTCTTTTGGGAGGCGAGTATCCCCTTTCCGATGCACTATTCCATCTTTACTGCATCCCTCGCCCCTCACAATGACGAATTAACACGGAAGTGGTGTCGCTATGAAATACTATTGGTTCTAAGACATCTCCTTCTAAATCGAGTAACGTTTCTATGGAAACGACAGTATTTTCTTTTGGGAGGAGAGTATCTCCGTTCCGATTCACTATTCCTTCTTTACTGCATCCCTCGCTCCATCCCATTGACGAATTAACACTGAAATTGAGTCGCTATGGAATACTATGTGTTCTATAACTTCCCCTTCTAAATCGAGGAACGTTTCTACGGAAACGACAATATTTTCTTTTGGGAGGCGAGTATCCCCTTTCCGATGCACTATTCCATCTTTACTGCATCCCTCGCCCCTCACAATGACGAATTAACATGGAAGTGGTGTCGCTATGAAATACTATCGGTTCTAAGACATCTCCTTCTAAATCGAGTAATGTTTCTATGGAAACGACAAGAGTTTCTTTTGGGAGGAGAGTATCTCCGTTCCGATTCACTATTCCTTCTTTACTGCATCCCTCGCTCCATCCCATTGACGAATTAACACTGAAATTGAGTCGCTATGGAATACTATGTGTTCTATAACTTCTCCTTCTAAATCGAGGAACGTTTCTACGGAAACGACAATATTTTCTTTTGGGAGGCGAGTATCCCCTTTCCGATGCACTATTCCATCTTTACTGCATCCCTCGCCCCTCACACTGACGAATTAACACGGAAGTGGTGTCGCTATGAAATACTATTGGTACTATGACATCTCCTTCTAAATCGAGTAACATTTCTATGGAAACGACAAGAGTTTCTTTTGGGCGGAGAGTATCTCCGTTCCGATTCACTGTTCCTTCTTTACTGCATCCCTCCCTCCCTCCCATTGACGAATTAACACTGAAATTGAGTCGCTATGGAATACTATGTGTTCTATAACTTCCCCTTCTAAATCGAGGAACGTTTCTACGGAAACGACAATATTTTCTTTTGGGAGGCGAGTATCCCCTTTCCGATGCACTATTCCATCTTTACTGCATCCCTCGCCCCTCACACTGACGAATTAACACGGAAGTGGTGTCGCTATGAAATACTATTGGTTCTATGACATCTCCTTCTAAATCGAGTAACGTTTCTATGGAAACGACAGTAATTTCTTTTGGGAGGCTAGTATCTCCGTTCCGATTCACTATTCCTTCTTTACTGCATCCCTCGCTCCCTCACATTGACGAATTAACACTGAAATTGAATCGCTATGGAATACTATGTGTTCTATAACTTCTCCTTCTAAATCGAGGAACGTTTCTACGGAAACGACAATATTTTCTTTTGGGAGGCGAGTATCCCCTTTCCGATGCACTATTCCATCTTTACTGCATCCCTCGCCCCTCACACTGACGAATTAACACGGAAGTGGTGTCGCTATGAAATACTATTGGTTCTATGACATCTCCTTCTAAATCGAGTAACGTTTCTATGGAAACGACAGTAATTTCTTTTGGGAGGCGAGTATCTCCGTTCCGATTCACTATTCCTTCTTTACTGCATCCCTCGCTCCCTCACATTGACGAATTAACACTGAAATTGAATCGCTATGGAGTACTATGTGTTCTATAACTTCCCCTTCTAAATCGAGGAACGTTTCTACGGAAACGACAATATTTTCCTTTGGGAGGCGAGTATCCCCTTTCCGATGCACTATTCCATCTTTACTGCATCCCTCGCCCCTCACACTGACGAATTAACACGGAAGTGGTGTCGCTATGAAATACTATTGGTTCTATGACATCTCCTTCTAAATCGAGTAACGTTTCTATGGAAACGACAGTAATTTCTTTTGGGAGGCGAGTATCTCCGTTCCGATTCACTATTCCTTCTTTACTGCATCCCTCGCTCCCTCACATTGACGAATTAACACTGAAATTGAATCGCTATGGAATACTATGTGTTCTATAAGTTCCCCTTCTAAATCGAGGAACGTTTCTACGGAAACGACAATATTTTCTTTTGGGAGGCGAGTATCCCCTTTCCGATGCACTATTCCATCTTTACTGCATCCCTCGCCCCTCACACTGACGAATTAACACGGAAGTGGTGTCGCTATGAAATACTATTGGTTCTATAACATCTCCTTCTAAATCGAGTAACGTTTCTATGGAAACGACAGTATTTTCTTTTGGGAGGAGAGTATCTCCGTTCCGATTCACTATTCCTTCTTTACTGCATCCCTCGCTCCATCCCATTGACGAATTAACACTGAAATTGAATCGCTATGGAATACTATGTGTTCTATAACTTCCCCTTCTAAATCGAGGAATGTTTCTACGGAAACGACAATATTTTCTTTTGGGAGGCGAGTATCCCCTTTCCGATGCACTATTCCATCTTTACTGCATCCCTCGCCCCTCACACTGACGAATTAACACGGAAGTGGTGTCGCTATGAAATACTATTGGTTCTATGACATCTCCTTCTAAATCGAGTAACGTTTCTATGGAAACGACAGTATTTTCTTTTGGGAGGCGAGTATCTCCGTTCCGATTCACTATTCCTTCTTTACTGCATCCCTCGCTCCCTCACATTGACGAATTAACACTGAAATTGAATCGCTATGGAATACTATGTGTTCTATAACTTCCCCTTCTAAATCGAGGAACGTTTCTACGGAAACGACAATATTTTCTTTTGGGAGGCGAGTATCCCCTTTCCGATGCACTATTCCATCTTTACTGCATCAATCGCCACTCACAATGACGAATTAACACGGAAGTGGTGTCGCTATGAAATACTATTGGTTCTAAGACATCTCCTTCTAAATCGAGTAACGTTTCAAGGGAAACGACAAGAGTTTCTTTTGGGAGGAGAGTATCTCCGTTCCGATTCACTATTCCTTCTTTACTGCATCCCTCGCTCCATCCCACTGACGAATTAACACTGAAATTGAGTCGCTATGGAATACTATGTGTTCTATAACTTCTCCTTCTAAATCGAGGAACGTTTCTACGGAAACGACAATATTTTCTTTTGGGAGGCGAGTATCCCCTTTCCGATGCACTATTCCATCTTTACTGCATCCCTCGCCCCTCACAATGACGAATTAACACGGAAGTGGTGTCGCTATGAAATAATATTGGTTCTAAGACATCTCCTTCTAAATCGAGTAACGTTTCTATGGAAACGACAGTATTTTCTTTTGGGAGGAGAGTATCTCCGTTCCGATTCACTATTCCTTCTTTACTGCATCCCTCGCTCCATCCCATTGACGAATTAACACTGAAATTGAGTCGCTATGGAATACTATGTGTTCTATAACTTCCCCTTCTAAATCGAGGAACGTTTCTACGGAAACGACAATATTTTCTTTTGGGAGGCGAGTATCCCCTTTCCGATGCACTATTCCATCTTTACTGCATCCCTCGCCCCTCACAATGACGAATTAACACGGAAGTGGTGTCGCTATGAAATACTATTGGTTCTAAGACATCTCCTTCTAAATCGAGTAACGTTTCTATGGAAACGACAAGAGTTTCTTTTGGGAGGAGAGTATCTCCGTTCCGATTCACTATTCCTTCTTTACTGCATCCCTCGCTCCATCCCATTGACGAATTAACACTGAAATTGAGTCGCTATGGAATACTATGTGTTCTATAACTTCTCCTTCTAAATCGAGGAACGTTTCTACGGAAACGACAATATTTTCTTTTGGGAGGCGAGTATCCCCTTTCCGATGCACTATTCCATCTTTACTGCATCCCTCGCCCCTCACACTGACGAATTAACACGGAAGTGGTGTCGCTATGAAATACTATTGGTACTATGACATCTCCTTCTAAATCGAGTAACATTTCTATGGAAACGACAAGAGTTTCTTTTGGGCGGAGAGTATCTCCGTTCCGATTCACTGTTCCTTCTTTACTGCATCCCTCGCTCCCTCCCATTGACGAATTAACACTGAAATTGAGTCGCTATGGAATACTATGTGTTCTATAACTTCCCCTTCTAAATCGAGGAACGTTTCTACGGAAACGACAATATTTTCTTTTGGGAGGCGAGTATCCCCTTTCCGATGCACTATTCCATCTTTACTGCATCCCTCGCCCCTCACACTGACGAATTAACACGGAAGTGGTGTCGCTATGAAATACTATTGGTTCTATGACATCTCCTTCTAAATCGAGTAACGTTTCTATGGAAACGACAGTAATTTCTTTTGGGAGGCGAGTATCTCCGTTCCGATTCACTATTCCTTCTTTACTGCATCCCTCGCTCCCTCACATTGACGAATTAACACTGAAATTGAATCGCTATGGAATACTATGTGTTCTATAACTTCTCCTTCTAAATCGAGGAACGTTTCTACGGAAACGACAATATTTTCTTTTGGGAGGCGAGTATCCCCTTTCCGATGCACTATTCCATCTTTACTGCATCCCTCGCCCCTCACACTGACGAATTAACACGGAGTGGTGTCGCTATGAAATACTATTGGTTCTATGACATCTCCTTCTAAATCGAGTAACGTTTATATGGAAACGACAGTAATTACTTTTGGGAGGCGAGTATCTCCGTTCCGATTCACTATTCCTTCTTTACTGCATCCCTCGCTCCCTCACATTGACGAATTAACACTGAAATTGAATCGCTATGGAATACTATGTGTTCTATAACTTCCCCTTCTAAATCGAGGAACGTTTCTACGGAAACGACAATATTTTCTTTTGGGAGGCGAGTATCCCCTTTCCGATGCACTATTCCATCTTTACTGCATCCCTCGCCCCTCACACTGACGAATTAACACGGAAGTGGTGTCGCTATGAAATACTATTGGTTCTATGACATCTCCTTCTAAATCGAGTAACGTTTGGATGGAAACGACAGTAATTTCTTTTGGGAGGCGAGTATCTCCGTTCCGATTCACTATTCCTTCTTTACTGCATCCCTCGCTCCCTCACATTGACGAATTAACACTGAAATTGAATCGCTATGGAATACTATGTGTTCTATAACTTCCCCTTCTAAATCGAGGAACGTTTCTACGGAAACGACAATATTTTCTTTTGGGAGGCGAGTATCCCCTTTCCGATGCACTATTCCATCTTTACTGCATCCCTCGCCCCTCACACTGACGAATTAACACGGAAGTGCTGTCGCTATGAAATGCTATTGGTCCTATGACATCTCCTTCTAAATCGAGTAACGTTTCTATGGAAACGACAAGAGTTTCTTTTGGGAGGAGACTATCTCCGTTCCGATTCACTATTCCTTCTTTACTGCATCCCTCGCTCCATCCCATTGACGAATTAACACTGAAATTGAATCGCTATCGAATACTATGTGTTCTATAACTTCCCCTTCTAAATCGAGGAACGTTTCTACGGAAACGACAATATTTTCTTTTGGGAGGCGAGTATCCCCTTTCCGATGCACTATTCCATCTTTACTGCATCCCTCGCCACTCACAATGACGAATTAACACGGAAGTGGTGTCGCTATGAAATACTATTGGTTCTAAGACATCTCCTTCTAAATCGAGTAACGTTTCAAGGGAAACGACAAGAGTTTCTTTTGGGAGGAGAGTATCTCCGTTCCGATTCACTATTCCTTCTTTACTGCATCCCTCGCTCCCTCACATTGACGAATTAACACTGAAATTGAATCGCTATGGAGTACTATGTGTTCTATAACTTCCCCTTCTAAATCGAGGAACGTTTCTACGGAAACGACAATATTTTCTTTTGGGAGGCGAGTATCCCCTTTCCGATGCACTATTCCATCTTTACTGCATCCCTCGCCCCTCACACTGACGAATTAACACGGAGTGGTGTCGCTATGAAATACTATTGGTTCTATGACATCTCCTTCTAAATCGAGTAACGTTTCTATGGAAACGACAGTAATCACTTTTGGGAGGCGAGTATCTCCGTTCCGATTCACTATTCCTTCTTTACTGCATCCCTCGCTCCCTCACATTGACGAATTAACACTGAAATTGAATCGCTATGGAGTACTATGTGTTCTATTACTTCCCCTTCTAAATCGAGGAACGTTTCTACGGAAACGACAATATTTTCTTTTGGGAGGCGAGTATCCCCTTTCCGATGCACTATTCCATCTTTACTGCATCCCTCGCCCCTCACACTGACGAATTAACACGGAAGTGGTGTCGCTATGAAATACTATTGGTACTATGACATCTCCTTCTAAATCGAGTAACATTTCTATGGAAACGACAAGAGTTTCTTTTGGGCGGAGAGTATCTCCGTTCCGACTCACTATTCCTTCTTTACTGCATCCCTCGCTCCCTCCCATTGACGAATTAACACTGAAATTGAGTCGCTATGGAATACTATGTGTTCTATAACTTCTCCTTCTAAATCGAGGAACGTTTCTACGGAAACAACAATATTTTCTTTTGGGAGGCGAGTATCCCCTTTCCGATGCACTATTCCATCTTTACTGCATCCCTCGCCCCTCACACTGACGAATTAACACGGAAGTGGTGTCGCTATGAAATACTATTGGTACTATGACATCTCCTTCTAAATCGAGTAACGTTTCTATGAAAACGACAAGAGTTTCTTTTGGGAGGAGAGTACCTCCGTTCCGATTCACAATTCCTTCTTTACTGTATCCCTCGCTCCATCCCATTGACGAATTAACACTGAAACTGAGTCGCTATGGAATACTATGTGTTCTATAGCTTCTCCTTCTAAATCGAGGAACGTTTCTACGGAAACGACAATATTTTCTTTTGGGAGGCGAGTAACACCTTTCCGATGCACTATTCCATCTTTACTGCATCCCTCGCCCCTCACAATGACGAATTAACACGGAAGTGGTGTCGCTATGAAATACTATTGGTTCTAAGACATCTCCTTCTAAATCGAGTAACTTTTCAATGGAAACGACAGTATTTTCTTTTGGGAGGAGAGTATCTCCGTTCCGATTCACTATTCCTTCTTTACTGCATCCCTCGCTCCATCCCATTGACGAATTAACACTGAAATTGAGTCGCTATGGAATACTATGTGGTCTATAACTTCTCCTTTTAAATCGAGGAACGTTTCTACGGAAACGACAATATTTTCTTTTGGGAGGCGAGTATCCCATTTCCGATGCACTATTCCATCTTTACTGCATCCCTCGCCCCTCACACTGACGAATTAACACGGAAGTGGTGTCGCTATGAAATACTATTGGTACTATGACATCTCCTTCTAAATCGAGTAACATTTCTATGGAAACGACAAGAGTTTCTTTTGGGCGGAGAGTATCTCCGTTCCGACTCACTATTCCTTCTTTACTGCATCCCTCGCTCCCTCCCATTGACGAATTAACACTTAAATTGAGTCGCTATGGAATACTATGTGTTCTATAACTTCCCCTTCTAAATCGAGGAACGTTTCTACGGAAACGACAATATTTTCTTTTGGGAGGCGAGTATCCCCTTTCCGATGCACTAATCCATCTTTACTGCATCCCTCGCCCCTCACACTGACGAATTAACACGGAAGTGGTGTCGCTATGAAATACTATTGGTACTATGACATCTCCTTCTAAATCGAGTAACGTTTCTATGGAAACGACAAGAGTTTCTTTTATGAGGAGAGTATCTCCGTTCCGATTCACTATTCCTTCTTTACTGCATCCCTCGCTCCCTCCCATTGACGAATTAACACTGAAATTGAGTCGCTATGGAATACTATGTGTTCTATAACTTCCCCTTCTAAATCGAGGAACGTTTCTACGGAAACGACAATATTTTCCTTTGGGAGGCGAGTATCCCCTTTCCGATGCACTATTCCATCTTTACTGCATCCCTCGCCCCTCACACTGACGAATTAACACGGAAGTGGCGTCGCTATGAAATACTATTGGTTCTATGACATCTCATTCTAAATCGAGTAACGTTTCTATGAAAACGACAAGAGTTTCTTTTGGGAGGAGAGTATCTCCGTTCCGATTCATTATTCCTTCTTTACTGCATCCCTCGCTCCGTCCCATTGACGAATTAACACTGAAATTGAGTCGCTATGGAATACTATGTGTTCTATAACTTCTCTTTCCAAATCGAGGAACGTTTCTACGGAAACGACAATAGTTTCTTTTGGGAGGCGAGTATCCCCTTTCCGATGCACTATTCCATCTTTACTGCATCCCTCGCCCCTCACACTGACGAATTAACACGGAAGTGGTGTCGCTATGATATACTATTGGTTCTATGACATCTCGTTCTAAATCGAGTAACGTTCCTATGGAAACGACAAGAGTTTCTTTTGGGAGGAGAGTATCTCCGTTCCGATTCACTATTCCTTCTTTACTGCATCCGTCGCTCCCTCCCATTGACGAATTAACACTGAAATTGAGTCGCTATGGAATACTATGTGTTCTATAACTTCTCCTTCTAAATCGAGGAACGTTTCTACGGAAACGACAATATTTTCTTTTGGGAGGCGAGTATCCCCTTTCCGATGAACTATTCCATCTTTACTGCATCCCTCGCCCCTCACACTCACGAATTAACACGGAAGTGGTGTCGCTATGAAATACTATTGGTTCAATGACGTCTCCTTCTAAATCGAGTAAGGTTTCTATGGAAACGACAAGAGTTTCTTTTGGGAGGAGAGTATCTCCGTTCCGATTCACCATTCCTTCTTTACTGCATCCCTCGCTCCATCCCATTGACGAATTAACACTGAAATTGAGTCGCTATGGAATACTATGTGTTCTATAACTTCTCCTTCTAAATCGAGGAACGTTTGTACCGGAACGACAATATTTTCTTTTGGGAGGCGAGTATCCCCTTTCCGATGCACTATTCCATCTTTACTGCATCCCTCGCCCCTCACACTGACAAATTAACACGGAAGTGGTGTCGCTATGATATACTATTGGTTCTATGACATCTCGTTCTAAATCGAGTAACGTTTCTATGGAAACGACAAGAGTTTCTTTTGGGAGGAGAGTATCTCCGTTCCGATTCACTATTCCTTCTTTACTGCATCCCTCGCTCCCTCTCATTGACGAATTAACACTGAAATTGAGTCGCTATGGAATACTATGTGTTCTATAACTTCTCCTTCTAAATCGAGGAACGTTTCTACGGAAACGACAATAATTTCTTTTGGGAGGCGAGTATCCCCTTTCCGATGCACTATTCCATCTTCACTGCATCCCTCGCCCCTCACACTGACGAATTAACACGGAAGTAGTGTCGCTATGAAATACTATTGGTACTATGACTTCTCCTTCTAAATCGAGTAACATTTCTATGGAAACGACAAGAGTTTCTTTTGGGCGGAGAGTATCTCCGTTCCGATTCACTATTCCTTCTTTACTGCATCCCTCGCTCCCTCCCATTGACGAATTAACACTGAAATTGAGTCGCTATGGAATACTATGTGTTCTACAACTTCCCCTTCTAAATCGAGGAACGTTTCTACGGAAACGACAATATTTTCTTTTGGGAGGCGAGTATCCACTTTCCGATGCACTATTCCATCTTTACTGCATCCCTCGCCCCCCACACTGACGAATTAACACGGTAGTGGTGTCGCTATGAAATACTATTGGTTCTATGACATCTCCTTCTAAATCGAGTAACGTTTCTATGAAAACGACAAGAGTTTCTTTTGGGAGGAGAGTATCTCCGTACCGATTCACTATTCCTTCTTTACTGCATCCCTCGCTCCCTCCCATTGACGAATTAACACTGAAATTGAGTCGCTATGGAATACTATGTGTTCTATAACTTCCCCTTCTAAATCGAGGAACGTTTCTACGGAAACGACAATATATTCTTTTGGGAGGCGAGTATCCCCTTTCCAATGCACTATTCCATCTTTACTGCATCCCTCGCCCCTCACACTGACGAATGAACACGGAAGTGGTGTCGCTATGAAACACTATTGGTTCTATGACATCTCCTTCTAAATCGAGTAACGTTTCTATGGAAACGACAAGAGTTTCTTTTGGGAGGAGAGTATCTCCGTTCCGATTCACTATTCCTTCTTAACTGCATCCCTCGCTCCCTCCCATTGACGAATTAACACTGAAATTGTGTCGCTATGGAATACAATGTGTTCTATAAGTTCCCCTTCTAAATCGAGGAACGTTTCTACGGAAACGACAATATATTCTTTTGGGAGGCGAGTATCCCCTTTCCGATGCACTATTCCATCTTTACTGCATCCCTCGCCCCTCACACTGACGAATTAACACGGAAGTGGTGTCGCTATGATATACTATTGGTTCTATGACATCTCGTTCTAAATCGAGTAACGTTTCTATGGAAACGACAAGAGTTTCTTTTGGGAGGAGAGTATCTCCGTTCCGATTCACTATTCCTTCTTTACTGCATCCCTCGCTCCCTCCCATTGACGAATTAACACTGAAATTGAGTCGCTATGGAATACTATGTGTTCTATAACTTCCCCTTCTAAATCGAGGAACGTTTCTACGGAAACGACAATATTTTCTTTTGGGAGGCGAGTATCCCCTTTCCGATGCACTATTCCATCTTTACTGCATCCCTCGCCCCTCACACTGACGAATTAACACGGTAGTGGTGTCGCTATGAAATACTATTGGTTCTATGACATCTCCTTCTAAATCGAGTAACGTTTCTATGACAACGACAAGAGTTTCTCTTGGGAGGAGAGTATCTCCGTTCCGATTCACTATTCCTTCTTTACTGCATCCCTCGCTCCCTCCCATTGACGAATTAACACTGAAATTGAGTCGCTATGGAATACTATGTGTTCTATAACTTCTCCTTCTAAATCGAGGAACGTTTCTACGGAAACGACAATATTTTCTTTTGGGAGGCGAGTATCCCCTTTCCGATGCACTATTCCATCTTTACTGCATCCCTCGCCCCTCACACTGACGAATTAACACGGAAGTGGTGTCGCTATGAAATACTATTGGCACTATGACATCTCCTTCTAAATCGAGTAACGTTTCTATGAAAACGACAAGAGTTTCTTTTGGGAGGAGAGTATCTCCGTTCCGATTCACTATTCCTTCTTTACTGCATCCCTTGCTCCCTCCCATTGACGAATTAACACTGAAATTGAGTCGCTATGGAATACTATGTGTTCTATAACTTCCCCTTCTAAATCGAGGAACGTTTCTACGGAAACGACAATATTTTCTTCTGGGAGGAGAGTATCCCCTTTCCGATGCACTATTCCATCTTTACTGCATCCCTCGCCCCTCACACTGACGAATTAACACGTTAGTG
Source organism: Schistocerca piceifrons (assembly GCF_021461385.2). Taxonomy (NCBI): domain Eukaryota; kingdom Metazoa; phylum Arthropoda; class Insecta; order Orthoptera; family Acrididae; genus Schistocerca; species Schistocerca piceifrons. The sequence goes on from NW_025728274.1 coordinate 744,728, forward strand.
GTGTCGCTATGAAACACTATTGGTTCTATGACATCTCCTTCTAAATCGAGTAACGTTTCTATGAAAACGACAAGAGTTTCTTTTGGGAGGAGAGTATGTCCGTTCCGATTCACTATTCCTTCTTTACTGCATCCCTCGCTCCCTCCCATTGACGAATTAACACTGAAATTGAGTCGCTATGGAATACTATGTGTTCTATAACTTCTCTTTCTAAATCGAGGAACGTTTCTACGGAAACGACAATAGTTTCTTTTGGGAGGCGAGTATCCCCTTTCCGATGCACTATTCCATCTTTACTGCATCCCTCGCCCCTCACACTGACGAATTAACACGGAAGTGGTGTCGCTATGATATACTATTGGTTCTATGACATCTCGTTCTAAATCGAGTAACGTTTCTATGGGAACGACAAGAGTGTCTTTTGGGAGGAGAGTATCTCCGTTCCGATTCACTATTCCTTCTTTACTGCATCCGTCGCTCCCTCCCATTGACGAATTAACACTGAAATTGAGTCGCTATGGAATACTATGTGTTCTATATCTTCTCCTTCTAAATCGAGGAACGTTTCTACGGAAACGACAATATTTTCTTTTGGGAGGCGAGTATCCCCTTTCCGATGCACTATTCCATCTTAACTGCATCCCTCGCCCATCACACTGACGAATTAACACGGAAGTGGTGTTGCTATGAGATACTATTGGTTCTATGACATCTCCTTCTAAATCGAGTAATGTTTCTATGGAAACGACAAGAGTTTCTTTTGGGAGGATAGTATCTCCGTTCCGATTCACCATTCCTTCTTTACTGCATCCCTCGCTCCATCCCATTGACGAATTAACACTGAAATTGAGTCGCTATGGAATACTATGTGTTCTATAACTTCTCCTTCTAAATCGAGGAACGTTTCTACGGGAACGACAATATTTTCTTTTGGGAGGCGAGTATCCCCTTTCCGATGCACTATTCCATCTTTACTGCATCCCTCGCCCCTCACACTGACAAATTAACACGGAAGTGGTGTCGCTATGATATACTATTGGTTCTATGACATCTCGTTCTAAATCGAGTAACGTTTCTATGGAAACGACAAGAGTTTCTTTTGGGAGGAGAGTATCTCCGTTCCGATTCACTATTCCTTCTTCACTGCATCCCTCGCTCCCTCCCATTGACGAATTAACACTGAAATTGAGTCGCTATGGAATACTAAGTGTGCTATAACTTCTCCTTCTAAATCGAGGAACGTTTCTACGGAAACGACAATATTTTCTTTTGGGAGGCGAGTATCCCCTTTCCGATGCACTATTCCATCTTTACTGCATCCCTCGCCCCTCGCACTGACGAATTAACACCGAAGTGGTTTCGCTATGATATACTATTGGTTCTATGACATCTCGTTCTATATCGAGTAACGTTTCTATGGAAACGACAAGAGTTTCTTTTGGGAGGAGAGTATCTCCGTTCCGATTCACTATTCCTTCTTTACTGCAACCCTCGCTCCCTCCCATTGACGAATTAACACTGAAATTGAGTCGCTATGGAATACATAGTGTTCTATAACTTCTCCTTCTAAATCGAGGAACGTTTCTACGGAAACGACAATATTTTCTTTTGGGAGGCGAGTATCCCCTTTCCGATGCACTATTCCATCTTTACTGCATCCCTCGCCCCTCACACTGACGAATTAACACGGAAGTGGTGTCGCTATGAAATACTACTGGTTCTATGACATCTCCTTCTAATTCGAGTAACGTTTCTATGGAAACGACAGTAATTTCTTTTGGGAGGCGAGTATCTCCGTTCCGATTCACTATTCCTTCTTTACTGCATCCCTCGCTCCCTCACATTGACGAATTAACACTGAAATTGAATCGCTATAGAATACTATGTGTTCTATAACTTCTCCTTCTAATCGAGGAACGTTTCTACGGAAACGTCAATATTTTCTTGTGGGAGGCGAGTATCCCCTTTCCGATGCACTATTCCATCTTTACTGCATCCCTCGCCCCTCACACTGACGAATTAACACGGAAGTGGTGTCGCTATGAAATACTATTGGTTCTATGACATCTCCTTCTAAATCGAGTAACGTTTCTATGAAAACGACAAGAGTTTCTTTTGGGAGGAGAGTAACTCCGTTCCGATTCACTATTCCTTCTTTACTGCATCCCTCGCTCCATCCCATTGACGAATTAACACTGAAATTGAGTCGCTATGGAATACTATGTGTTCTATAACTTCTCCTTCTAAATCGAGGAACGTTTCTACGGAAACGACAATATTTTCTTTTGGGAGGCGAGTATACCCTTTCCGATGCACTATTCCATCTTTACTGCATCCCTCGCCCCTCACACTGACGAATTAACACGGAAGTGGTGTCGCTATGAAATACTATTGGTTCTATGACATCTCCTTCTAAATCGAGTAACGTTTCTATGAAAACGACAATAGTTTCTTTTGGGAGGAGAGTATCTCCGTTCCGATTCACTATTCCTTCTTTACTGCATCCCTCGCTCCCTCCCATTGACGAATTAACACTGAAATTGAGTCGCTATGGAATACTATGTGTTCTATAACTTCCCCTTCTAAATCGAGGAACGTTTCTACGGAAACGACAATAGTTGCTTTTGGGAGGCGAGTATCCCCTTTCCGATGCACTATTCCATCTTTACTGCATCCCTCGCCCCTCACACTGACGAATTAACACGGAAGTGGTGTCGCTATGAAATACTATTGGTACTATGACATCTCCTTCTAAATCGAGTAACGTTTCTATGGAGACGACAAGAGTTTCTTTTGGGAGGAGAGTACCTCCGTCCGATTCACTATTCCTTCTTTACTGCATCCCTCGCTCCCTCCCATTGACGAATTAACACTGAAATTGAGTCGCTGTGGAATACTATGTGTTCTATAACTTCTCTTTCTAAATCGAGGAACGTTTCTACGGAAACGACAATAGTTTCTTTTGGGAGGCGAGTATCCCCTTTCCGATGCACTATTCGATCTTTACTGCATCCCTTGCCCCTCACACTGACGGATTAACACGGAAGTGGTGTCGCTATGATATACAATTGGTTCTATGACATCTCGTTCTAAATCGAGTAACGTTTCTATGGAAACGACAAGAGTTTTTTTTGGGAGGAGAGTATCTCCGTTCCGATTCACTATTCCTTCTTTACTGCATCCGTCGCTCCCTCCCATTGACGAATTAACACTGAAATTGAGTCGCTATGGAATACTATGTGTTCTATAACTTCTCCTTCTAAATCGAGGAACGTTTCTACGGAAACGACAATATTTTCTTTTGGGAGGCGAGTATCCCCTTTCCGATGCACTATTCCATATTTACTGCATCCCAGGCCCCTCACACTGACGAATTAACACGGAAGTGGTGTCGCTATGAAATACTATTGATTCTATAACATCTCCTTTTAATCGAGTAACGTTTCTATGGAAACGACAGTATTTTCTTTTGGGAGGAGAGTATCTCCGTTCCGATTCATTATTCCTTCTTTACTGCATCCCTCGCTCCCTCCCATTGACGAATTAACACTGAAATTGAGTCGCTATGGAATACTATGTGTTCTATAACTTCCCCTTCTAAATCTAGGAACGTTTCTACGGAAACGACAATATTTTCTTTTGGGAGGCGAGTATCCCCTTTCCGATGCACTATTCCATCTTTACTGCATCCCTCGCCCCTCACACTGACGAATTAACACGGAACTGGTGTAGCTATGAAATACTATTGGTTCTAAGACATCTCCTTCTAAATCGAGTAACGTTTCTATGGAAACGACAAGAGTTTCTTTTGGGAGGAGAGTATCTCCGTTCCGATTCACTATTCCTTCTTTACTGCATCCCTCGCTCCATCCCATTGACGAATTAACACTGAAATTGAGTCGCTATGGAATACTATGTGTTCTATAACTTCTCCTTCTAAATCGAGGAACGTTTCTACGGAAACGACAATATTTTCTTTTGGGAGGCGAGTATCTCCTTTCCGATGCACTATTCCATCTTTACTGCATCCCTCGCCCCTCACACTGACGAATTAACACGGAAGTGGTGTCGCTATGAAATACTATTGGTACTATGACATCTCCTTCTAAATCGAGTAACGTTTCTATGGAAACGACAAGAGTTTCTTTTGGGAGGAGAGTATTTCCGTTCCGATTCACTATTCCTTCTTTACTGCATCCCTCGCTCCCTCCCATTGACGAATTAACATTGAAATTGAGTCGCTATGGAATACTATGTGTTCTATAACTTCCCCTTCTAAATCGAGGAACGTTTCTACGGAAACGACAATATTTTCTTTTGGGAGGCGAGTATCCCCTTTCCGATGCACTATTCCATCTTTACTGCATCCCTCGCAACTCACACTGACGAATTAACACGGAAGTGGTGTCGCTATGAAATACTATTGGTTCTATGACATCTCCTTCTAAATCGAGTAACGTTTCTATGAAAACGACAAGAGTTTCTTTTGGGAGGAGAGTATCTCCGTTCCGATTCACTATTCCTTCTTTACTGCATCCCTCGCTCCCTCACATTGACGAATTAACACTGAAATTAGTCGCTATGGAACACTATGTGTTCTATAACTTCCCCTTCTAAATCGAGGAACGTTTCTACGGAAACGACAATATTTTCTTCTGGGAGGCGAGTATCCCCTTTCCGATGCACTATTCCATCTTTACTGCATCCCTCGCCCCTCACACTGACGAATTAACACGGAAGTGGTGTCGCTATGAAATACTATTGGTACTATGACATCTCCTTCTAAATCGAGTAACGTTTCTATGGAAACGACAAGAGTTTCTTTTGGGAGGAGAGTATCTCCGTTCCGATTCACTATTCCTTCTTTACTGCATCCCTCGCTCCCTCACATTGACGAATTAACACTGAAATTGAGTCGCTATGGAATACTATGTGTTCTATAACTTCTCCTTCTAAATCGAGGAACGTTTCTACGGAAACGACAATATTTTCTTTTGGGAGGCGAGTATCACCTTTCCGATGCACTATTCCATCTTTACTGCATCCCTCGCCCCTCACACTGACGAATTAACACGGAAGTGGTGTCGCTATGAAATACTATTGGCACTATGAGATCTCCTTCTAAATCGAGTAACGTTTCTATGGAAACGACAAGAGTTTCTTTTGGGAGGAGAGTATCTCCGTTCCGATTCACTATTCCCTCTTTACTGCATCCCTCGCTCCCTCCCATTGACGAATTAACACTGAAATTGAGTCGCTATGGAATACTATGTGTTCTATAACTTCCCCTTCTAAATCGAGGAACGTTTCTACGGAAACGACAATATTTTCTTTCGGGAGGCGAGTATCCCCTTTCCGATGCACTATTCCATCTTTACTGCATCCCTCGCCCCTCACACTGACGAATTAACACGGAAGTGGTGTCGCTATGAAATACTATTGGTACTATGACATCTCCTTCTAAATCGAGTAACGTTTCTATGGAAACGACAAGACTTTCTTTTGGGAGGAGAGTATCTCCGTTCCGATTCACTATTCCTTCTTTACTGCATCCCTCGCTCCCTCCCATTGACGAATTAACACTGAAATTGAGTCGCTATGGAATACTATGTGTTCTATAACTTCCCCTTCTAAATCGAGGAACGTTTCTACGGAAACGACAATATTTTCTTTTGGGAGGCGAGTATCCCCTTTCCGATGCACTATTCCATCTTTACTGCATCCCTCGCCCCTCACACTGACGAATTAACACGGAAGTTGTGTCGCTATGAAATGCTATTGGTTCTATGACATCTCCTTCTAAATCGAGTAACGTTTCTATGGAAACGACAGTAATTTCTTTTGGGAGCCGAGTATCTCCGTTCCGATTCACTATTCCTTCTTTACTGCATCCCTCGCTCCCTCACATTGACGAATTAACACTGAAATTGAGTCGCTATGGAATACTATGTGTTCTATAACTTCCCCTTCTAAATCGAGGAACGTTTCTACAGAAACGACAATATTTTCTTTTGGGAGGCGAGTATCCCCTTTCCGATGCACTATTCCATCTTTACTGCATCCCTCGCCCCTCACACTGACGAATTAACACGGAAGTGGTGTCGCTATGAAATACTATTGGTACTATGACATCTCCTTCTAAATCGAGTAACGTTTCTATGGAAACGACAAGAGTTTCTTTTGGGAGGAGAGTATCTCCGTTCCGATTCACTATTCCTTCTTTACTGCATCCCTCGCTCCCTCCCATTGACGAATTAACACTGAAATTGAGTCGCTATGGAATACTACGTGTTCTATAACTTCCCCTTCTAAATCGACGAACGTTTCTACGGAAACGACAATATTTTCTTTTGGGAGGCGAGTTTCCCCTTTCCGATGCACTATTCCATCTTTACTGCATCCCTCGCCCCTCGCACTGACGAATTAACACGGAAGTGGTGTCGCTATGAAATACTATTGGTTCTATGACATCTCCTTCTAAATCGAGTAACGTTTCTATGAAAACGACAAGAGTTTCTTTTGGGAGGAGAGTATCTCCGTTCCGATTCACTATTCCTTCTTTACTGCATCCCTCGCTCCATCCCATTGACGAATTAACACTGAAATTGAGTCGCTATGGAATACTATGTGTTCTATAACTTCTCCTTCTAAATCGATGAACGTTTCTACGGAAACGACAATATTTTCTTTTGGGAGGCGTGTAGCCCCTTTCCGATGCACTATTCCATCTTTACTGCATCCCTCGCCCCTCACACTGACGAATTAACACGGAAGTGGTGTCGCTATGAAATACTATTGGTACTATGACATCTCCTTCTAAATCGAGTAACGTTTCTATGGAAACGACAAGAGTTTCTTTTAGGAGGAGAGTATCTCCGTTCCGATTCACTAATCCTTCTTTACTGCATCCCTCGCTCCCTCCCATTGACGAATTAACTTTGAGATTGAGTCGCTATGGAATACTATGTGTTCTATAACTTCCCATTCTAAATCGAGGAACGTTTCTACGGAAACGACAATATTTTCTTTTGGGAGGCGAGTATCCCCTTTCCGATGCACTATTCCATCTTTACTGCATCCCTCGCCCCTCACACTGACGAATTAACACGGAAGTGGTGTCGCTATGAAATACTATTGGTTCTATGACATCTCCTTCTAAATCGAGTAACGTTTCAATGAAAACGACAAGAGTTTCTTTTGGGAGGAGAGTATCTCCGTTCCGATTCACTATTCCTTCTTTACTGCATCCCTCGCTCCATCCCATTGACGAATTAACACTGAAATTGAGTCGCTATGGAAAACTATGTGTTCTATAACTTCTCCTTCTAAATCGAGGAACGTTTCTACGGAAACGACAATATCTTCTTTTGGGAGGCGAGTATCCCCTTTCCGATGCACTATTCCATCTTTACTGCATCCCTCGCCCCTCACACTGACGAATTAACACGGAAGTGGTTTCGCTATGAAATACTATTGGTTCTATGACATCTCCTTCTAAATCGAGTAACGTTTCTATGGAAACGACAAGAGTTTCTTTTGGGAGGAGAGTATCTCCGTTCCGATTCACTATTCCTTCTTTACTGCATCCCTCGCTCCATCCCATTGACGAATTAACACTGAAATTGAGTCGCTATGGAATACTATGTGTTCTATAACTTCTCCTTCTAAATCGAGGAACGTTTCTACGGAAACGACAATATTTTCTTTTGGGAGGCGAGTATCCCCTTTCCGATGCACTATTCCATCTTTACTGCATCCCTCGCCCCTCACACTGACGAATTAACACGGAAGTGGTGTCGCTATGAAATACTATTGGTACTATGACATCTCCTTCTAAATCGAGTAACGTTTCTATGGAAACGACAAGAGTTTCTTTTGGGAGGCGAGTATCTCCGTTCCGATTCACTATTCCTTCTTTACTGCATCCCTCGCTCCCTCCCATTGACGAATTAACACTGAAATTGAGCCGCTATGGAATACTATGTGTTCTATAACTTCCCTTTCTAAATCGAGGAACGTTTCTACGGAAACGACAATATTTTCTTTTGGGAGGCGAGTATCCCCTTTCCGATGCACTATTCCATCTTTACTGCATCCCTCGCCCCTCACACTGACGAATTAACACGGAAGTGGTGTCGCTATGAAATACTATTGGTTCTATGACATCTCGTTCTAAATCGAGTAACTTTCTAATAAAACGACAAGAGTTTCTTTTGGGAGGAGAGTATCTCAGTTCCGATTCACTATTCCTTCTTTACTGCATCCCTCGCTCCATCCCATTGACGAATTAACACTGAAATTGAGTCGCTATGGAATACTATGTGTTCTATAACTTCTCCTTCTAAATCGAGGAACGTTTCTACGGAAACGACAATATTTTCTTTTGGGATGCGAGTATCCCCTTTCCGATGCACTATTCCATCTTTACTGCATCCTTCGCCCCTCACACTGACGAATTAACACGGAAGTGGTGTCGCTATGAAATACTATTGGTACTATGACATCTCCTTCTAAATCGAGTAACGTTTCTATGGAAACGACAAGAGTTTCTTTTGGGAGGAGAGTATCTCCGTTCCGATTCACTATTCCTTCTTTACTGCATCCCTCGCTCCCTCCCATTGACGAATTAACACTGAAATTGAGTCGCTATGGAATACTATGTGTTCTATAACTTCCCCTTCTAAATCGAGGAACGTTTCTACGGAAACTACAATATTTTCTTTTGGGGGGCGATTATCCCCTTTCCGATGCACTATTCCATCTTTACTGCATCCCTCGCCCCTCACACTGACGAATTAACACGGAAGTGGTGTCGCTTTGAAATACTATTGGTTCTATGACATCTCCTTCTAAATCGAGTAACGTTTCTATGAAAACGACAAGAGTTTCTTTTGGGAGAAGAGTATCTCCGTTCCGATTCACTATTCCTTCTTTACTGCATCCCTCGCTCCATCCCATTGACGAATTAACACTGAAATTGAGTCGCTATGGAATACTATGTGTTCTATAACTTCCCCTTCTAAATCGAGGAACGTTTCTACGGAAACGACAATATTTTCTTTTGGGAGGCGAGTATCCCCTTTCCGATGCACTATTCCATCTTTACTGCATCCCTCGCCAATCACACTGAAGAATTAACACGGAAGTGGTGTCGCTATGAAATACTATTGGTTCTAAGACATCTCCTTCTAAATGGAGTAACGTTTCTATGGAAACGACAAGAGTTTCTTTTGAGAGGAGAGTACCTCAGTTCCGATTCACTATTCCTTCTTTACTGCATCCCTCGCTCCCTCCCATTGACGAATTAACACTGAAATTGAGTCGCTATGGAATACTATGTGTTCTATAGCTTGTCCTTCTAAATCGAGGAACGTTTCTACGGAAACGCCAATATTTTTTTTGGGAGGCGAGTATCCCCTTTCCGATGCACTATTCCATCTTTACTGCATCCCTCGCCCCTCACACTGACGAATTAACACGGAAGTGGTGTCGCTATGAAATACTATTGGTTCTATGACATCTCCTTCTAAATCGAGTAACGTTTCTATGGCAACGACAGTAACTTCTTTTGGGAGGCGAGTATCTCCGTTCCGGTTCACTATTCCTTCTTTACTGCATCCCTCGCTCCCTCACATTGACGAATTAACACTGAAATTGAATCGCTATGGAATACTATGTGTTCTATCACTTCTCCTTCTAAATCGAGGAACGTTTCTACGGAAACGACAATATTTTCTTTTGGGAGGCGAGTATCCCCTTTCCGATGCACTATTCCATCTTTACTGCATCCCTCGCCCCTCACACTGACGAATTAACACGGAAGTGGTGTCGCTATGTAATACTATTGGTTCTATAACATTTCCTTCTAAATCGAGTAACGTTTCTATGGAAACGACAGTATTTTCTTTTGGGTGGAGAGTATCTCCGTTCCGATTCACTATTCCCTCTTTACTGCATCCCTCGCTCCCTCCCATTGACGAATTAACACTGAAATTGAGTCGCTATGGAATACTATGTGTTCTATAACTTCTCCTTCTAAATCGAGGAACGTTTCTACGGAAACGACAATATTTTCTTTTGGGAGGCGAGTATCCCCTTTCCGATGCACTATTCCATCTTTACTGCATCCCTCGCCCCTCACACTGACGAATTAACACGGAAGTGGTGTCGCTATGAAATACTATTGGTTCTATGACATCTCGTTCTAAATCGAGTAACGTTTCTATGGAAACGACAAGAGTTTCTTTTGGGAGGAGAGTATCTCCGTTCCGATTCACTATTCCTTCTTTACTGCATCCCTCGCTCCCTCCCATTGACGAATTAACACTGAAATTGAGTCGCTATGGAATACTATGTGTTCTATAACTTCTCCTTCTAAATCGAAGAACGTTTCTACGGAAACGACAATATTTTCTTTTGGGAGGCGAGTATCCCCTTTCCGATGCACTATTCCATCTTTACTGCATCCCTCGCCCCTCACACTGACGAATTAACACGGAAGTGGTGTCGCTATGAAATACTATTGGTTCTATGACATCTCCTTCTAAATCGAGTAACGTTTCTATGAAAACGACAAGAGTTTCTTTTGGGAGGAGAGTATCTCCGTTCCGATTCACTATTCCTTCTTTACTGCATCCCTCGCTCCATCCCATTGACGAATTAACACTGAAATTGAGTCGCTATGGAATACTATGTGTTCTATAACTTCTCCTTCTAAATCGAGGAACGTTTCTACGGAAACGACAATATTTCCTTTTGGGAGGCGAGTATCCCCTTTCCGATGCACTATTCCATCTTTACTGCATCCCTCGCCCCTAACACTGACGAATTAACACGGAAGTTTTGTCGCTATGAAATACTATTGGTACTATGACATCTCCTTCTAAATCGAGTAACGTTTCTAAGGAAACGACAAGAGTTTCTTTTGGGAGGAGAGTATCTCCGTTCCGATTCACTATTCCTTCTTTACTGCATCCCTCGCTCCCTCCCATTGACGAATTAACACTGAAATTGAGTCGCTATGGAATTCTATGTGTTCTATAACTTCCCCTTCTAAATCGAGGAACGTTTCTACGGAAACGACAATATTTTCTTTTGGGATGCGAGTATCCCCTTTCCGATGCACTATTCCATCTTTACTGCATCCCTCGCCCCTCACACTGACGAACTAACACGGAAGTGGTGTCGCTATGAAATACTATTGGTTCTAAGACATCTCCTTCTAAATCGAGTAACGTTTCTATGGAAACGACAGAGTTTCTTTTGGGAGGAGAGTATCTCCGTTCCGATTCACTATTCCTTCATTACTGCATCCCTCGCTCCCTCCCATTGACGAATTAACACTGAAATTGTGTCGCTATGGATTACTATGTGTTCTATAACTTCTCTTTCTAAATCGAGGAACGTTTCTACGGAAACGACAATAGTTTCTTTTGGGAGGCGAGTATCCCCTTTCCGATGCACTATTATATCTTTACTCCATCCCTCGCCCCTCACACTGACGAATTAACACGGAAGTGGTGTCGCTATGATATACTATTGGTTCTATGACATCTCGTTCGAAATCGAGTAACGTTTCTATGGAAACGACAAGAGTATCTTTTGGGAGGAGAGTATCTCCGTTCCGATTCACTATTCCTTCTTTACTGCATCCCTCGCTCCCTCCCATTGACGAATTATCACTGAAATTGAGTCGCTATGGAATACTATGTGTTCTATAACTTCTCCTTCTAAATCGATTAACGTTTCTACGGAAACGACAATATTTTCTTTTGGGAGGCGAGTATCCCCTTTCCGATGCACTATTCCATCTTTACTGCATCCCTCGCCCCTCACACTGACGAATTAACACGGAAGTGGTGTCGCTATGATATACTATTGGTTCTATTACATCTCCTTCTAAATCGAGTAACGTTTCTATGGAAACGACAAGGGTTTCTTTTGGGAGGAGAGTATCTCCGTTCCGATTCACTATTCCTTCTTTACTGCATCCCTCGCTCCCTCACATTGACGAATTAACACTGAAATTGAATCGCTATGGAATACTATTTGTTCTATAACTTCTCCTTCTAAATCGAGGAATGTTTCTACGGAAACGACAATATTTTCTTTTGGGAGGCGAGTATCCCCTTTCCGATGCACTATTCCATCTTTACTGCATCCCTCGCCCCTCAAACTGACGAATTAACACGGAAGTGGTGTCGCTATGATATACTATTGGTTCTATGACATCTCCTTCTAAATCGAGTAACGTTTCTATGGAAACGACAAGAGTTTCTTTTGGGAGGCGAGTATCTCCGTTCCGATCCACTATTCCTTCTTTACTGCATCCCTCGCTCCCTCACATTGACGAATTAACACTGAAATTGAATCGCTATGGAATACTATGTGTTCTATAACTTCTCCTTCTAAATCGAGGAACGTTTCTACGGAAACGACAATATTTTCTTTTGGGAGGCGAGTATCCCCTTTCCGATGCACTATTCCATCTTTACTGCATCCCTCGCCCCCCTCACTGACGAATTAACACGGAAGTTGTGTCGCTATGAGATACTATTGGTTCTATAACATTTCCTTCTAAATCGAGTAACGTTTCTATGGAAACGACTGTATTTTCTTTTGGGAGGAGAGTATCTCCGTTCCGATTCACTATTCCTTCTTTACTGCATCCCTCGCTCCATCCCATTGACGAATTAACACTGAAATTGAGTCGCTATGGAATACTATGTGTTCTATAACTTCTCGTTCTGAATCGAGGAACGTTTCTAAGGAAACGACAATATTTTCTTTTGGGAGGCGAGTATCCCCTTTCCGATGCACTATTCCATCTTTACTGCATCCCTCGCCCCTCACACTGACGAATTAACACGGAAGTGGTGTCGCTATGAAATACTATTGGTTCTATGACATCTCCTTCTAAATCGAGTAACGTTTCTATGAAAACGACAAGAGTTTCTTTTGGGAGGAGAGTGTCTCCGTTCCGATTCACTATTCCTTCTTTACTGCATCCCTCGCTCCATCCCATTGACGAATTAACACTGAAATTGAGTCGCTATGGAATACTATGTGTTCTATAACTTCTCCTTCTGAATCGAGGAACGTTTCTACGGAAACGACAATATTTTCTTTTGGGAGGCGAGTATCCCCTTTCCGATGCACTATTCCATCTTTACTGCATCCCTTGCCCCTCACACTGACGAATTAACACGGAAGTGGTGTCGCTATGAGATACTATTGGTTCTATGACATCTCGTTCTAAATCGAGTAACGTTTCTATGGAAACGACAAGAGCTTCTTTTGGGAGGAGAGTATCTCCGTTCAGATTCACTATTCCTTCTTTACTGCATCCCTCGCTCCCTCCCATTGACGAATTAACACTGAAATTGAGTCGCTATGGAATACTATGTGTTCTATAACTTCTCCTTCTGAATCGAGGAACGTTTCTACGGAAACGACAATATTTTCTTTTGGGAGGCGAGTATCCCCTTTCCGATGCACTATTCCATCTTTACTGCATCCCTCGCCCCTCACACTGACGAATTAACACGGAATTGGTGTCGCTATGAAATACTATTGGTTCTATGACATCTCCTTCTAAATCGAGTAACGTTTCTATGAAAACGACAAGAGTTTCTTTTGGGAGGAGAGTATCTCCGTTCCGATTCACTATTCCTTCTTTACTGCATCCCTCGCTCCATCCCATTGACGAATTAACACAGAAATTGAGTCGCTATGGAATACTATGTGTTCTATAACTTCTCCTTCTAAATCGAGGAACTTTTCTACGGAAACGACAATATTTTCTTTTGGGAGGCGAGTATCCCCTTTCCGATGCACTATTCCATCTTTACTGCATCCCTCGCCCCTCACACTGACGAATTAACACGGAAGTGGTGCCGCTATGAAATACTATTGGTTCTATGACATCTCCTTCTAAATCGAGTAACGTTTCTATGGAAACGACAAGAGTTTCTTTTGGGAGGAGAGTATCTCTGTTCCGATTCACTATTCCTTCTTTACTGCATCCCTCGCTCCATCCCATTGACGAATTAACACTGAAATTGAGTCGCTATGGAATACTATGTGTTCTATAACTTCTCCTTCTGAATCGAGGAACGTTTCTACGGAAACGACAATATTTTCTTTTGGGAGGCGAGTATCCCCTTTCCGATGCACTATTCCATCTTTACTGCATCCCTCGCCCCTCACACTGACGAATTAACACGGAAGTGGTGTCTCTATGAAATACTATTGGTTCTATGACATCTCCTTCTAAATCGAGTAACGTTTCTATGAAAACGACAAGAGTTTCTTTTGGGAGGAGAGTGTCTCCGTTCCGATTCACTATTCCTTCTTTACTGCATCCCTCGCTCCATCCCATTGACGAATTAACACAGAAATTGAGTCGCTATGGAATACTATGTGTTCTATAACTTCTCCTTCTAAATCGAGGAACGTTTCTATGGAAACGACAGTATTTTCTTTTGGGAGGAGAGTATCTCCGTTCCGATTCACTATTCCTTCTTTACTGCATCCCTAGCTCCATCCCATTGACGAATTAACACTGAAATTGAGTCGCTATGGAATACTATGTGTTCTATAACTTCTCCTTCTGAATCGAGGAACGTTTCTACGGAAACGACAATATTTTCTTTTGGGAGGCGAGTATCCCCTTTCCGATGCACTATTCCATCTTTACTGCATCCCTCGCCCCTCACACTGACGAATTAACACGGAAGTGGTGTCGCTATGAGATACTATTGGTTCTATAACATTTCCTTCTAAATCGAGTAACGTTTCTATGGAAACGACAGTATTTTCTTTTGGGAGGAGAGTATCTCCGTTCCGATTCACTATTCCTTCTTTACTGCATCCCTCGCTCCCTCCCATTGACGAATTAACACTGAAATTGAGCCGCTATGGAATACTATTTGTTCTATAACTTCTCCTTCTAAATCGAGGAACGTTTCTACGGAAACGACAATATTTTCTTTTGGGAGGCGAGTATCCCCTTTCCGATGCACTATTCCATCTTTACTGCATCCCTCGCCCCTCACACTGACGAATTAACACGGAAGTGGTGTCGCTATGAGATACTATTGGTTCTATAACATTTCCTTCTAAATCGAGTAACGTTTCTATGGAAACGACAGTATTTTCTTTTGGGAGGAGAGTATCTCCGTTCCGATTCACTATTCCTTCTTTACTGCATCCCTCGCTCCCTCCCATTGACGAATTAACACTGAAATTGAGCCGCTATGGAATACTATGTGTTCTATAACTTCTCCTTCTAAATCGAGGAACGTTTCTACGGAAACGACAATATTTTCTTTTGGGAGGCGAGTATCCCCTTTCCGATGCACTATTCCATCTTTACTGCATCCCTCGCCCCTCACACTGACGAATTAACACGGAAGTGGTGTCGCTATGAAATACTATTGGTTCTATGACATCTCCTTCTAAATCGAGTAACGTTTCTATGAAAACGACAAGAGTTTCTTTTGGGAGGAGAGTATCTCCGTTCCGATTCACTATTCCTTCTTTACTGCATCCCTCGCTCCATCCCATTGACGAATTAACACAGAAATTGAGTCGCTATGGAATACTATGTGTTCTATAACTTCTCCTTCTAAATCGAGGAACTTTTCTACGGAAACGACAATATTTTCTTTTGGGAGGCGAGTATCCCCTTTCCGATGCACTATTCCATCTTTACTGCATCCCTCGCCCCTCACACTGACGAATTAACACGGAAGTGGTGCCGCTATGAAATACTATTGGTTCTATGACATCTCCTTCTAAATCGAGTAACGTTTCTATGGAAACGACAAGAGTTTCTTTTGGGAGGAGAGTATCTCTGTTCCGATTCACTATTCCTTCTTTACTGCATCCCTCGCTCCATCCCATTGACGAATTAACACTGAAATTGAGTCGCTATGGAATACTATGTGTTCTATAACTTCTCCTTCTGAATCGAGGAACGTTTCTACGGAAACGACAATATTTTCTTTTGGGAGGCGAGTATCCCCTTTCCGATGCACTATTCCATCTTTACTGCATCCCTCGCCCCTCACACTGACGAATTAACACGGAAGTGGTGTCGCTATGAAATACTATTGGTTCTATGACATCTCCTTCTAAATCGAGTAACGTTTCTATGAAAACGACAAGAGTTTCTTTTGGGAGGAGAGTGTCTCCGTTCCGATTCACTATTCCTTCTTTACTGCATCCCTCGCTCCATCCCATTGACGAATTAACACAGAAATTGAGTCGCTATGGAATACTATGTGTTCTATAACTTCTCCTTCTAAATCGAGGAACGTTTCTATGGAAACGACAGTATTTTCTTTTGGGAGGAGAGTATCTCCGTTCCGATTCACTATTCCTTCTTTACTGCATCCCTAGCTCCATCCCATTGACGAATTAACACTGAAATTGAGTCGCTATGGAATACTATGTGTTCTATAACTTCTCCTTCTGAATCGAGGAACGTTTCTACGGAAACGACAATATTTTCTTTTGGGAGGCGAGTATCCCCTTTCCGATGCACTATTCCATCTTTACTGCATCTCTCGCCCCTCACACTGACGAATTAACACGGAAGTGGTGTCGCTATGAGATACTATTGGTTCTATAACATTTCCTTCTAAATCGAGTAACGTTTCTATGGAAACGACAGTATTTTCTTTTGGGAGGAGAGTATCTCCGTTCCGATTCACTATTCCTTCTTTACTGCATCCCTCGCTCCCTCCCATTGACGAATTAACACTGAAATTGAGCCGCTATGGAATACTATGTGTTCTATAACTTCTCCTTCTAAATCGAGGAACGTTTCTACGGAAACGACAATATTTTCTTTTGGGAGGCGAGTATCCCCTTTCCGATGCACTATTCCATCTTTACTGCATCCCTCGCCCCTCACACTGACGAATTAACACGGAAGTGGTGTCGCTATGAAATACTATTGGTTCTATGACATCTCCTTCTAAATCGAGTAACGTTTCTATGAAAACGACAAGAGTTTCTTTTGGGAGGAGAGTATCTCCGTTCCGATTCACTATTCCTTCTTTACTGCATCCCTCGCTCCATCCCATTGACGAATTAACACAGAAATTGAGTCGCTATGGAATACTATGTGTTCTATAACTTCTCCTTCTAAATCGAGGAACGTTTCTACGGAAACGACAATATTTTCTTTTGGGAGGCGAGTATCCCCTTTCCGATGCACTATTCCATCTTTACTGCATCCCTCGCCCCTCACACTGACGAATTAACACGGAAGTGGTGTCGCTATGAAATACTATTGGTTCTATGACATCTCCTTCTAAATCGAGTAACGTTTCTATGGAAACGACAAGAGTTTCTTTTGGGAGGAGAGTATCTCTGTTCCGATTCACTATTCCTTCTTTACTGCATCCCTCGCTCCCTCCCATTGACGAATTAACACTGAAATTGAGTCGCTATGGAATACTATGTATTCTATAACTTCTCCTTTTAAATCGAAGAACGTTTCTACGGAAACGACAATATTTTCTTTTGGGATGCGAGTATCCCCTTTCCGAAGCACTATTCCATCTTTACTGCATCCCTCGCCCCTCACACTGACGAATTAACACGGAAGTGGTGTCGCTATGATATACTATTGGTTCTATGAGATCTCGTTCTAAATCGAGTAACGTTTCTATGAAAACGACAAGAGTTTCTTTTGGAAGAAGAGTATCTCCGTTCCGATTCACTATTCCTTCTTTACTGCATTTCACGCTCCCTCCCATTGACGAATTAACACTGAAATTGAGTCGCTATGAAATACTATGTGTTCTATAACTTCTTCTAAATCGAGGAACGTTTCTACGGAAACGACAATATTTTCTTTTGGGAGGCGAGTATCCCCTTTCCGATGCACTATTCCATCTTTACTGCATCCCTCGCCCCTCACAATGACGAATTAACACGGAAGTGGTGTCGCTATGAAATACTATTGGTTCTATGACATCTCCTACTAAATCGAGTAACGTTTCTATGGAAACGACAAGAGTTTCTTTTGGGAGGAGAGTATCTCCGCTCCGATTCACTATTCCTTCTTTACTGCATCCCTCGCTCCCTCCCATTGACGAATTAACACTGAAATTGAGTCGCTATGGAATGCTATGTGTTCTATAACTTCTCCTTCTAAATCGAGGAACGTTTCTACGGAAACGACAATATTTTCTTTTGGGATGCGAGTATCCCCTTTCCGATGCACTATTCCATCTTTACTGCATCCCTCGCCCCTCACACTGACGAATTAACACGGAAGTGGTGTCGCTATGATATACTATTGGTTCTATGAGATCTCGTTCTAAATCGAGTAACGTTTCTACGGAAACGACAAGGGTTTCTTTTGGGAGGAGAGTATCTCCGTTCCGATTCACTATTCCTTCTTTACTGCATCCCTCGCTCCCTCCCATTGACGAATTAACACTGAAATTGAGTCGCTATGGAATACTATGTGTTCTATAACTTCCCCTTCTAAATCGAGGAACGTTTCTACGGAAACGACAATATTTTCTTTTGGGAGGCGAGTATCCCCTTTCCGATGCACTATTCCATCTTTACTGCATCCCTCGCCCCTCACACTGACGAATTAACACGGAAGTGGTGTCCCTATGAAATACTATTGGTACTATGACATCTCCTTCTAAATCGAGTAACGTTTCTATGGAAACGACAAGAGTTTCTTTTGGGAGGAGAGTATCTCCGTTCCGATTCACTATTCCTTCTTTACTGCATCCCTAGCTCCATCCCATTGACGAATTAACACTGAAATTGAGTCGCTATGGAATACTATGTGTTCTATAACTTCTCCTTCTGAATCGAGGAACGTTTCTACGGAAACGACAATATTTTCTTTTGGGAGGCGAGTATCCCCTTTCCGATGCACTATTCCATCTTTACTGCATCCCTCGCCCCTCACACTGACGAATTAACACGGAAGTGGTGTCGCTATGAGATACTATTGGTTCTATAACATTTCCTTCTAAATCGAGTAACGTTTCTATGGAAACGACAGTATTTTCTTTTGGGAGGAGAGTATCTCCGTTCCGATTCACTATTCCTTCTTTACTGCATCCCTCGCTCCCTCCCATTGACGAATTAACACTGAAATTGAGCCGCTATGGAATACTATGTGTTCTATAACTTCTCCTTCTAAATCGAGGAACGTTTCTACGGAAACGACAATATTTTCTTTTGGGAGGCGAGTATCCCCTTTCCGATGCACTATTCCATCTTTACTGCATCCCTCGCCCCTCACACTGACGAATTAACACGGAAGTGGTGTCGCTATGAAATACTATTGGTTCTATGACATCTCCTTCTAAATCGAGTAACGTTTCTATGAAAACGACAAGAGTTTCTTTTGGGAGGAGAGTATCTCCGTTCCGATTCACTATTCCTTCTTTACTGCATCCCTCGCTCCATCCCATTGACGAATTAACACAGAAATTGAGTCGCTATGGAATACTATGTGTTCTATAACTTCTCCTTCTAAATCGAGGAACGTTTCTACGGAAACGACAATATTTTCTTTTGGGAGGCGAGTATCCCCTTTCCGATGCACTATTCCATCTTTACTGCATCCCTCGCCCCTCACACTGACGAATTAACACGGAAGTGGTGTCGCTATGAAATACTATTGGTTCTATGACATCTCCTTCTAAATCGAGTAACGTTTCTATGGAAACGACAAGAGTTTCTTTTGGGAGGAGAGTATCTCTGTTCCGATTCACTATTCCTTCTTTACTGCATCCCTCGCTCCCTCCCATTGACGAATTAACACTGAAATTGAGTCGCTATGGAATACTATGTATTCTATAACTTCTCCTTTTAAATCGAAGAACGTTTCTACGGAAACGACAATATTTTCTTTTGGGATGCGAGTATCCCCTTTCCGATGCACTATTCCATCTTTACTGCATCCCTCGCCCCTCACACTGACGAATTAACACGGAAGTGGTGTCGCTATGATATACTATTGGTTCTATGAGATCTCGTTCTAAATCGAGTAACGTTTCTATGAAAACGACAAGAGTTTCTTTTGGGAGAAGAGTATCTCCGTTCCGATTCACTATTCCTTCTTTACTGCATCCCACGCTCCCTCCCATTGACGAATTAACACTGAAATTGAGTCGCTATGAAATACTATGTGTTCTATAACTTCTTCTAAATCGAGGAATGTTTCTACGGAAACGACAATATTTTCTTTTGGGAGGCGACTATCCCCTTTCCGACGCACTATTCCATCTTTACTGCATCCCTCGCCCCTCACACTGACGAATTAACACGGAAGTGGTGTCGCTATGATATACTATTGGTTCATTGAGATCTCGTTCTAAATCGAGTAACGTTTCTATGGAAACGACAAGGGTTTCTTTTGGGAGGAGAGTATCTCCGTTCCGATTCACTATGCCTTCTTTACTGCATCCCTCGCTCCCTCCCATTGACGAATTAACACTGAAATTGAGTCGCTATGGAATACTATGTGTTCTATAACTTCCCTTTCTGAATCGAGGAACGTTTCTACGGAAACGACAATATTTTCTTTTGGGAGGCGAGTATCCCCTTTCCGATGCACTATTCCATCTTTACTGCATCCCTCGCCCCTCACACTGACGAATTAACACGGAAGTGGTGTCGCTATGAGATACTATTGGTTCTATAACATTTCCTTCTAAATCGAGTAACGTTTCTATGGAAACGACAGTATTTTCTTTTGGGAGGAGAGTATCTCCGTTCCGATTCACTATTCCTTCTTTACTGCATCCCTCGCTCCCTCCCATTGACGAATTAACACTGAAATTGAGCCGCTATGGAATACTATGAGTTCTATAACTTCTCCTTCTAAATCGAGGAACGTTTCTACGGAAACGACAATATTTTCTTTTGGGAGGCGAGTATCCACTTTCCGATGCACTATTCCATCTTTACTGCATCCCTCGCCCCTCACACTGACGAATTAACACGGAAGTGGTGTCGCTATGAAATACTATTGGTTCTATGACATCTCCTTCTAAATCGAGTAACGTTTCTATGAAAACGACAAGAGTTTCTTTTGGGAGGAGAGTATCTCCGTTCCGATTCACTATTCCTTCTTTACTGCATCCCTCGCTCCATCCCATTGACGAATTAACACAGAAATTGAGTCGCTATGGAATACTATGTGTTCTATAACTTCTCCTTCTAAATCGAGGAACGTTTCTACGGAAACGACAATATTTTCTTTTGGGAGGCGAGTATCCCCTTTCCGATGCACTATTCCATCTTTACTGCATCCCTCGCCCCTCACACTGACGAATTAACACGGAAGTGGTGTCGCTATGAAATACTATTGGTTCTATGACATCTCCTTCTAAATCGAGTAACGTTTCTATGGAAACGACAAGACTTTCTTTTGGGAGGAGAGTATCTCTGTTCCGATTCACTATTCCTTCTTTACTGCATCCCTCGCTCCCTCCCATTGACGAATTAACACTGAAATTGAGTCGCTATGGAATACTATGTGTTCTATAACTTCTCCTTCTAAATCGAGGAACGTTTCTACGGAAACGACAATATTTTCTTTTGGGATGCGAGTATCCCCTTTCCGACGCACTATTCCATCTTTACTGCATCCCTCGCCCCTCACACTGACGAATTAACGCGGAAGTGGTGTGGCTATGATATACTATTGGTTCTATGAGATCTCGTTCTAAATCGAGTAACGTTTCTATGGAAACGACAAGAGTTTCTTTTGGGAGGAGAGTATCTCCGTTCCGATTCACTATTCCTTCTTTACTGCATCCCTCTCTCCCTCCCATAGACGAATTAACACTGAAATTGAGTCGCTATGGAATACTATGTGTTCTATAACATCTCCTTCTAAATCGAGGAACGTTTCTACGGAAACGACAATATTTTCTTTTGGGAGGCGAGCATCCCCTTTCCGATGCACTATTCCATCTTCACTGCATCCCTCGCCCCTCACACTGACGAATTAACACGGAAGTGGTGATGCTATGAAATACTATTGGTTCTATGACATCTCCTTCTAAATCGAGTAACGTTTCTATGGAAACGACAGTAATTTCTTTTGGGAGGCGAGCATCTCCGTTCCGATCCACTATTCCTTCTTTACTGCATCCCTCGCCCCTCACTCTGACGAATTAACACGGAAGTGGTGTCGCTATGATATACTATTGGTTCTATGAGATCTCGTTCTAAATCGAGTAACGTTTCTATGGAAACGACAAGAGTTTCTTTTGGGAGGAGAGTATCTCCGTTCCGATTCACTATTCCTTCTTTACTGCATCCCTCGCTCCCTCCCATTGACGAATTAACACTGAAATTGAGTCGCTATGGAATACTATGTGTTCTATAACTTCTCCTTCTAAATCGAGGAACGTTTCTACGGAAACGACAATATATTCTTTTGGGAGGCGAGTATCCCCTTTCCGATGCACTATTCCATCTTAACTGCATCCCTCGCCCCTCACACTGACGTATTAACACGGAAGTGGTGTCGCTATGAAATACTATTGGTTCTATGACATCTCGTTCTAAATCGAGTAACGTTTCTATGGAAACGACAAGAGTTTCTTTTGGGAGGAGAGTATCTCCGTTCCGATTCACTATTCCTTCTTTACTGCATCCCTCGCTCCCTCCCATTGACGAATTAACACTGAAATAGAGTCGCTATGGAATACTATGTGTTCTATAACTTCCCCTTCTAAATCGAGGAACGTTTCTACGGAAACGACAATATTTTCTTTTGGGAGGCGAGTATCCCCTTTCCGATGCACTATTCCATCTTTACTGCATCCCTCGCCCCTCACACTGACGAATTAACACGGAAGTGGTGTCGCTATGAAATACTATTGGTACTATGACATCTCCTTCTAAATCGAGTAACGTTTCTATGGAAACGACAAGAGTTTCTTTTGGGAGGAGAGTATCTCCGTTCCGATTCACTATTCCTTCTTTACTGCATCCCTCGCTCCCTCCCATTGACGAATTAACACTGAAATTGAGTCGCTATGGAATACTATGTGTTCTATAACTTCTCCTTCTGAATCGACAAACGTTTCTACGGAAACGACAATATTTTCTTTTGGGAGGCGAGTATCCCCTTTCCGATGCACTATTCCATCTTTACTGCATCCCTCGCCCCTCACACTGACGAATTAACACGGAAGTGGTGTCGCTATGAAATACCATTGGTACTATGACATCTCCTTCTAAATCGAGTAACGTTTCTATGTAAACGACATGAGTTTCTTTTGGGAGGAGAGTATCTCCGTTCCGATTCACTATTCCTTCTTTACTGCATCCCTCGCTCCCTCCCATTGACGAATTAACACTGAAATTGAGTCGCTATGGAATACTATGTGTTCTATAACTTCCCCTTCTAAATCGAGGAACGTTTCTACGGAAACGACAATATTTTCTTTTGGGAGGCGAGTATCCCCTTTCCGATGCACTATTCCATCTTTACTGCATCCCTCGCCCCTCACACTTACGAATTAACACGGAAGTGGTGTCGCTATGAAATACTATTGGTTCTATGACACCTCCTTCTAAATCGAGTAACGTTTCTATGAAAACGACAAGAGTTTCTTTTGGGAGGAGAGTATCTCCGTTCCGATTCACTATTCCTTCTTTACTGCATCCCCTGCTCCATCCCATTGACGAATTAACACTGAAAATGAGTCGCTATGGAATACTATGTGTTCTATAACTTCTCCTTCTAAATCGAGGAACGTTTCTACGGAAACGACAATATTTTCTTTTGGGAGGCGAGTATCCCTTTCCGATGCACTATTCCATCTTTACTGCATCCCTCGCCCCTCACACTGACGAATTAACACGGAAGTGGTGTCGCTATGAAATACTATTGGTTCTATGACTTCTCCTTCTAAATCGAGTAACGTTTCTATGGAAACGACAAGAGTTTCTTTTGGGAGGAGAGTATCTCCGTTCCGAATCACTATTCCTTCTTTACTGCATCCCTCGCTCCCTCCCATTGACGAATTAACACTGAAATTGAGTCGCTATGGAATACTATGTGTTCTATAACTTCCCCTTCTAAATCGAGGAACGTTGCTACGGAAACGACAATATTTTCTTTTGGGAGGCGAGTATCCCCTTTCCGATGCACTATTCCATTTTTACTGCATCCCTCGCCCCTCACACTGACGAATTAACACGGAAGTGGTGTCGCTATGAAATACTATTGGTACTATGACATCTCCTTCTAAATCGAGTAACGTTTCTATGGAAACGACAAGAGTTTCTTTTGGGAGGAGAGTATCTCCATTCCGATTCACTATTCCTTCTTTACTGCATCCCTCGCTCCTTCCCACTGACGAATTAACACTGAAATTGAGTCGTTATGGAATACTATGTGTTCTATAACTTCTCCTTCTGAATCGAGCAACGTCTCTACGGAAACGACAATATTTTCTTTTGGGAGGCGAGTATCCCCTTTCCGATGCACTATTCCATCTTTACTGCATCCCTCGCCCCTCACACTGACGAATTAACACGGAAGTGGTGTCGCTATGAAATACTATTGGTACTATGACATCTTCTTCTAAATCGAGTAACGTTTCTATGGAAACGACAAGAGTTTCTTTTGGGAGGAGAGTATCTCCGTTCCGATTCACTATTCCTTCTTTACTGCATCCCTCGCTCCCTCCCATTGACGAATTAACACTGAAATTGAGTCGCTATGGAATACTATGTGTTCTATAACTTCCCCTTCTATATCGAGGAACGTTTCTACGGAAACGACAATATTTTCTTTTGGGAGGCGAGTATCCCCTTTCCGATGCACTATTCCATTTTTACTGCATCCCTCGCCCCTCACACTGACGAATTAACACGGAAGTGGTGTCGCTATGAAATACTATTGGTACTATGACATCTCCTTCTAAATCGAGTAACGTTTCTATGGAAACGACAAGAGTTTCTTTTGGGAGGAGAGTATCTCCGTTCCGATTCACTATTCCTTCTTTACTGCATCCCTCGCTACTTCCCATTGACGAATTAACACTGAAATTGAGTCGCTATGGAATACTATGTGTTCTATAACTTCTCCTTCTGAATCGAGGAACGTCTCTACGGAAACGACAATATTTTCTTTTGGGAGGCGAGTATCCCCTTTCCGATGCACTATTCCATCTTTACTGCATCCCTCGCCCCTCACACTGACGAATTAACACGGAAGTTGTGTCGCTATGAAATACTATTGGTACTATGACATCTCCTTCTAAATCGAGTAACGTTTCTATGGAAACGACAAGAGTTTCTTTTGGGAGGAGAGTATCTCCGTTCCGATTCACTATTCCTTCTTTACTGCATCCCTCGCTCCCTCCCATTGACGAATTAACACTGAAATTGAGTCGCTATGGAATACTATGTGTTCTATAACTTCTCCTTCTGAATCGAGGAACGTTTCTACGGAAACGACAATATTTTCTTTTGGGAGGCGAGTATCCCCTTTCCGATGCACTATTCCATCTTTACTGCATCCCTCGCCCCTCACACTGACGAATTAACACGGAAGTGGTGTCGCTATGAAATACTATTGGTACTATGACATCTCCTTCTAAATCGAGTAACGTTTCTATGGAAACGACAAGAGTTTCTTTTGGGAGGAGAGTATCTCCGTTCCGATTCACTATTCCTTCTTTACTGCATCCCTCGCTCCATCCCATTGACGAATTAACACTGAAAATGAGTCGCTATGGAATACTATGTGTTCTATAACTTCTCCCTCTATATCGAGGAACGTTTCTACGGAAACGACAATATTTTCTTTTGGGAGGCGAGTATCCCCTTACCGATGCA
This sequence comes from Schistocerca piceifrons, assembly GCF_021461385.2. Classification (NCBI taxonomy): domain Eukaryota; kingdom Metazoa; phylum Arthropoda; class Insecta; order Orthoptera; family Acrididae; genus Schistocerca; species Schistocerca piceifrons. The sequence continues at coordinate 770,591 of NW_025728274.1, forward strand.
CTATTCCATCTTTACTGCATCCCTCGCCCCTCACACTGACGAATTAACACGGAAGTGGTGTCGCTATGAAATACTATTGGTACTATGACATCTCCTTCTAAATCGAGTAACGTTTCTTTGGAAACGACAAGAGTTTCTTTTGGGAGGAGAGTATCTCCGTTCCGATTCACTATTCCTTCTTTACTGCATCCTTCGCTCCCTCCCATTGACGAATTAACACTGAAATTGAGTCGCTATGGAATACTATGTGTTCTATAACTTCCCCTTCTAAATCGAGGAACGTTTCTACGGAAACGACAATATTTTCTTTTGGGAGGCGAGTATCCCCTTTCCGATGCACTATTCCTTCTTTACTGCATCCCTCGCCCCTCACACTGACGAATTAACACGGACGTGGTGTCGCTATGAAATACTATTGGTACTATGACATCTCCTTCTAAATCGAGTAACGTTTCTATGGAAACGACAAGAGTTTCTTTTGGGAGCAGAGTATCTCCGTTCCGATTCACTATTCCTTCTTTACTGCATCCCTCACTCCATCCCATTGACGAATTAACACTGAAAATGAGTCGCTATGGAATACTATGTGTTCTATAACTTCTCCTTCTAAATCGAGGAACGTTTCTACGGAAACGACAATATTTTCTTTTGGGAGGCGAGTATCCCCTTTCCGATGCACTATTCCATCTTTACTGCATCCCTCGCCCCTCACACTGACGAATTAACACGGAAGTGGTGTCGCTATGAAATACTATTGGATCTATGATATCTCCTTCTAAATCGAGTAACGTTTCTATGAAAACGAAAAGAGTTTCTTTTGGGAGGAGAGTATCTCCGTTCCGATTCACTATTCCTTCTTTACTGCATCCCTCGCTCCATCCCATTGACGAATTAACACTGAAATTGAGTCTCTATGGAATACTATGTGTTCTATAACTTCTCCTTCTAAATCGAGGAACGTTTCTACGGAAACGACAATATTTTCTTTTGGGAGGCGAGTATCCCCTTTCCGATGCACTATTCCATCTTTACTGCATCCCTCGCCCCTCACACTGACGAATTAACACGGAAGTGGTGTCGCTATGAAATACTATTGGTTCTATGACATCTCCTTCTAAATCGAGTAACGTTTCTATGAAAACGACAAGAGTTTCTTTTGGGAGGAGAGTATCTCCGTTCCGATTCACTATTCCTTCTTTACTGCATCCCTCGCTCCATCCCATTGACGAATTAACACTGAAATTGAGTCGCTATGGAATACTATGTGTTCTATAAAATCTCCTTCTAAATCTAGGTACGTTTCTACGGAAACGACAATATTTTCTTTTGGGAGGCGCGTATCCCATTTCCGATGCACTATTCCATCTTTACTGCATCCCTCGCCCCTCACACTGACGAATTAACACGGAAGTGGTGTCGCTATGAAATACTATTGGTACTATGACATCTCCTTCTAAATCGAGTAACGTTTCTACGGAAACGACAAGAGTTTCTTTTGGGAGGAGAGTATCTCCGTTCCGATTCACTATTCCTTCTTTACTGCATCCCTCGCTCCCTCCCATTGACGAATTAACACTGAAATTGAGTCGCTATGGAATACTATGTCTTCTATAACTTCCCCTTCTAAATCGAGGAACGTTTCTACGGAAACGACAATATTTTCATTTGGGATGCGAGTATCCCCTTTCCGATGCACTATTCCATCTTTACTGCATCCCTCGCCCCTCACACTGACGAATTAACACGGAAGTGGTGTCGCTATGAAATACTATTGGTTCTATGACATCTCCTTCTAAATCGAGTAACGTTTCTATTGAAACGACAAGAGTTTCATTTGGGAGGAGAGTATCTCCGTTCCGATTCACTATTCCTTCTTTACTGCATCCCTCGCTCCCTCCCATTGACGAATTAACACTGAAATTGAGTCGCTATGGAATACTATGTGTTCTATAACTTCTCCTTCTAAATCGAGCAACGTTTCTACGGAAACGACAATATTTTCTTTTGGGAGGCGAGTATCCCCTTTCCGATGCACTATTCCATCTTTACTGCATCCCTCGCCCCTCACACTGACGAATTAACACGGAAGTGGTGTCGCTATGAAATACTATTGGTTCTATAACATTTCCTTCTAAATCGAGTAACGATTCTATGGAAACGACAGTATTTTCTTTTGGGAGGAGAGTATCTCCGTTCCGATTCACTATTCCTTCTTTACTGCATCCCTCGCTCCCTCCCATTGACGAATTAACACTGAAATTGAGTCGCTATGGAATACTATGTGTTCTATAACTTCTCCTTCTAAATCGAGGAACGTTTCTACGGAAACGACAATATTTTCTTTTGGGAGGCGAGTATCCCCTTTCCGATGCACTATTCCATCTTTACTGCATCCCTCGCCCCTCACACTGACGAATTAACACGGAAGTGGTGTCGCTATGAAATACTATTGGTTCTATGACATCTCGTTCTAAATCGAGTAACGTTTCTATGGAAACGACAAGAGTTTCTTTTGGGAGGAGAGTATCTCCGTTCCGATTCACTATTCCTTCTTTACTGCATCCCTCGCTCCCTCCCATTGACGAATTAACACTGAAAATGAGTCGCTATGGAATACTATGTGTTCTATAACTTCTCCTTCTAAATCGAGGAACGTTTCTACGGAAACGACAATATTTTCTTTTGGGATGCGAGTATCCCCTTTCCGATGCACTATTCCATCTTTACTGCATCCTTCGCCCCTCACACTGACGAATTAACACGGAAGTGGTGTCGCTATGATATACTATTGGTTCTATGAGATCTCGTTCTAAATCGAGTAACGTTTCTATGGAAACGACAAGCGTTTCTTTTGGGAGGAGAGTATCTCCGTTCCGATTCACTATTCCTTCTTTACTGCATCCCTCGCTCCCTCCCATTGACGAATTAACACTGAAATTGAGTCGCTATGGAATACTATGTGTTCCATAACTTCTCCTTCTAAATCGAGGAACGTTTCTACGGAAACGACAATATTTTCTTTTGGGAGGCGAGTATCCCCTTTCCGATGCACTATTCCATCTTCACTGCATCCCTCGCCCCTCACACTGACCAATTAACACGGAAGTGGTGTCGCTATGAAATATTATTGGGTCTATGACATCTCCTTCTAAATCGAGTAACGTGTCTATGGAAACGACAAGAGTTTCTTTTGGGAGGAGAGTATCTCCGTTCCGATACACTATTCCTTCCTTACTGCATCCCTCGCTCCCTCCCATTGACGAATTAACACTGAAATTGAGTCGCTATGCAATACTATGTGTTCTATAACTCCTCCTTCTAAATCGAGGAACGTTTCTACGGAAACGACAGTATTTTATTTTGGGAGGCGAGTATCCCCTTTCCGATGCACTATTCCATCTTTACTGCATCCCTCGCCCTTCACACTGACGAATTAACACGGAAGTGGTGTCGCTATGAAATGCTATTGGTCCTATGACATCTCCTTCTAAATCGAGTAACGTTTCTATGGAAACGACAAGAGTTTCTTTTGGGAGGAGAATATCTCCGTTCCGATTCACTATTCCTCCATTACTGCATCCCCCGCTCCCTCCCATTGACGATTTAACACTGAAGTTGAGTCGCTATGGAATACTATGTGTTCTATAACTTCTCCTTCTAAATCGAGGAACGTTTCTACGGAAACGACAATATTTTCTTTTGGGAGGCGAGTATCCCCATTCCGATGCACTATTCCATCTTTACTGAATCCCTCGCACCTCACACTGACGAATTAACACGGAAGTGGTGTCGCTATGAAATACTATTGGTTCTATGACATCTCCTTCTAAATGGAGTAACGTATCTATGGAAACGACAAGAGTTTCTTTTGGGAGGAGAGTATCTCCGTTCCGATTCACTATTCCTTCTTTACTGCATCCCTCGCTCCCTCCCATTGACGAATTAACACTGAAATTGAGTCGCTATGGAATACTATGTGTTCTATAACTCCTCCTTCTAAATCGAGGAACGTTTCTACGGAAACGACAATATTTTCTTTTGGGAGGCGAGTATCCCCTTTCCGATGCACTATTCCATCTTTGCTGCATCCCTCGCCCCTCACACTGACGAATTAACACGGAAGTGGTGTCGCTATGAAATACTATTGGTTCTCTGACATCTCCTTCTAAATCGAGTAACGTTTCTATGGAAACGACAGTAATTTCTTTTGGGAGGCGAGTATCTCCGTTCCGAACCACTATTCCTTCTTTACTGCATCCCTCGCCCCTCACACTGACGAATTAACACGGAAGTGGTGTCGCTATGAAATACTATTGGTTCTATGACATCTCCTTCTAAATCGAGTAACGTTTCTATGAAAACGACAAGAGTTTCTTTTGGGAGGAGAGTATCTCCGTTCCGATTCACTATTCCTTCTTTACTGCATCCCTCGCTCCATCCCATTGACGAATTAACACTGAAAATGAGTCGCTATGGAATACTATGTGTTCTATAACTTCTCCCTCTAAATCGAGGAACGTTTCTACGGAAACGACAATATTTTCTTTTGGCAGGCGAGTATCCCCTTTCCGATGCACTATTCCATCTTTACTGCATCCCTCGCCCCTCACACTGACGAATTAACACGGAAGTGGTGTCGCTATGAAATACTATTGGTACTATGACATCTCCTTCTAAATCGAGTAACGTTTCTTTGGAAACGACAAGAGTTTCTTTTGGGAGGAGAGTATCTCCGTTCCGATTCACTATTCCTTCTTTACTGCATCCCTCGCTCCCTCCCATTGACGAATTAACACTGAAATTGAGTCGCTATGGAATACTATGTGTTCTATAACTTCCCCTTCTAAATCGAGGAACGTTTCTACGGAAACGACAATATTTTCTTTTGGGAGGCGAGTATCCCCTTTCCGATGCACTATTCCATCTTTACTGCATCCCTCGCCCCTCACACTGACGAATTAACACGGAAGTGGTGTCGCTATGAAATACTATTGGTTCTATGACATCTCCTTCTAAATCGAGTAACGTTTCTATGAAAACGACAAGAGTTTCTTTTGGGAGGAGAGTATCACCGTTCCGATTCACTATTCCTTCTTTACTGCATCCCTCGCTCCATCCCGTTGACGAATTAACACTGAAAATGAGTCGCTATGGAATACTATGTGTTCTATAACTTCTCCTTCTAAATCGAGGAACGTTTCTACGGAAACGACAATATTTTCTTTTGGGAGGCGAGTATCCCCTTTCCGATGCACTATTCCATCTTTACTGCATCCCTCGCCCCTCACACTGACGAATTAACACGGAAGTGGTGTCGCTATGAAATACTATTGGTACTATGACATCTCCTTCTAAATCGAGTAACGTTTCTATGGAAACGACAAGAGTTTCTTTTGGGAGGAGAGTATCTCCGTTCCGATTCACTATTCCTTCTTTACTGCATCCCTCGCTCCCTCCCATTGACGAATTAACACTGAAATTGAGTCGCTATGGAATACTATGTGTTCTATAACTTCCCCTTCTAAATCGAGGAACGTTTCTACGGAAACGACAATATTTTCTTTTGGGAGGCGAGTATCCCCTTTCCGATGCACTATTACATCTTTACTGCATCCCTCGCCCCTCACACTGACGAATTAACACGGAAGTGGTGTCGCTATGAAATACTATTGGTACTATGACATCTCCTTCTAAATCGAGTAACGTTTCTATGGAAACGACAAGAGTTTCTTTTGGGAGGAGAGTATCTCCGTTCCGATTCACTATTCCTTCTTTACTGCATCCCTCGCTCCCTCCCATTGACGAATTAACACTGAAATTGAGTCGCTATGGAATACTATGTGTTCTATAACTTCTCCTTCTGAATCGAGAAACGTTTCTACGGAAACGACGATATTTTCTTTTGGGAGGCGAGTATCCCCTTTCCGATGCACTATTCCATCTTTACTGCATCCCTCGCCCCTCACACTGACGAATTAACACGGAAGTGGTGTCGCTATGAAATACCATTGGTACTATGACATCTCCTTCTAAATCGAGTAACGTTTCTATGGAAACGACAAGAGTTTCTTTTGGGAGGAGAGTATCTCCGTTCCGATTCACTATTCCTTCTTTACTGCATCCCTCGCTCCCTCCCATTGACGAATTAACACTGAAATTGAGTCGCTATGGAATACTATGTGTTCTATAACTTCCCCTTCTAAATCGAGGAACGTTTCTACGGAAACGACAATATTTTCTTTTGGGAGGCGAGTATCCCCTTTCCGATGCACTATTCCATCTTTACTGCATCCCTCGCCCCTCACACTGACGAATTAACACGGAAGTGGTGTCGCTATGAAATACTATTGGTTCTATGACATCTCCTTCTAAATCGAGTAACGTTTCAATGGAAACGACAACAGTTTCTTTTGGGAGGAGAGTATCTCCGTTCCGATTCACTATTCCTTCGTTACTGCATCCCTCGCTCCCTCCCATTGACGAATTAACACTGAAATTGAGTCGCTATGGAATACTATGTGTTCTATAACTTCCCCTTCTAATTCGAGGAACGTTTCTACGGAAACGCCAATATTTTCTTTTGGGAGGCGAGTATCCCCTTTCCGATGCACTATTCCATCTTTGCTGCATCCCTCGCCCCTCACACTGACGAATTAACACGGAAGTGGTGTCGCTATGAAATACTATTGGTTCTATGACATCTCCTTCTAAATCGAGTAACGTTTCTATGAAAACGACAAGAGTTTCTTTTGGGAGGAGAGTATCTCCGTTCCGATTCACTATTCCTTCTTTACTGCATCCCTCGCTCCATCCCATTGACGAATTAACACTGAAAATGAGTCGCTATGGAATACTATGTGTTCTATAACTTCTCCTTCTAAATCGAGGAACGTTTCTACGGAAACGACAATATTTTCTTTTGGGAGGCGAGTATCCCCTTTCCGATGCACTATTCCATCTTTACTGCATCCCTCGCCCCTCACACTGACGAATTAACACGGAAGAGGTGTCGCTATGAAATACTATTGGTACTATGACATCTCCTTCTAAATCGAGTAACGTTTCTATGGAAACGACAAGAGTTTCTTTTGGGAGGAGAGTATCTCCGTTCCGATTCACTATTCCTTCTTTACTGCATCCCTCGCTCCCTCCCATTGACGAATTAACACTGAAATTGAGTCGCTATGGAATACTATGTGTTCTATAACTTCCCCTTCTAAATCGAGGAACGTTTCTACGGAAACGACGATATTTTCTTTTGGGAGGCGAGTATCCCCTTTCCGATGCACTATTCCATCTTTACTGCATCCCTCGCCCCTCACATTGACGAATTAACACGGAAGTGGTGTCGCTATGAAATACTATTGGTACTATGACATCTCCTTCTAAATCGAGTAACGTTTCTATGGAAACGACAAGAGTTTCTTTTGGGAGGAGAGTATCTCCGTTCCGATTCACTATTCCTTCTTTACTGCATCCCTCGCTCCCTCCCATTGACGAATTAACACTGAAATTGAGTCGCTATGGAATACTATGTGTTCTATAACTTCTCCTTCTGAATCGAGAAACGTTTCTACGGAAACGACAATATTTTCTTTTGGGAGGCGAGTATCCCCTTTCCGATGCACTATTCCATCTTTACTGCATCCCTCGCCCCTCACACTGACGAATTAACACGGAAGTGGTGTCGCTATGAAATACCATTGGGACTATGACATCTCCTTCTAAATCGAGTAACGTTTCTATGGAAACGACAAGAGTTTCTTTTGGGAGGAGAGTATCTCCGTTCCGATTCACTATTCCTTCTTTACTGCATCCCTCGCTCCCTCCCATTGACGAATTAACACTGAAATTGAGTCGCTATGGAATACTATGTGTTCTATAACTTCCCCTTCTAAATCGAGGAACGTTTCTACGGAAACGACAATATTTTCTTTTGGGAGGCGAGTATCCCCTTTCCGATGCACTATTCCATCTTTACTGCATCCCTCGCCCCTCACACTGACGAATTAACACGGAAGTGGTGTCGCTATGAAATACTATTGGTTCTATGACATCTCCTTCTAAATCGAGTAACGTTTCTATGAAAACGACAAGAGTTTCTTTTGGGAGGAGAGTATCTCCGTTCCGATTCACTATTCCTTCTTTACTGCATCCCTCGCTCCATCCCATTGACGAATTAACACTGAAAATGAGTCGCTATGGAATACTATGTGTTCTATAACTTCTCCTTCTAAATCGAGGAACGTTTCTACGGAAACGACAATATTTTCTTTTGGGAGGCGAGTATCCCCTTTCCGATGCACTATTCCATCTTTACTGCATCCCTCGCCCCTCACACTGACGAATTAACACGGAAGTGGTGTCGCTATGAAATACTATTGGTACTATGACATCTCCTTCTAAATCGAGTAACGTTTCTATGGAAACGACAAGAGTTTCTTTTGGGAGGAGAGTATCTCCGTTCCGACTCACTATTCCTTCTTTACTGCATCCCTCGCTCCCTCCCATTGACGAATTAACTCTGAAATTGAGTCGCTATGGAATACTATGTGTTCTATAACTTCTCCTTCTGAATCGAGGAACGTTTCTACGGAAACGACAATATTTTCTTTTGGGTGGCGAGTATCCCCTTTCCGATGCACTATTCCATGTTTACAGCATCCCTCGCCCCTCACACTGACGAATTAACACGGAAGTGGTGTCGCTATGAAATACTATTGGTACTATGACATCTCCTTGTAAATCGAGTAACGTTTCTATGGATACGACAAGAGTTTCTGTTGGGAGGAGAGTATCTCCGTTCCGATCCACTATTCCTTCTTTACTGCATCCCTCGCTCCCTCCCATTGACGAATTAACACTGAAATTGAGTCGCTATGGAATACTATGTGTTCTATAACTTCCCCTTCTAAATCGAGGAACGTTTCTACGGAAACGACAATATTTTCTTTTGGGAGGCGAGTATCCCCTTTCCGATGCACTATTCCATCTTTACTGCATCCCTCGCCCCTCACACTGACGAATTGACACGGAAGTGGTGTCGCTATGAAATACTATTGGTACTATGACATCTCCTTCTAAATCGAGTAACGTTTCTATGGAAACGACAAGAGTTTCTTTTGGGAGGAGAGTATCTCCGTTCCGATTCACTATTCCTTCATTACAGCTTCCCTCGCTCCCTCCCATTGACGAATTAACACTGAAATTGAGTCGCTATGGAATACTATGTGTTCTATAACTTCCCCTTCTAAATCGAGGAACGTTTCTACGGAAACGACAATATTTTCTTTTGGGAGGCGAGTATCCCCTTTCCGATGCACTATACCATCTTTACTGCATCCCTCGCCCCTCACACTGACGAATTAACACGGAAGTGGTGTCGCTATGAAATACTATTGGTTCTCTGACATCTCCTTCTAAATCGAGTAACGTTTCTATGAAAACGACAAGAGTTTCTTTTGGGAGGAGAGTATCTCCGTTCCGATTCACTATTCCTTCATTACTGCATCCCTCGCTCCATCCCATTGACGAATTAACACTGAAAATGAGTCGCTATGGAATACTATGTGTTCTATAACTTCTCCCTCTAAATCGAGGAACGTTTCTACGGAAACGACAATATTTTCTTTTGGGAGGCGAGTATCCCCTTTCCGATGCACTATTCCATCTTTACTGCATCCCTCGCCCCTCACACTGACGAATTAACACGGAAGTGGTGTCGCTATGAAATACTATTGGTACTATGACATCTCCTTCTAAATCGAGTAACGTTTCTTTGGAAACGACAAGAGTTTCTTTTGGGAGGAGAGTATCTCCCTTCCGATTCACTATTCCTTCTTTACTGCATCCCTCGCTCCCTCCCATTGACGAATTAACACTGAAATTGAGTCGCTATGGAATACTATGTGTTCTATAACTTCCCCTTCTAAATCGAGGAACGTTTCTACGGAAACGACAATATTTTCTTTTGGGAGGCGAGTATCCCCTTTCCGATGCACTATTCCATCTTTACTGCATCCCTCGCCCCTCACACTGACGAATTAACACGGAAGTGGTGTCGCTATGAAATACTATTGGTTCTATGACATCTCCTTCTAAATCGAGTAACGTTTCTATGGAAACGACAAGAGTTTCTTTTGGGAGGAGAGTATCTCCGTTCCGATTCACTATTCCTTCGTTACTGCATCCCTCGCTCCCTCCCATTGACGAATTAACACTGAAATTGAGTCGCTATGGAATACTATGTGTTCTATAACTTCTCCTTCTGAATCGAGGAACGTTTCTACGGAAACGACAATATTTTCTTTTGGGAGGCGAGTATCCCCTTTCCGATGCACTCACTATTCCATCTTTACTGCATCCCTCGCCCCTCACACTGACGAATTAACACGGACGTGGTGTCGCTATGAAATACTATTGGTACTATGACATCTCCTTCTAAATCGAGTAACGTTTCTATGGAAAAGACAAGAGTTTCTTTTGGGAGGAGAGTATCTCCGTTCCGATTCACGATTCCTTCTTTACTGCATCCCGCGCTCCCTCCCATTGACGAATTAACACTGAAATTGAGTCGCTATGGAATACTATGTGTTCTATAACTTCTCCTTCTGAATCGAGGAACGTTTCTACGGAAACGACAATATTTTCTTTTGGGAGGCGAGTATCCCCTTTCCGATGCACTATTCCATCTTTACTGCATCCCTCGCCCCTCACACTGACGAATTAACACGGAAGTGGTGTCGCTATGAAATACAATTGGTACTATGACATCTCCTTCTAAATCGAGTAACGTTTCTATGGAAACGACAAGAGATTCTTTTGGGAGGAGAGTATCTCCGTTCCGATCCACTATTCCTTCTTTACTGCATCCCTCGCTCCCTCCCATTGACGAATTAACACTGAAATTGAGTCGCTATGGAATACTATGTGTTCTATAACTTCTCCTTCTAAATCGAGGAACGTTTCTACGGAAACGACAATATTTTGTTTTGGGATGCGAGTATCCCCTTTCCGATGCACTATTCCATCTTTACTGCATCCTTCGCCCCATACACTGACGAATTAACACGGAAGTGGTGTCGCTATGATATACTATTGGTTCTATGAGATCTCGTTCTAAATCGAGTAACGTTTCTATGGAAACGACAAGCGTTTCTTTTGGGAGGAGAGTATCTCCGTTCCGATTCACTATTCCTTCTTTACTGCATCCCTCGCTCCCTCCCATTGACGAATTAACACTGATATTGAGTCGCTATGTAATACTATGTGTTCTATAACTTCTCCTTCTAAATCGAGGAACGTTTCTACGGAAACGACAATATTTTCTTTTGGGAGGCGAGTATCCCCTTTCCGATGCACTATTCCATCTTCACTGCATCCCTCGCCCCTCACACTGACCAATTAACACGGAAGTGGTGTCGCTATGAAATATTATTGGTTCTATGACATCTCCTTCTAAATCGAGTAACGTTTCTATGGAAACGACAAGAGTTTCTTTTGGGAGGAGAGTATCTCCGTTCCGATTCACTATTCCTTCTTTACTGCATCCCTTGCTCCCTCCCATTGACGAATTAACACTGAAATTGAGTCGCTATGCAATACTATGTGTTCTATAACTCCTCCTTCTAAATCGAGGAACGTTTCTACGGAAACGACAGTATTTTCTTTTGGGAGGCGAGTATCCCCTTTCCGATGAACTATTCCATCTTTACTGCATCCCTCGCCCCTCACACTGACGAATTAACACGGAAGTGGTGTCGCTATGAAATGCTATTGGTCCTATGACATCTCCTTCTAAATCGAGTAACGTTTCTATGGAAACGACAAGAGTTTCTTTTGGGAGGAGAGTATCTCCATTCTGATTCACTATTCCTTCATTACTGCATTCCCCGCTCCCTCCCATTGACGAATTAACACTGAAATTGAGTCGCTATGGAATACTATGTGTTCTATAACTTCTCCTTCTAAATCGAGGAACGTTTCTACGGAAACGACAATATTTTCTTTTGGGAGGCGAGTATCCCCATTCCGATGCACTATTCCATCTTTACTGAATCCCTCGCACCTCACACTGACGAATTAACACGGAAGTGGTGTCGCTATGAAATACTATTGGTTCTATGACATCTCCTTCTAAATGGAGTAACGTATCTATGGAAACGACAAGAGTTTCTTCTGGGAGGAGAGTATCTCCGTTCCGATTCACTATTCCTTCTTTACTGCATCCCTCGCTCCCTCCCATTGACGAATTAACACTGAAATTGAGTCGCTATGGAATACTATGTGTTCTATAACTTCCCCTTCTAAATCGAGGAACGTTTCTACGGAAACGACAATATTTTCTTTTGGGAGGCGCGTATCCCCTTTCCGATGCACTATTCCATCTTTACTGCATCCCTCGCCCCTCACACTGACGAATTAACACGGAAGTGGTGTCGCTATGAAATACTATTGGTACTATGACATCTCCTTCTAAATCGAGTAACGTTTCTTTGGAAACGACAAGAGTTTCTTTTGGGAGGAGAGTATCTCCCTTCCGATTCACTATTCCTTCTTTACTGCATCCCTCGCTCCCTCCCATTGACGAATTAACACTGAAATTGGGTCGCTATGGAATACTATGTGTTCTATAACTTCCCCTTCTAATTCGAGGAACGTTTCTACGGAAACGACAATATTTTCTTTTGGGAGGCGAGTATCCCCTTTCCGATGCACTATTCCATCTTTACTGCATCCCTCGCCCCTCACACTGACGAATTAACACGGAAGTGGTGTCGCTATGAAATACTATTGGTTCTATGACATCTCCTTCTAAATCGAGTAACGTTTCTATGGAAACGACAAGAGTTTCTTTTGGGAGGAGAGTATCTCCGTTCCGATTCACTATTCCTTCGTTACTGCATCCCTCGCTCCCTCCCATTGACGAATTAACACTGAAATTGAGTCGCTATGGAATACTATGTGTTCTATAACTTCTCCTTCTGAATCGAGGAACGTTTCTACGGAAACGACAATATTTTCTTTTGGGAGGCGAGTATCCCCTTTCCGATGCACTATTCCATCTTTACTGCATCCCTCGCCCCTCACACTGACGAATTAACACGGACGTGGTGTCGCTATGAAATACTATTGGTACTATGACATCTCCTTCTAAATCGAGTAACGTTTCTATGGAAACGACAAGAGTTTCTTTTGGGAGGAGAGTATCTCCGTTCCGATTCACGATTCCTTCTTTACTGCATCCCGCGCTCCCTCCCATTGACGAATTAACACTGAAATTGAGTCGCTATGGAATACTATGTGTTCTATAACTTCTCCTTCTGAATCGAGGAACGTTTCTACGGAAACGACAATATTTTCTTTTGGGAGGCGAGTATCCCCTTTCCGATGCACTATTCCATCTTTACTGCATCCCTCGCCCCTCACACTGACGAATTAACACGGAAGTGGTGTCGCTATGAAATACAATTGGTACTATGACATCTCCTTCTAAATCGAGTAACGTTTCTATGGAAACGACAAGAGATTCTTTTGGGAGGAGAGTATCTCCGTTCCGATCCACTATTCCTTCTTTACTGCATCCCTCGCTCCCTCCCATTGACGAATTAACACTGAAATTGAGTCGCTATGGAATACTATGTGTTCTATAACTTCTCCTTCTAAATCGAGGAACGTTTCTACGGAAACGACAATATTTTCTTTTGGGAGGCGAGTATCCCCTTTCCGATGCACTATTCCATCTTCACTCCATCCCTCGCCCCTCACACTGACCAATTAACACGGAAGTGGTGTCGCTATGAAATATTATTGGTTCTATGACATCTCCTTCTAAATCGAGTAACGTTTCTATGGAAACGACAAGAGTTTCTTTTGGGAGGAGAGTATCTCCGTTCCGATTCACTATTCCTTCTTTACTGCATCCCTTGCTCCCTCCCATTGACGAATTAACACTGAAATTGAGTCGCTATGCAATACTATGTGTTCTATAACTCCTCCTTCTAAATCGAGGAACGTTTCTACGGAAACGACAGTATTTTCTTTTGGGAGGCGAGTATCCCCTTTCCGATGAACTATTCCATCTTTACTGCATCCCTCGCCCCTCACACTGACGAATTAACACGGAAGTGGTGTCGCTATGAAATGCTATTGGTCCTATGACATCTCCTTCTAAATCGAGTAACGTTTCTATGGAAACGACAAGAGTTTCTTTTGGGAGGAGAGTATCTCCGTTCTGATTCACTATTCCTTCATTACTGCATCCCCCGCTCCCTCCCATTGACGAATTAACACTGAAATTGAGTCGCTATGGAATACTATGTGTTCTATAACTTCTCCTTCTAAATCGAGGAACGTTTCTACGGAAACGACAATATTTTCTTTTGGGAGGCGAGTATCCCCATTCCGATGCACTATTCCATCTTTACTGAATCCCTCGCACCTCACACTGACGAATTAACACGGAAGTGGTGTCGCTATGAAATACTATTGGTTCTATGACATCTCCTTCTAAATGGAGTAACGTATCTATGGAAACGACAAGAGTTTCTTCTGTGAGGAGAGTATCTCCGTTCCGATTCACTATTCCTTCTTTACTGCATCCCTCGCTCCCTCCCATTGACGAATTAACACTGAAATTGAGTCGCTATGGAATACTATGTGTTCTATAACTTCCCCTTCTAAATCGAGGAACGTTTCTACGGAAACGACAATATTTTCTTTTGGGAGGCGCGTATCCCCTTTCCGATGCACTATTCCATCTTTACTGCATCCCTCGCCCCTCACACTGACGAATTAACACGGAAGTGGTGTCGCTATGAAATACTATTGGTACTATGACATCTCCTTCTAAATCGAGTAACGTTTCTTTGGAAACGACAAGAGTTTCTTTTGGGAGGAGAGTATCTCCCTTCCGATTCACTATTCCTTCTTTACTGCATCCCTCGCTCCCTCCCATTGACGAATTAACACTGAAATTGGGTCGCTATGGAATACTATGTGTTCTATAACTTCCCCTTCTAATTCGAGGAACGTTTCTACGGAAACGACAATATTTTCTTTTGGGAGGCGAGTATCCCCTTTCCGATGCACTATTCCATCTTTACTGCATCCCTCGCCCCTCACACTGACGAATTAACACGGAAGTGGTGTCGCTATGAAATACTATTGGTTCTATGACATCTCCTTCTAAATCGAGTAACGTTTCTATGGAAACGACAAGAGTTTCTTTTGGGAGGAGAGTATCTCCGTTCCGATTCACTATTCCTTCGTTACTGCATCCCTCGCTCCCTCCCATTGACGAATTAACACTGAAATTGAGTCGCTATGGAATACTATGTGTTCTATAACTTCTCCTTCTGAATCGAGGAACGTTTCTACGGAAACGACAATATTTTCTTTTGGGAGGCGAGTATCCCCTTTCCGATGCACTATTCCATCTTTACTGCATCCCTCGCCCCTCACACTGACGAATTAACACGGACGTGGTGTCGCTATGAAATACTATTGGTACTATGACATCTCCTTCTAAATCGAGTAACGTTTCTATGGAAACGACAAGAGTTTCTTTTGGGAGGAGAGTATCTCCGTTCCGATTCACGATTCCTTCTTTACTGCATCCCGCGCTCCCTCCCATTGACGAATTAACACTGAAATTGAGTCGCTATGGAATACTATGTGTTCTATAACTTCTCCTTCTGAATCGAGGAACGTTTCTACGGAAACGACAATATTTTCTTTTGGGAGGCGAGTATCCCCTTTCCGATGCACTATTCCATCTTTACTGCATCCCTGGCCCCTCACACTGACGAATTAACACGGAAGTGGTGTCGCTATGAAATACAATTGGTACTATGACATCTCCTTCTAAATCGAGTAACGTTTCTATGGAAACGACAAGAGATTCTTTTGGGAGGAGAGTATCTCCGTTCCGATCCACTATTCCTTCTTTACTGCATCCCTCGCTCCCTCCCATTGACGAATTAACACTGAAATTGAGTCGCTATGGAATACTATGTGTTCTATAACTTCTCCTTCTAAATCGAGGAACGTTTCTACGGAAACGACAATATTTTCTTTTGGGAGGCGAGTATCCCCATTCCGATGCACTATTCCATCTATACTGAATCCCTCGCACCTCACACTGACGAATGAACACGGAAGTGGTGTCGCTATGAAATACTATTGGTTCTATGACATCTCCTTCTAAATGGAGTAACGTATCTATGGAAACGACAAGAGTTTCTTTTGGGAGGAGAGTATCTCCGTTCCGATTCACTATTCCTTCTTTACTGCATCCCTCGCTCCCTCCCATTGACGAATTAACACTGAAATTGAGTCGCTATGGAATACTATGTGTTCTATAACTTCCCCTTCTAAATCGAGGAACGTTTCTACGGAAACGACAATATTTTCTTTTGGGAGGCGCGTATCCCCTTTCCGATGCACTATTCCATCTTTACTGCATCCCTCGCCCCTCACACTGACGAATTAACACGGAAGTGGTGTCGCTATGAAATACTATTGGTACTATGACATCTCCTTTTAAATCGAGTAACGTTTCTTTGGAAACGACAAGAGTTTCTTTTGGGAGGAGAGTATCTCCCTTCCGATTCACTATTCCTTCTTTACTGCATCCCTCGCTCCCTCCCATTGACGAATTAACACTGAAATCGAGTCGCTATGGAATACTATGTGTTCTATAACTTCCCCTTCTAATTCGAGGAACGTTTCTACGGAAACGACAATATTTTCTTTTGGGAGGCGAGTATCCCCTTTCCGATGCACTATTCCATCTTTACTGCATCCCTCGCCCCTCACACTGACGAATTAACACGGAAGTGGTGTCGCTATGAAATACTATTGGTACTATGACATCTCCTTCTAAATCGAGTAACGTTTCTATGGAAACGACAAGAGTTTCTTTTGGGAGGAGAGTATCTCCGTTCCGATTCACGATTCCTTCTTTACTGCATCCCGCGCTCCCTCCCATTGACGAATTAACACTGAAATTGAGTCGCTATGGAATACTATGTGTTCTATAACTTCTCCTTCTGAATCGAGGAACGTTTCTACGGAAACGACAATATTTTCTTTTGGGAGGCGAGTATCCCCTTTCCGATGCACTATTCCATCTTTACTGCATCCCTCGCCCCTCACACTGACGAATTAACACGGAAGTGGTGTCGCTATGAAATACAATTGGTACTACGACATCTCCTTCTAAATCGAGTAACGTTTCTATGGAAACGACAAGAGATTCTTTTGGGAGGAGAGTATCTCCGTTCCGATCCACTATTCCTTCTTTACTGCATCCCTCGCTCCCTCCCATTGACGAATTAACACTGAAATTGAGTCGCTATGGAATACTATGTGTTCTATAACTTCTCCTTCTAAATCGAGGAACGTTTCTACGGAAACGACAATTATTTGTTTTGGGATGCGAGTATCCCCTTTCCGATGCACTATTCCATCTTTACTGCATCCTCCGCCCCTCACACTGACGAATTAACACGGAAGTGGTGTCGCTATGATATACTATTGGTTCTATGAGATCTCGTTCTAAATCGAGTAATGTTTCTATGGAAACGACAAGCGTTTCTTTTGGGAGGAGAGTATCTCCGTTCCGATTCACTATTCCTTCTTTACTGCATCCCTCGCTCCCTCCCATTGACCAATTAACACTGAAATTGAGTCGCTATGGAATACTATGTGTTCTATAACTCCTCCTTCTAAATCGAGGAACGTTTCTACGGAAACGACAGTATTTTCTTTTGGGAGGCGAGTATCCCCTTTCCGATGCACTATTCCATCTTTACTGCATCCCTCGCCCCTCACACTGACGAATTAACACGGAAGTGGTGTCGCTATGAAATGCTATTGGTCCTATGACATCTCCTTCTAAATCGAGTAACGTTTCTATGGAAACGACAAGAGTTTCATTTGGGAGGAGAGTATCTCCGTTCCGATTCACTATTCCTTCTTTACTGCATCCCTTGCTCCCTCCCATTGGCGAATTAACACTGAAATTGAGTCGCTATGGAATACTATGTGTTCTATAACTTCTCCTTCTAAATCGAGGAACGTTTCTACGGAAACGACAATATTTTCTTTTGGGAGGCGAGTATCCCCATTCCGATGCACTATTCCATCTTTACTGAAACCCTCGCACCTCACACTGACGAATTAACACGGAAGTGGTGTCGCTATGAAATACTATTGGTTCTATGACATCTCCTTCTAAATGGAGTAACGTATCTATGGAAAAGACAAGAGTTTCTTTTGGGAGGAGAGTATCTCCGTTCCGATTCACTATTCCTTCTTTACTGCATCCCTCGCTCCCTCCCATTGACGAATTAACACTGAAATTGAGTCGCTATGGAATACTATGTGTTCTATAACTCCTCCTTCTAAATCGAGGAACGTTTCTACGGAAACGACAATATTTTCTTTTGGGAGGCGAGTATCCCCTTTCCGATGCACTATTCCATCTTTGCTGCATCCCTCGCCCCTCACACTGACGAATTAACACGGAAGTGGTGTCGCTATGAAATACTATTGGTTCTATGACATCTCCTTCTAAATCGAGTAACGTTTCTATGGAAACGACAGTAATTTCTTTTGGGAGGCGAGTATCTCCGTTCCGATCCACTATTCCTTCTTTACTGCATCCCTCGCCCCTCACACTGACGAATTAACACGGAAGTGGTGTCGCTATGATATACTATTGGTTCTATGAGATCTCGTTCTAAATCGAGTAACGTTTCTATGGAAACGACAAGAGTTTCTTTTGGGAGGAGAGTATCTCCGTTCCGATTCACTATTCCTTCTTTACTGCATCCCTCGCTCCCTCCCATTGACGAATTAACACTGAAATTGAGTCGCTATGGAATACTATGTGTTCTATAACTTCCCCTTCTAAATCGAGGAACGTTTCTACGGAAACGACAATATTTTCTTTTGGGAGGCGAGTATCCCCTTTCCGATGCACTATACAATCTTTACTGCATCCCTCGCCCCTCACACTGACGAATTAACACGGAAGCGGTGTCGCTATGAAATACTATTGGTACTATGACATCTCCTTCTAAATCGAGTAACGTTTCTATGGAAACGACAAGAGTTTCTTTTGGGAGGAGAGTATCTCCGTTCCGATTCACTATTCCTTCTTTACTGAATCCCTCGCTCCCTCCCATTGACGAATTAAAACTGAAATTGAGTCGCTATGGAATACTATGTGTTCTATAACTTCTCCTTCTGAATCGAGAAACGTTTCTACGGAAACGACAATATTTTCTTTTGGGAGGCGAGTATCCCCTCTCCGATGCACTATTCTATCTTTACTGCATCCCTCGCCCCTCACACTGACGAATTAACACGGAAGTGGTGTCGCTATGAAATACTATTGGTACTATGACATCTCCTTCTAAATCGAGTAACGTTTCTATGGAAACGACAAGAGTTTCTTTTGGGAGGAGAGTATCTCCGTTCCGATTCACTATTCCTACTTTACTGCATCCCTCGCTCCCTCCCATTGACGAATTAACACTGAAATTGAGTCGCTATGGAATACTATGTGTTCTATAACTTCTCCTTCTGAATCGAGGAACGTTTCTACGGAAACGACAATATTTTCTTTTGGGAGGCGAGTATCCCCTTTCCGATGCACTATTCCATGTTTACTGCATCCCTCGCCCCTCACACTGACGAATTAACACGGAAGTGGTGTCGCTATGAAATACTATTGGTACTATGACATCTCCTTCTAAATCGAGTAACGTTTCTATGGAAACGACAAGAGTTTCTTTTGGGAGGAGAGTATCTCCGTTCCGATCCACTATTCCTTCTTTACTGCATCCCTCGCTCCCTCCCATTGACGAATTAACACTGAAATTGAGTCGCTATGGAATACTATGTGTTCTATAACTTCCCCTTCTAAATCGAGGAACGTTTCTACGGAAACGACAATATTTTCTTTTGGGAGGCGAGTATCCCCTTTCCGATGCACTATTCCATCTTTACTGCATCCCTCGCCCCTCACACTGACGAATTAACACGGAAGTGGTGTCGCTATGAAATACTATTGGTACTATGACATCTCCTTCTAAATCGAGTAACGTTTCTATGGAAACGACAAGAGTTTCTTTTGGGAGGAGAGTATCTCCGTTCCGATTCACTATTCCTTCTTTACTGCATCCCTCGCTCCCTCCCATTGACGAATTAACATTGAAATTGAGTCGCTATGGAATACTATGTGTTCTATAACTTCTCCTTCTGAATCGAGGAACGTTTCTACGGAAACGACAATATTTTCTTTTGGGAGGCGAGTATCCCCTTTCCTATGCACTATTCCATCTTTACTGCATCCCTCGCCCCTCACACTGACGAATTAACACGGAAGTGGTGTCGCTATGAAATACCATTGGTACTATGACATCTCCTTCTAAATCGAGTAACGTTTCTATGGAAACGACAAGAGTTTCTTTTGGCAGGAGAGTATCTCCGTTCCGATTCACTATTCCTTCTTTACTGCATCCCTCGCTCCCTCCCATTGACGAATTAACACTGAAATTGAGTCGCTATGGAATACTATGTGTTCTATAACTTCCCCTTCTAAATCGAGGAACGTTTCTACGGAAACGACAATATTTTCTTTTGGGAGGCGAGTATCCCCTTTCCGATGCACTATTCCATCTTTACTGCATCCCTCGCCCCTCACACTGACGAATTAACACGGAAGTGGTGTCGCTATGAAATACTAGTGGTTCTATGACATCTCCTTCTAAATCGAGTAACGTTTCTATGAAAACGACAAGAGTTTCTTTTGGGAGGAGAGTATCTCCGTTCCGATTCACTATTCCTTCTTTACTGCATCCCTCGCTCCATCCCATTGACGAATTAACACTGAAAATGAGTCGCTATGGAATACTATGTGTTCTATAACTTCTCCCTCTAAATCGAGAAACGTTTCTACGGAAACGACAATATTTTCTTTTGGGAGGCGAGTATCCCCTTTCCGATGCACTATTCCATCTTTACTGCATCCCTTGCCCCTCACACTGACGAATTAACACGGAAGTGGTGTCGCTATGAAATACTATTGGTACTATGACATCTCCTTCTAAATCGAGTAACGTTTCTTTGGAAACGACAAGAGTTTCTTTTGGGAGGAGAGTATCTCCGTTCCGATTCACTATTCCTTCTTTACTGCATCCCTCGCTCCCTCCCATTGACGAATTAACACTGAAATTGAGTCGCTATGGAATACTATGTGTTCTATAACTTCCCCTTCTAAATCGAGGAACGTTTCTACGGAAACGACAATATTTTCTTTTGGGAGGCGAGTATCCCCTTTCCGATGCACTATTCCATCTTTACTGCATCCCTCGCCCCTCACACTGACGAATTAACACGGAAGTGGTGTCGCTATGAAATACTATTGGTTCTATGACATCTCCTTCTAAATCGAGTAACGTTTCTATGGAAACGACAAGAGTTTCTTTTGGGAGGAGAGTATCTCCGTTCCGATTCACTATTCCTTCGTTACTGCATCCCTCGCTCCCTCCCATTGACGAATTAACACTGAAATTGAGTCGCTATGGAATACTATGTGTTCTATAACTTCCCCTTCTAAATCGAGGAACGTTTCTACGGAAACGACAATATTTTCTTTTGGGAGGCGAGTATCCCCTTTCCGATGCACTATTCCATCTTTGCTGCATCCCTCGTCCCTCACACTGACGAATTAACACGGAAGTGGTGTCGCTATGAAATACTATTGGTTCTATGACATCTCCTTCTAAATCGAGTAACGTTTCTATGAAAACGACAAGAGTTTCTTTTGGGAGGAGAGTATCTCCGTTCCGATTCACTATTCCTTCTTTACTGCATCCCTCGCTCCATCCCATTGACGAATTAACACTGAAAATGAGTCGCTATGGAATACTATGTGTTCTATAACTTCTCCTTCTAAATCGAGGAACGTTTCTACGGAAACGACAATATTTTCTTTTGGGAGGCGAATATCCCCTTTCCGATGCACTATTCCATCTTTACTGCATCCCTCGCCCCTCACACTGACGAATTAACACGGAAGTGGTGTCGCTATGAAATACTATTGGTACTATGACATCTCCTTCTAAATCGAGTAACGTTTCTATGGAAACGACAAGAGTTTCTTTTAGGAGGAGAGTATCTCCGTTCCGATTCACTATTCCTTCTTTACTGCATCCCTCGCTCCCTCCCATTGACGAATTAACACTGAAATTGAGTCGCTATGGAATACTATGTGTTCTATAACTTCCCCTTCTAAATCGAGGAACGTTTCTACGGAAACGACAATATTTTCTTTTGGGAGGCGAGTATCCCCTTTCCGATGCACTATTCCATCTTTACTGCATCCCTCGCCCCTCACACTGACGAATTAACACGGAAGTGGTGTCGCTATGAAATACTATTGGTACTATGACATCTCCTTCTAAATCGGGTAACGTTTCTATATAAACGACAAGAGTTTCTTTTGGGAGGAGAGTATCTCCGTTCCGATCCACTATTCCTTCTTTACTGCATCCCTCGCTCCCTCCCATTGACGAATTAACACTGAAATTGAGTCGCTATGGAATACTATGTGTTCTATAACTTCCCCTTCTAAATCGAGGAACGTTTCTACGGAAACGACAATATTTTCTTTTGGGAGGCGAGTATCCCCTTTCCGATGCACTATTCCATCTTTACTGCATCCCTCGCCCCTCACACTGACGAATTAACACGGAAGTGGTGTCGCTATGAAATACTATTGGTACTATGACATCTCCTTCTAAATCGAGTAACGTTTCTATGGAAACGACAAGAGTTTCTTTTGGGAGGAGAGTATCTCCGTTCCGATTCACTATTCCTTCTTTACTGCATCCCTCGCTCCCTCCCACTGACGAATTAACACTGAAATTGAGTCGCTATGGAATACTATGTGTTCTATAACTTCTCCTTCTAAATCGAGGAACGTTTCTACGGAAACGACAATATTTTCTTTTGGGAGGCGAATATCCCCTTTCCGATGCACTATTCCATCTTTACTGCATCCCTCGCCCCTCACACTGACGAATTAACACGGAAGTGGTGTCGCTATGAAATACTATTGGTACTATGACATCTCCTTCTAAATCGAGTAACGTTTCTATGGAAACGACAAGAGTTTCTTTTGGGAGGAGAGTATCTCCGTTCCGATTCACTATTCCTTCTTTACTGCATCCCTCGCTCCCTCCCATTGACGAATTAACACTGAAATTGAGTCGCTATGGAATACTATGTGTTCTATAACTTCCCCTTCTAAATCGAGGAACGTTTCTACGGAAACGACAATATTTTCTTTTGGGAGGCGAGTATCCCCTTTCCGATGCACTATTCCATCTTTACTGCATCCCTCGCCCCTCACACTGACGAATTAACACGGAAGTGGTGTCGCTATGAAATACTATTGGTACTATGACATCTCCTTCTAAATCGAGTAACGTTTCTATGGAAACGACAAGAGTTTCCTTTGGGAGGAGAGTATCTCCGTTCCGATTCACTATTCCTTCTTTACTGCATCCCTCGCTCCCTCCCATTGACGAATTAACACTGAAATTGAGTCCTTATGGAATACTATGTGTTCTATAACTTCTCCTTATGAATCGAGAAACTTTTCTACGGAAACGACAATATTTTTTTTTGGGAGGCGAGTATCCCCTTTCCGATGCACTATTCCATCTTTACTGCATCCCTCGCCCCTCACACTGACGAATTAACACGGAAGTGGTGTCGCTATGAAATACCATTGGTACTATGACATCTCCTTCTAAATCGAGTAACGTTTCTATGGAAACGACAAGAGTTTCTTTTGGGAGGAGAGTATCTCCGTTCCGATTCACTATTCCTTCTTTACTGCATCCCTCGCTCCCTCCCATTGACGAATTAACACTGAAATTGAGTCGCTATGGAATACTATGTGTTCTGTAACTTCCCCTTCTAAATCGAGGAACGTTTCTACGGAAACGACAATATTTTCTTTTGGGAGGCGAGTATCCCCTTTCCGATGCACTATTCCATCTTTACTGCATCCCTCGCCCCTCACACTGACGAATTAACACGGAAGTGGTGTCGCTATGAAATACTATTGGTTCTATGACACCTCCTTCTAAATCGAGTAACGTTTCTATGAAAACGACAAGAGTTTCTTTTGGGAGGAGAGTATCTCCGTTCCGATTCACTATTCCTTCTTTACTGCATCCCTCGCTCCATCCCATTGACGAATTAACACTGAAAATGAGTCGCTATGGAATACTATGTGTTCTATAACTTCTCCTTCTAAATCGAGGAACGTTTCTACGGAAACGACAATATTTTCTTTTGGGAGGCGAGTATCCCCTTTCTGATGCACTATTCCATCTTTACTGCATCCCTCGCCCCTCACACTGACGAATTAACACGGAAGTGGTGTCGCTATGAAATACTATTGGTACTATGACATCTCCTTCTAAATCGAGTAACGTTTCTATGGAAACGACAAGAGTTTCTTTTGGGAGGAGAGTATCTCCGTTCCGATTCACTATTCCTTCTTTACTGCATCCCTCGCTCCCTCCCATTGACGAATTAACTCTGAAATTGAGTCGCTATGGAATACTATGTGTTCTATAACTTCTCCTTCTGAATCGAGGAACGTTTCTACGGAAACGACAATATTTTCTTTTGGGAGGCGAGTATCCCCTTTCCGATGCACTATTCCATGTTTACTGCATCCCTCGCCCCTCACACTGACGAATTAACACGGAAGTGGTGTCGCTATGAAATACTATTGGTACTATGACATCTCCTTCTAAATCGAGTAACGTTTCTATGGAAACGACAAGAGTTTCTTTTGGGAGGAGAGTATCTCCGTTCCGATCCACTATTCCTTCTTTACTGCATCCCTCGCTCCCTCCCATTGACGAATTAACACTGAAATTGAGTCGCTATGGAATACTATGTGTTCTATAACTTCCCCTTCTAAATCGAGGAACGTTTCTACGGAAACGACAATATTTTCTTTTGGGAGGCGAGTATCCCCTTTCCGATGCACTATTCCATCTTTACTGCATCCCTCGCCCCTCACACTGACGAATTAACACGGAAGTGGTGTCGCTATGAAATACTATTGGTACTATGACATCTCCTTCTAAATCGAGTAACGTTTCTATGGAAACGACAAGAGTTTCTTTTGGGAGGAGAGTATCTCCGTTCCGATTCACTATTCCTTCTTTACTGCATCCCTCGCTCCCTCCCATTGACGAATTAACACTGAAATTGAGTCGCTATGGAATACTATGTGTTCTATAACTTCTCCTTCTGAATCGAGGAACGTTTCTACGGAAACGACAATATTTTCTTTTGGGAGGCGAGTATCCCCTTTCCTATGCACTATTCCATCTTTACTGCATCCCTCGCCCCTCACACTGACGAATTAACACGGAAGTGGTGTCGCTATGAAATACCATTGGTACTATGACATCTCCTTCTAAATCGAGTAACGTTTCTATGGAAACGACAAGAGTTTCTTTTGGGAGGAGAGTATCTCCGTTCCGATTTACTATTCCTTCTTTACTGCATCCCTCGCTCCCTCCCATTGACGAATTAACACTGAAATTGAGTCGCTATGGAATACTATGTGTTCTATAACTTCTCCTTCTAAATCGAGGAACGTTTCTACGGAAACGACAATATTTTCTTTTGGGAGGCGAGTATCCCCTTTCCGATGCACTATTCCATCTTTACTGCATCCCTCGCCCCTCACACTGACGAATTAACACGGAAGTGGTGTCGCTATGAAATACTATTGGTTCTATGACATCTCCTTCTAAATCGAGTAACGTTTCTATGGAAACGACAAGAGTTTCTTTTGGGAGGAGAGTATCTCCGTTCCGATTCACTATTCCTTCGTTACTGCATCCCTCGCTCCCTCCCATTGACGAATTAACACTGAAATTGAGTCGCTATGGAATACTATGTGTTCTATAACTTCTCCTTCTGAATCGAGGAACGTTTCTACGGAAACGACAATATTTTCTTTTGGGAGGCGAGTATCCCCGTTCCGATGCACTATTCCATCTTTACTGCATCCCTCGCCCCTCACACTGACGAATTAACACGGACGTGGTGTCGCTATGAAATACTATTGGTACTATGATATCTCCTTCTAAATCGAGTAACGTTTCTATGGAAACGACAAGAGTTTCTTTTGGGAGGAGAGTATCTCCGTTCCGATTCTCGATTCCTTCTTTACTGCATCCCGCGCTCCCTCCCATTGACGAATTAACACTGAAATTGAGTCGCTATGGAATACTATGTGTTCTATAACTTCTCCTTCTGAATCGAGGAACGTTTCTACGGAAACGACAATATTTTCTTTTGGGAGGCGAGTATCCCCTTTCCGATGCACTATTCCATCTTTACTGCATCCCTCGCCCCTCACACTGACGAATTAACACGGAAGTGGTGTCGCTATGAAATACAATTGGTACTATGACATCTCCTTCTAAATCGAGTAACGTTTCTATGGAAACGACAAGAGTTTCTTTTGGGAGGAGAGTATCTCCGTTCCGATTCACTATTCCTTCTTTACTGCATCCCTCGCTCCATCCCATTGACGAATTAACACTGAAAATGAGTCGCTATGGAATACTATGTGTTCTATAACTTCTCCTTCTAAATCGAGGAACGTTTCTACGGAAACGACAATATTTTCTTTTGGGAGGCGAGTATCCCCTTTCCGATGCACTATTCCATCTTTACTGCATCCCTCGCCCCTCACACTGACGAATTAACACGGAAGTGGTGTCGCTATGAAATACTATTGGTACTATGACATCTCCTTCTAAATCGAGTAACGTTTCTATGGAAACGACAAGAGTTTCTTTTGGGAGGAGAGTATCTCCGTTCCGATTCACTATTCCTTCTTTACTGCATCCCTCGCTCCCTCCCATTGACGAATTAACACTGAAATTGAGTCGCTATGGAATACTATGTGTTCTATAACTTCCCCTTCTAAATCGAGGAACGTTTCTACGGAAACGACAATATTTTCTTTTGGGAGGCGAGTATCCCCTTTCCGATGCACTATTCCATCTTTACTGCATCCCTCGCCCCTCACACTGACGAATTAACACGGAAGTGGTGTCGCTATGAAATACTATTGGTTCTATGACATCTCCTTCTAAATCGAGTAACGTTTCTATAAAAACGACAATAGTTTCTTTTGGGAGGAGAGTATCTCAGTTCCGATTCACTATTCCTTCTTTACTGCATCCCTCGCTCCATCCCATTGACGAATTAACACTGAAATTGAGTCGCTTTGGAATACTATGTGTTCTATAACTTCCCCTTCTAAATCGAGGAACGTTTCTACGGAAACGACAATATTTTCTTTTGGGAGGCGAGTATCCCCTTTCCGATGCACTATTCCATCTTTACTGCATCCCTCGCCCCTCACACTGACGAATTAACACGGAAGTGGTGTCGCTATGAAATACTATTGGTTCTATAACATTTCCTTCTAAATCGAGTAACGATTCTATGGAAACGACAGTATTTTCTTTTGGGAGGAGAGTATCTCCGTTCCGATTCACTATTCCTTCTTTACTGCATCCCTCGCTCCCTCCCATTGACGAATTAACACTGAAATTGAGTCGCTATGGAATACTATGTGTTCTATAACTTCTCCTTCTAAATCGAGGAACGTTTCTACGGAAACGACAATATTTTCTTTTGGGAGGCGAGTATCCCCTTTCCGATGCACTATTCCATCTTTACTGCATCCCTCGCCCCTCACACTGACGAATTAACACGGAAGTTGTGCCGCTATGAAATACTATTGGTTCTAAGACATCTCCTTCTAAATCGAGTAACGTTTCTATGAAAACGACAAGAGTTTCTTTTGGGAGGAGAGTATCTCCGTTCGGATTCACTATTCCTTCTTTACTGCATCACTCGCTCCATCCCATTGACGAATTAACACTGAAATTGAGTCGCTATGGAATACTATGTGTTCTATAAAATCTCCTTCTAAATCTAGGAACGTTTCTACGGAAACGACAATATTTTCTTTTGGGAGGCGAGTATCCCATTTCCGATGCACTATTCCATCTTTACTGCATCCCTCGCCCCTCACACTGACGAATTAACACGGAAGTGGTGTCGCTATGAAATACTATTGGTACTATGACATCTCCTTCTAAATCGAGTAACGTTTCTACGGAAACGACAAGAGTTTCTTTTGGGAGGAGAGTATCTCCGTTTCGATTCACTATTCCTTCTTTACTGCATCCCTCGCTCCCTCCCATTGACGAATTAACACTGAAATTGAGTCGCTATGGAATACTATGTCTTCTATAACTTCCCCTTCTAAATCGAGGAACGTTCCTACGGAAACGACAATATTTTCATTTGGGATGCGAGTATCCCCTTTCCGATGCACTATTCCATCTTTACTGCATCCCTCGCCCCTCACACTGACGAATTAACACGGAAGTGGTGTCGCTATGAAATACTATTGGTTCTATGGCATCTCCTTCTAAATCGAGTAACGTTTCTATGGAAACGACAAGAGTTTCATTTGGGAGGAGAGTATCTCCGTTCCGATTCACTATTCCTTCTTTACTGCATCCCTCGCTCCCTCCCATTGACGAATTAATACTGAAATTGAGTCGCTATGGAATACTATGTGTTCTATAACTTCTCCTTCTAAGTCGAGCAACGTTTCTACGGAAACGACAATATTTTCTTTTGGGAGGCGAGCATCCCCTTTCCGATGCACTATTCCGTCTTTACTGCATCCCTCGCCCCTCACACTGACGAATTAACACGGAAGTGGTGTCGCTATGAAATACTATTGGTTCTATGACATCTCGTTCTAAATCGAGTAAAGTTTCTATGGAAACGAAAAGAGTTTCTTTTGGGAGGAGAGTATCTCCGTTCCGATTCACTATTCCTTCTTTACTGCATCCCTCGCTCCCTCCCATTGACGAATTAACACTGAAATTGAGTCGCTATGGAATACTATGTGTTCTATAACTTCTCCTTCTAAATCGAGGAACGTTTCTACGGAAACGACAATATTTTCTTTTGGGATGCGAGTATCCCCTTTCCGATGCACTATTCCATCTTTACTGCATCCTTCGCCCCTCACACTGACGAATTAACACGGAAGTGGTGTCGCTATGATATACTATTGGTTCTATGAGATCTCGTTCTAAATCGAGTAACGTTTCTATGGAAACGACAAGAGTTTCTTTTGGGAGGAGAGTATCTCCGTTCCGATTCACTATTCCTTCTTTACTGCATCCCTCGCTCCCTCCCATTGACGAATTAACACTGAAATTGAGTCGCTACGGAATACTATGTGTTCTATAACTTCTCCTTCTAAATCGAGGAACGTTTCTACGGAAACGACAATATTTTCTTTTAAAAGGCGAGTATCCCCATTCCGATGCACTATTCCATCTTTACTGCATCCCTCGCACCTCACACTGACGAATTAACACGGAAGTGGTGTCGCTATGAAATACTATTGGTTCTATGACATCTCCTTCTAAATGGAGTAACGTATCTATGGAAACGACAAGAGTTTCTTTTGGGAGGAGAGTATCTCCGTTCCGATTCACTATTCCTTCTTTACTGCATCCCTCGCTACCTCCCATTGACGAATTAACACTGAAATTGAGTCGCTATGGAATACTATGTGTTCTATAACTCCTCCTTCTAAATCGAGGAACGTTTCTACGGAAACGACAATATTTTCTTTTGGGAGGCGAGTATCCCCTTTCCGATGAACTATTCCATCTTTACTGCATCCCTCGCCCCTCACACTGACGAATTAACACGGAAGTGGTGTCGCTATGAAATACTATTGGTTCTATGACTTCTCCTTCTAAATCCAGTAACGTTTCTATGGAAACGAGAACAGTTTCTTTTGGGAGGAGAGTATCTCCGTTCCGATGCACTATTCCTTCTTTACTGCATCCCTCGCTCCCTCCCATTGACGAACTACACTGAAATTGAGTCGCTATGGAATACTATGTGTTCTATAACTTCTCCTTCTAAATCGAGGAACGTTTCTACGGAAACGACAATATTTTCTTTTGGGAGGCGAGTATCCCCTTTCCGATACACTATTCCATCTTTACTGCATCCCTCGCCCCTCACACTGACGAATTAACACGGAAGTGGTGTCGCTATGAAATACTATTGGTTCTATGACATCTCCTTCTAAATCGAGTAAAGTTTCTATGGAAACGACAGTACTTTCTTTTGGGAGGAGAGTATCTCCGTTCCGATTCACTATTCCTTCTTTACTGCATTCCTCGCTCCCTCCCATTGACGAATTAACACTGAAATTGAGTCGCTATGGAATACTATGTGTTCTATAACTTCTCCTTCTAAATCGAGTAACGTTTCTATGGAAACGACAGTAATTTCTTTTGGGAGGCGAGTATCTCCGTTCCGATTCACTATTCCTTCTTTTCTGCATCCCTCGCCCCTCACATTGACGAATTAACACTGAAATTGAATCGCTATGGAATACTATGTGTTCTATAACTTCTCCTTCTAAATCGAGGAACGTTTCAACGGAAACGACAATATTTTCTTTTGGGAGGCGAGTATCCCCTTCCGATGCACTATTCCATCTTCACTATATCCCTCGCCCCTCACACTGACGAATTAACACGGAAGTGGTGTCGCTATGAAATACTATTGGTTCTATAACATCTCCTTCTAAATCGAGTAACGTTTCTATGGAAACGACAGTATTTTCTTTTGGGAGGCGAGTAACTCCGTTCCGTTTCACTATTCCTTCTTTACTGCATCCCTCGCTCCCTCTCATTGACGAATTAACACTGAAATTGAGTCGCTATGGAATACTATGTGTTCTATGACTTCTCCTTCTAAATCGAGGAACGTTTCTACGGAAACGACAATATTTTCTTTTGGGAGGCGAGTATCCCCTTTCCGATTCACTATTCCATCATTACTGCATCCCTCGCCCCTCACACTGACGAATTAACACGGAAGTGGTGTCGCTATGAAATACTATGTGTTCTATAACTTCCCCTTCTAAATCGAGGAACGTTTCTACGGAAACGACAATATTTTCTTTTGGGAGGCGAGTATCCCCTTTCCGATGCACTATTCCATCTTTACTGCATCCCTCGCCCCTCACACTGACGAATTAACACGGAAGTGGTGTCGCTATGAAATACTATTGGTAGTATGACATCTCCTTCTAAATCGAGTAACGTTTCTATGGAAACGACAAGAGTTTCTTTTGGGATGAGAGTATCTCCGTTCCGATTCACTATTCCTTCTTTACTGCATCCCTCGCTCCCTCCCATTGACGAATTAACACTGAAATTGAGTCGCTATGGAATACTATGTGTTCTATAACTTCTCCTTCTAAATCGAGGAACGTTTCTACGGAAACGACAATATTTTCTTTTGGGAGGCGAGTATCCCCTTTCCGATGCACTATTCCATCTTTACTGCATCCCTCGCCCCTCACACTGACGAATTAACACGGAAGTGGTGTCGCTATGAAATACTATTGATACTATGACATCTCCTTCTAAATCGAGTAACGTTTCTATAGAAACGACAAGAGTTTCTTTTGGGAGGAGAGTATCTCCGTTCCGATTCACTATTCCTTCTTTACTGCATCCCTCGCTCCCTCCCATTGACGAATTGACACTGAAATTGAGTCGCTATGGAATACTATGTGTTCTATAACCTCCCCTTCTAAATCGACGAACGTTTCTACGGAAACGACAATATTTTCTTTTGGGAGGCGAGTATCCCCTTTCCGATGCACTATTCCATCTTTACTGCATCCCTCGCCCCTCACACTGACGAATTAACACGGAAGTGGTGTCGCTATGAAATACTATTGGTTCTATGACATCTCCTTCTAAATCGAGTAACGATTATATGAAAACGACAAGAGTTTCTTTTGGGAGGAGAGTATCTCCGTTCCGATTCACTATTCCTTCTTTACTGCATCCCTCGCTCCATCCCATTGACGAATTAACACTGAAATTGAGTCGCTATGGAATACTATGTGTTCTATAACTTCTCCATCTAAATCGAGGAACGTTTCTACGGAAACGACAATATTTTCTTTTGGGAGGCGAGTATACCCTTTCCGATGCACTATTCCATCTTTACTGCATCCCTCGCCCCTCACACTGACGAATTAACACGGAAGTGGCGTCGCTATGAAATACTATTGGTTCTATGACATCTCCTTCTAAATCGAGTAACGTTTCTATGAAAACGACAAGAGTTTCTTTTGGGAGGAGAGTATCTCCGTTCAGATTCACTATTCCTTCTTTACTGCATCCCTCGCTCCATCCCATTGACGAATTAACACTGAAATTGAGTCGCTATGGAATACTATGTTTCTATAACTTCTCCTTCTACATCGAGGAACGTTTCTACGGGAACGACAATATTTTCTTTTGGGAGGCGAGTATCCCCTTTCCGATGCACTATTCCATCTTTACTGCATCCCTCGCCCCTCACACTGACGAATCAACACGGAAGTGGTGTCGCTATGAAATACTATTGGTACTATGACATCTCCTTCTAAATCGAGTAACGTTTCTATGGAAACGACAAGAGTTTCTTTTGGGACGAGAGTATCTCCGTTCCGATTCACTATTCCTTCTTTACTGCATCCCTCGCTAACTCCCATTGACGAATTAACACTGAAATTGAGTCGCTATGGAATACTATGTGTTCTATGACTTGTCCTTCTAAATCGAGGAACGTTTCTACGGAAACGACAATATTTTCTTTTGGGAGGCGAGTATCCCCTTTCCGATGAACTATTCCATCTTTACTGCATCCCTCGCCCCTCACACTGACGAATTAACACGGAAGTGGTGTCGCTATGAAATACTATTGGTTCTATGACTTCTCCTTCTAAATCCAATAACGTTTCTATGGAAACGACAAGAGTTTCTTTTGGGAGGAGAGTATGTCCGTTCCGATGCACTATTCCTTCTTTCCTGCATCCCTCGATCCCTCCCATTGACGAATTACACTGAAATTGAGTCGCTATGGAATACTATGTGTTCTATAACTTCTCCTTCTAAATCGAGGAACGTTTCTACGGAAACGACAATATTTTCTTTTGGGAGGCGAGTATTTCCTTTCCGATACACTATTCCATCTTTACTGCATCCCTCGCCCCTCACACTGACGAATTAACACGGAAGTGGTGTCGCTATGAAATACTATTGGTTCTATGACATCTCCTTCTAAATCGAGTAAAGTTTCTATGGAACCGACAGTACTTTCTTTTGGGAGGAGAGTATCTCCGTTCCGATTCACTATTCCTTCTTTACTGCATCCCTCGCTCCCTCCCATTGACGAATTAACACTGAAATTGAGTCGCTATGGAATACTATGTGTTCTATAACTTCCCCTTCTAAATCGAGGAACGTTTCTACGGAAACGACAATATTTTCTTTTGGGAGGCGAGTATCCCCTTTCCGATGCACTATTCCATCTTTACTGCATCCCTCGCCCCTCACACTGACGAATTAACACGGAAGTGGTGTCGCTATGAAATACTATTGGTTCTATGACATCTCCTTCTAAATCGAGTAACGTTTCTATAAAAACGACAAGAGTTTCTTTTGGGAGGAGAGTATCCCCGTTCCGATTCACTATTCCTTCTTTACTGCATCCCTCGCTCCATCCCATTGTCGAATTAACACTGAAATTGAGTCGCTATGGAATACTATGTGTTCTATAACTTCTCCTTCTAAATCGAGTAACGTTTCTATGGAAACGACAGTAATTTCTTTTGGGAGGCGAGTATCTCCGTTCCGATTCACTATTCCTTCTTTTCTGCATCCCTCGCCCCTCACATTGACGAATTAACACTGAAATTGAATCGCTATGGAATACTATGTGTTCTATAACTTCTCCTTCTAAATCGAGGAACGTTTCAACGGAAACGACAATATTTTCTTTTGGGAGGCGAGTATCCCCTTTCCGATGCACTATTCCATCTTCACTGCATCCCTCGCCCCTCACACTGACGAATTAACACGGAAGTGTAGTCGCTATGAAATACTATTGGTTCTATAACATCTCCTTCTAAATCGAGTAACGGTTCTATGGAAACGACAGTATTTTCTTTTGGGAGGCGAGTAACTCCGTTCCGATTCACTATTCCTTCTTTGCTGCATCCCTCGCTCCCTCTCATTGACGAATTAACACTGAAATTGAGTCGCTATGGAATACTATGTGTTCTATGACTTCTCCTTCTAAATCGAGGAACGTTTCTACGGAAACGACAATATTTTCTTTTGGGAGGCGAGTATCCCCTTTCCGATGCACTATTCCATCATTACTGCATCCCTCGCCCCTCACACTGACGAATTAACACGGAAGTGGTGTCGCTATGAAATACTATTGGTTCTATGACTTCTCCTTCTAAATCGAGTAACGTTTCTATGGAAACGACAAGAGTTTCTTTTGGGAGGAGAGTATCTCCGTTCCGATTCACTATTCCTTCTTTACTGCATCCCTCGCTCCCTCCCTTTGACGAATTAACACTGAAATTGAGTCGCTATGGAATACTATGTGTTCTATGACTTCTCCTTCTAAATCGAGGAACGTTTCTACGGAAACGACAATATTTTCTTTTGGGAGGCGAGTATCCCCTTTCCGATGCACTATTCCATCTTTACTGCATCCCTCGCCCCTCACACTGACGAATTAACACGGAAGTGGTGTCGCTATGAAATACTATTGGTTCTATGACTTCTCCTTCTAAATCGAGTAACGTTTCTATGGAAACGACAAGAGTTTCTTTTGGGAGGAAAGTATCTCCGTTCCGATTCACTATTCCTTCTTTACTGCATCCCTCGCTCCCTCCCATTGACGAATTAACACTGAAATTGAGTCGCTATGGAATACTATGTGTTCTACAACTTCCCCTTCTAAATCGAGGAACGTTTCTACGGAAACGACAATATTTTCTTTTGGGAGGCGAGTATCCCCTTTCCGATGCACTATTCCATCTTTACTGCATCCCTCGCCCCTCACACTGACGAATTAACTCGGAAGTGGTGTCGCTATGAAATACTATTGGTACTATGACATCTCCTTCTAAATCGAGTAACGTTTCTATGGAAACGACAAGAGTTTCTTTTGAGAGGAGAGTATCTCCGTTCCGATTCACTATTCCTTCTTTACTGCATCCCTCGCTCCCTCCCATTGACGAATTAACACTGAAATTGAGTCGCTATGGAATACCATGTGTTCTATAACTTCTCCTTCTAAATCGAGGAACGTTTCTACGGAAACGACAATATTTTCTTTTGGGAGGCGAGTATCCCCTTTCCGATGCACTATTCCATCTTTACTGCATCCCTCGCCCCTCACACTGACGAATTAACACGGAAGTGGTGTCGCTATGAAATACTATTGGTACTATGACATCTCCTTCTAAATCGAGTAACGTTTCTATGGAAACGACAAGAGTTTCTTTTGGGAGGAGAGTATCTCCGTTCCGATTCACTATTCCTTCTTTACTGCATCCCTCGCTCCCTCCCATTGACGAATTAACACTGAAATTGAGTCGCTATGGAATACCATGTGTTCTATAACTTCTCCTTCTAAATCGAGGAACGTTTCTACGGAAACGACAATATTTTCTTTTGGGAGGCGAGTATCCCCTTTCCGATGCACTATTCCATCTTCACTGCATCCCTCGCCCCTCACACTGACGAATTAACACGGAAGTGGTGTCGCTATGAAATACTATTGGTACTATGACATCTCCTTCTAAATCGAGTAACGTTTCTATGGAAACGACAAGAGTTTCTTTTGGGAGGAGAGTATCTCCGTTCCGATTCACTATTCCTTCTTTACTGCATCCCTCGCTCCCTCTCATTGACGAATTAACACTGAAATTGAGTCGCTATGGAATACTATGTGTTCTATGACTTCTCCTTTTAATCGAGGAACGTTTCTACGGAAACGACAATATTTTCTTTTGGGAGGCGAGTATCCCCTTTCCGATGCACTATTCCATCTTTACTGCATCCCTCGCCCCTCACACTGACGAATTAACACGGAAGTGGTGTCGCTATGAAATACTATTGGTTCTATGACTTCTCCTTCTAAATCGAGTAACGTTTCTATGGAAACGACAAGAGTTTCTTTTGGGAGGAGAGTATCTCCGTTCCGATTCACTATTCCTTCTTTACTGCATCCCTCGCTCCCTCCCTTTGACGAATTAACACTGAAATTGAGTCGCTATGGAATACTATGTGTTCTATGACTTCTCCTTCTAAATCGAGGAACGTTTCTACGGAAACGACAATATTTTCTTTTGGGAGGCGAGTATCCCCTTTCCGATGCACTATTCCATCTTTACTGCATCCCTCGCCCCTCACACTGACGAATTAACACGGAAGTGGTGTCGCTATGAAATACTATTGGTTCTATGACTTCTCCTTCTAAATCGAGTAACGTTTCTATGGAAACGACAAGAGTTTCTTTTGGGAGGAGAGTATCTCCGTTCCGATTCACTATTCCTTCTTTACTGCATCCCTCGCTCCCTCCCATTGACGAATTAACACTGAAATTGAGTCGCTATGGAATACTATGTGTTCTACAACTACCCCCTTCTAAATCGAGGAACGTCTCTACGGAAACGACAATATTTTCTTTTGGGAGGCGAGTATCCCCTTTCCGATGCACTATTCCATCTTTACTGCATCCCTCGCCCCTCACACTGACGAATTAACTCGGAAGTGGTGTCGCTATGAAATACTATTGGTACTATGACATCTCCTTCTAAATCGAGTAACGTTTCTATGGAAACGACAAGAGTTTCTTTTGAGACTAGAGTATCTCCGTTCCGATTCACTATTCCTTCTTTACTGCATCCCTCGCTCCCTCCCATTGACGAATTAACACTGAAATTGAGTCGCTATGGAATACCATGTGTTCTATAACTTCTCCTTCTAAATCGAGGAACGTTTCTACGGAAACGACAATATTTTCTTTTGGGAGGCGAGTATCCCCTTTCCGATGCACTATTCCATCTTCACTGCATCCCTCGCCCCTCACACTGACGAATTAACACGGAAGTGGTGTCGCTATGAAATACTATTGGTACTATGACATCTCCTTCTAAATCGAGTAACGTTTCTATGGAAACGACAAGAGTTTCTTTTGGGAGGAGAGTATCTCCGTTCCGATTCACTATTCCTTCTTTACTGCATCCCTCGCTCCCTCCCATTGACGAATTAACACTGAAATTGAGTCGCTATGGAATACTATGTGTTCTATAACCTCCCCTTCTAAATCGACGAACGTTTCTACGGAAACGACAATATTTTCTTTTGGGAGGCGAGTATCCCCTTTCCGATGCACTATTCCATCTTTACAGCATCCCTCGCCCCTCACACTGACGAATTAACACGGAAGTGGCGTCGCTATGAAATACTATTGGTTCTATGACATCTCCTTCTAAATCGAGTAACGTTTCTATGAAAACGACAAGAGTTTCTTTTGGGAGGAGAGTATCTCCGTTCCGATTCACTATTCCTTCTTTACTGCATCCCTCGCTCCATCCCATTGACGAATTAACACTGAAATTGAGTCGCTATGGAATACTATGTGTTCTATAACTTCTCCTTCTAAATCGAGGAACGTTTCTACGGAAACGACAATATTTCTTTTGGGAGGCGAGTATACCCTTTCCGATGCACTATTCCATCTTTACTGCATCCCTCGCCCCTCACACTGACGAATTAACACGGAAGTGGCGTCGCTATGAAATACTATTGGTTCTATGACATCTCCTTCTAAATCGAGTAACGTTTCTATGAAAACGACCAGAGTTTCCTTTGGGAGGAGAGTATCTCCGTTCCGATTCACTATTCCTTCTTTACTGCATCCCTCGCTCCATCCCATTGACGAATTAACACCGAAATTGAGTCGCTATGGAATACTATGTGTTCTATAACTTCTCCTTCTAAATCGAGGAACGTTTCTACGGGAACGACAATATTTTCTTTTGGGAGGCGAGTATCCCCTTTCCGATGCACTATTTCATCTTTACTGCATCCCTCGCCCCTCACACTGACGAATTAACACGGAAGTGGTGTCGCTATGAAATACTATTGGTTCTATGACTTCTCCTTCTAAATCGAGTAACGTTTCTATGGAAACGACAAGAGTTTCTTTTGGGAGGAGAGTATCTCCGTTCCGATTCACTATTCCTTCTTTACTGCATCCCTCGCTCCCTCCCATTGACGAATTAACACTGAAATTGAGTCGCTATGGAATACTATGTGTTCTACAACTTCCCCTTCTAAATCGAGGAACGTTTCTACGGAAACGACAATATTTTCTTTTGGGAGGCGAGTATCCCCTTTCCGATGCACTATTCCATCTTTACTGCATCCCTCGCTCCTCACACTGACGAATTAACTCGGAAGTGGTGTCGCTATGAAATACTATTGGTACTATGACATCTCCTTCTAAATCGAGTAACGTTTCTATGGAAACGACAAGAGTTCCTTTTGAGAGGAGAGTATCTCCGTTCCGATTCACTATTCCTTCTTTACTGCATCCCTCGCTCCCTCCCATTGACGAATTAACACTGAAATTGAGTCGCTATGGAATACCATGTGTTCTATTACTTCTCCTTCTAAATCGAGGAACGTTTCTACGGAAACGACAATATTTTCTTTTGGGAGGCGAGTATCCCCTTTCCGATGCACTATTCCATCTTCACTGCATCCCTCGCCCCTCACACTGACGAATTAACACGGAAGTGGTGTCGCTATGAAATACTATTGGTACTATGACATCTCCTTCTAAATCGAGTAACGTTTCTATGGAAACGACAAGAGTTTCTTTTGGGAGGAGAGTATCTCCGTTCCGATTCACTATTCCTTCTTTACTGCATCCCTCGCTCCCTCCCATTGACGAATTAACACTGAAATTGAGTCGCTATGGAATACCATGTGTTCTATAACTTCTCCTTCTAAATCGAGGAACGTTTCTACGGAAACGACAATATTTTCTTTTGGGAGGCGAGTATCCCCTTTCCGATGCACTATTCCATCTTCACTGCATCCCTCGCCCCTCACACTGACGAATTAACACGGAAGTGGTGTCGCTATGAAATACTATTGGTACTATGACATCTCCTTCTAAATCGAGTAACGTTTCTATGGAAACGACAAGAGTTTCTTTTGGGAGGAGAGTATCTCCGTTCCGATTCACTATTCCTTCTTTACTGCATCCCTCGCTCCCTCTCATTGACGAATTAACACTGAAATTGAGTCGCTATGGAATACTATGTGTTCTATGACTTCTCCTTCTAAATCGAGGAACGTTTCTACGGAAACGACAATATTTTCTTTTGGGAGGCGAGTATCCCCTTTCCGATGCACTATTCCATCTTTACTGCATCCCTCGCCCCTCACACTGACGAATTAACACGGAAGTGGTGTCGCTATGAAATACTATTTGTTCTATGACTTCTCCTTCTAAATCGAGTAACGTTTCTATGGAAACGACAAGAGTTTCTTTTGGGAGGAGAGTATCTCCGTTCCGATTCACTATTCCTTCTTTACTGCATCCCTCGCTCCCTCCCTTTGACGAATTAACACTGAAATTGAGTCGCTATGGAATACTATGTGTTCTATGACTTCTCCTTCTAAATCGAGGAACGTTTCTACGGAAACGACAATATTTTCTTTTGGGAGGCGAGTATCCCCTTTCCGATGCACTATTCCATCTTTACTGCATCCCTCGCCCCTCACACTGACGAATTAACACGGAAGTGGTGTCGCTATGAAATACTATTGGTTCTATGACTTCTCCTACTAAATCGAGTAACGTTTCTATGGAAACGACAAGAGTTTCTTTTGGGAGGAGAGTATCTCCGTTCCGATTCACTATTCCTTCTTTACTGCATCCCTCGCTCCCTCCCATTGACGAATTAACACTGAAATTGAGTCGCTATGGAATACTATGTGTTCTACAACTTCCCCTTCTAAATCGAGGAACGTTTCTACGGAAACGACAATATTTTCTTTTGGGAGGCGAGTATCCCCTTTCCGATGCACTATTCCATCTTTACTGCATCCCTCGCCCCTCACACTGACGAATTAACTCGGAAGTGGTGTCGCTATGAAATACTATTGGTACTATGACATCTCCTTCTAAATCGAGTAACGTTTCTATGGAAACGACAAGAGTTTCTTTTGAGAGGAGAGTATCTCCGTTCCGATTCACTATTCCTTCTTTACTGCATCCCTCGCTCCCTCCCATTGACGAATTAACACTGAAATTGAGTCGCTATGGAATACCATGTGTTCTATAACTTCTCCTTCTAAATCGAGGAACGTTTCTACGGAAACGACAATATTTTCTTTTGGGAGGCGAGTATCCCCTTTCCGATGCACTATTCCATCTTCACTGCATCCCTCGCCCCTCACACTGACGAATTAACACGGAAGTGGTGTCGCTATGAAATACTATTGGTACTATGACATCTCCTTCTAAATCGAGTAACGTTTCTATGGAAACGACAAGAGATTCTTTTGGGAGGAGAGTATCTCCGTTCCGATTCACTATTCCTTCTTTACTGCATCCCTCGCTCCCTCCCATTGACGAATTAACACTGAAATTGAGTCGCTATGGAATACTATGTGTTCTATAACCTCCCCTTCTAAATCGACGAACGTTTCTACGGAAACGACAATATTTTCTTTTGGGAGGCGAGTATCCCCTTTCCGATGCACTATTCCATCTTTACAGCATCCCTCGCCCCTCACACTGACGAATTAACACGGAAGTGGCGTCGCTATGAAATACTATTGGTTCTATGACATCTCCTTCTAAATCGAGTAACGTTTCTATGAAAACGACAAGAGTTTCTTTTGGGAGGAGAGTATCTCCGTTCCGATTCACTATTCCTTCTTTACTGCATCCCTCGCTCCATCCCATTGACGAATTAACATTGAAATTGAGTCGCTATGGAATACTATGTGTTCTATAACTTCTCCTTCTAAATCGAGGAACGTTTCTGCGGAAACGACAATATTTCTTTTGGGAGGCGAGTATACCCTTTCCGATGCACTATTCCATCTTTACTGCATCCCTCGCCCCTCACACTGACGAATTAACACGGAAGTGGCGTCGCTATGAAATACTATTGGTTCTATGACATCTCCTTCTAAATCGAGTAACGTTTCTATGAAAACGACCAGAGTTTCTTTTGGGAGGAGAGTATCTCCTTTCCGATTCACTATTCCTTCTTTACTGCATCCCTCGCTCCATCCCATTGACGAATTAACACCGAAATTGAGTCGCTATGGAATACTATGTGTTCTATAACTTCTCCTTCTAAATCGAGGAACGTTTCTACGGGAACGACAATATTTTCTTCTGGGAGGCGAGTATCCCCTTTCCGATGCACTATTCCATCTTTACTGCATCCCTCGCCCCTCACACTGACGAATTAACACGGAAGTGGCGTCGCTATGAAATACTATTGGTTCTATGACATCTCCTTCTAAATCGAGTAACGTTTCTATGAAAACGACAAGAGTTTCTTTTGGGAGGAGAGTATCTCCGTTCCGATTCACTATTCCTTCTTTACTGCATCCCTCGCTCCCTCCCATTGACGAATTAACACTGAAATTGAGTCGCTATGGAATACCATGTGTTCTATAACTTCTCCTTCTAAATCGAGGAACGTTTCTATGGAAACGACAAGAGTTTCTTTTGGGAGGAGAGTATCTCCGTTCCGATTCACTATTCCTTCTTTACTGCATCCCTCGCTCCCTCCCATTGACGAATTAACACTGAAATTGAGTCGCTATGGAATACTATGTGTTCAATAACCTCCCCTTCTAAATCGACGAACGTTTCTACGGAAACGACAATATTTTCTTTTGGGAGGCGAGTATCCCCTTTCCGATGCACTATTCCATCTTAACTGCATCCCTCGCCCCTCACACTGACGAATTAACACGGAAGTGGTGTCGCTATGAAATACTATTGGTTCTATGACATCTCCTTCTAAATCGAGTAACGTTTCTATGAAAACGACAAGAGTTTCTTTTGGGAGGAGAGTATCTCCGTTCCGATTCACTACTCCTTCTTTACTGCATCCCTCGCTCCATCCCATTGACGAATTAACACTGAAATTGAGTCGCTATGGAATACTATGTGTTCTATAACTTCTCCTTCTAAATCGAGGAACGTTTCTACGGAAACGACAATATTTCTTTTGGGAGGCGAGTATACCCTTTCCGATGCACTATTCCATCTTTGCTGCATCCCTCGCCCCTCACACTGACGAATTAACACGGAAGTGGCGTCGCTATGAAATACTATTGGTTCTATGACATCTCCTTCTAAACCGAGTAACGTTTCTATGAAAACGACAAGAGTTTCTTTTGGGAGGAGAGTATCTCCGTTCCGATTCACTATTCCTTCTTTACTGCATCCCTCGCTCCATCCCATTGACGAATTAACACCGAAATAGAGTCGCTATGGAATACTATGTGTTCTATAACTTCTCCTTCTAAATCGAGGAACGTTTCTACGGGAACGACAATATTTTCTTTTGGGAGGCGAGTATCCCCTTTCCGATGCACTATTCCATCTTTACAGCATCCCTCGCCCCTCACACTGACGAATTAACACGGAAGTGGCGTCGCTATGAAATACTATTGGTTCTATGACATCTCCTTCTAAATCGAGTAACGTTTCTATGAAAACGACAAGAGTTTCTTTTGGGAGGAGAGTATCTCCGTTCCGATTCACTATTCCTTCTTTACTGCATCCCTCGCTCCCTCCCATTGACGAATTAACACTGAAATTGAGTCGCTATGGAATACCATGTGTTCTATAACTTCTCCTTCTAAATCGAGGAACGTTTCTATGGAAACGACAAGAGTTTCTTTTGGGAGGAGAGTATCTCCGTTCCGATTCACTATTCCTTCTTTACTGCATCCCTCGCTCCCTCCCATTGACGAATTAACACTGAAATTGAGTCGCTATGGAATACTATGTGTTCTATAACGTCCCCTTCTAAATCGACGAACGTTTCTACGGAAACGACAATATTTTCTTTTGGGAGGCGAGTATCCCCTTTCCGATTCACTATTCCATCTTTACTGCATCCCTCGCCCCTCACACTGACGAATTAACACGGAAGTGGTGTCGCTATGAAATACTATTGGTTCTATGACATCTCCTTCTAAATCGAGTAACGTTTCTATGAAAACGACAAGAGTTTCTTTTGGGAGGAGAGTATCTCCGTTCCGATTCACTATTCCTTCTTTACTGCATCCCTCGCTCCATCCCATTGACGAATTAACACTGAAATTGAGTCGCTATGGAATACTATGTGTTCTATAACTTCTCCTTCTAAATCGAGGAACGTTTCTACGGAAACGACAATATTTCTTTTGGGAGGCGAGTATACCCTTTCCGATGCACTATTCTATCTTTACTGCATCCCTCGCCCCTCACACTGACGAATTAACACGGAAGTGGCGTCGCTATGAAATACTATTGGTTCCTTGACATCTCCTTCTAAATCGAGTAACGTTTCTATGAAAACGACAAGAGTTTCTTTTGGGAGGAGAGTATCTCCGTTCCGATTCACTATTCCTTCTTTACTGCATCCCTCGCTCCATCCCATTGACGAATTAACACCGAAATTGAGTCGCTATGGAATACTATGTGTTCTATAACTTCTTCTAAATCGAGGAACGTTTCTACGGGAACGACAATATTTTCTTTTGGGAGGCGAGTATCCCCTTTCCGATGCACTATTCCATCTTTACTGCATCCCTCGCCCCTCACACTGACGAATTAACACGGAAGTGGTGTCGCTATGAAATACTATTGGTACTATGACATCTCCATCTAAATCGAGTAACGTTTCTATGGAAACGACAATAGTTTCTTTTGGGAGGAGAGTATCTCCGTTCCGATTCACTATTCCTTCTTTACTGCATCCCTCGCTCCCTCCCACTGACGAATTAACACTGAAATTGAGTCGCTATGGAATACTATGTGTTCTATGACTTCTCGTTCTAAATCGAGGAACGTTTCTACGGAAACGACCATAATTTCTTTTGGGAGGCGAGTATCCCCTTTCCGATGCACTATTCCATCATTACTGCATCCCTCGCCCCTCACACTGACGAATTAACACGGAAGTGGTGTCGCTATGAAATAATATTGGTTCTATGACTTCTCCTTCTAAATCGAGTAACGTTTCTATGGAAACGACAAGAGTTTCTTTTGGGAGGAGAGTATCTCCGTTCCGATTCACTATTCCTTCTTTACTGCATCCCTCGCTCCCTCCCTTTGACGAATTAACACTGAAATTGAGTCGCTATGGAATACTATGTGTTCTATGACTTCTCCTTCTAAATCGAGTAACGTTTCTATGGAAACGACAAGAGTTTCTTTTGGGAGGAGAGTATCTCCGTTCCGATTCACTATTCCTTCTTTACTGCATCCCTCGCTCCCTCCCATTGACGAATTAACACTGAAATTGAGTCGCTATGGAATACTATGTGTGCTATAACTTCCCCTTCTAAATCGAGGAACATTTCTACGGAAACGACAATATTTTCTTTTGGGAGGCGAGTATCCCCTTTCCGATGCACTATTCCATCTTTACTGCATCCCTCGCCCCTCACACTGACGAATTAACACGGAAGTGGTGTCGCTATGAAATACTATTGGTACTATGACATCTCCTTCTAAATCGAGTAACGTTCCTATGGAAACGAC
The DNA here is from genome assembly GCF_021461385.2 of Schistocerca piceifrons. Lineage (NCBI taxonomy): Eukaryota > Metazoa > Arthropoda > Insecta > Orthoptera > Acrididae > Schistocerca > Schistocerca piceifrons. The sequence goes on from NW_025728274.1 coordinate 815,459, forward strand.
AAGAGTTTCTTTTGGGAGGAGAGTATCTCCGTTCCGATTCACTATTCCTTCTTTACTGCATCCCTCGCTCCCTCCCATTGACGAATTAACACTGAAATTGAGTCGCTATGGAATACTATGTGTTCTATAGCTTCTCCTTCTAAATCGAGGAACGTTTCTACGGAAACGACAATATTTTCTTTTGGGAGGCGAGTATCCCCCTTCCGATGCACTATTCCATCTTTACTGCATCCCTCGCCCCTCACGCTGACGAATTAACACGGAAGTGGTGTCGCTATGAAATACTATTGCTACTATGACATCTCCTTCTAAATCGAGTAACGTTTCTATGGAAACGACAAGAGTTTCTTTTGGGAGGAGAGTATCTCCGTTCCGATTCACTATTCCTTCTTTACTGCATCCCTCGCTCCCTCCCATTGACGAATTAACACTGAAATTGAGTCGCTATGGAATACTATGTGTTCTATAACCTCCCCTTCTAAATCGACGAACGTTTCTACGGAAACGACAATATTTTCTTTTGGGAGGCGAGTATTCCCTTTCCGATGCACTATTCCATCTTTACTGCATCCCTCGCCCCTCACACTGACGAATTAACACGGAAGTGGTGTCGCTATGAAATACTATTGGTTCTATGACATCTCCTTCTAAATCGAGTAACGTTTCTATGAAAACGACAAGAGTTTCTTTTGGGAGCAGAGTATCTCCGTTCCGATTCACTATTCCTTCTTTACTGCATCCCTCGCTCCATCCCATTGACGAATTAACACTGAAATTGAGTCGCTATGGAATACTATGTATTCTATAACTTCTCCTTCTAAATCGAGGAGCGTTTCTACGGAAACGACAATATTTTCTTTTGGGAGGCGAGTATACCCTTTCCGATGCACTATTCCATCTTTACTGCATCCCTCGCCCCTCACACTGACGAATTAACACGGAAGTGGCGTCGCTATGAAATACTATTGGTTCTATGACATCTCCTTCTAAATCGAGTAACGTTTCTATGAAAACGACAAGAGTTTCTTTTGGGAGGAGAGTATCTCCGTTCCGATTCACTATTCCTTCTTTACTGCATCCCTCGCTCCATCCCATTGACGAATTAACACTGAAATTGAGTCGCTATGGAATACTATGTGTTCTATAACTTCTCCTTCTAAATCGAGGAACGTTTCTACGGGAACGACAATATTTTCTTTTGGGAGGCGAGTATCCCCTTTCCGATGCACTATTCCATCTTTACTGCATCCCTCGCCCCTCACACTGACGAATTAACACGGAAGTGGTGTCGCTATGAAATACTATTGGTACTATGACATCTCCTTCTAAATCGAGTAACGTTTCTATGGAAACGACAATAGTTTCTTTTGGGAGGAGAGTATCTCCGTTCCGATTCACTATTCCTTCTTTACTGCATCCCTCGCTCCCTCCCATTGACGAATTAACACTGAAATTGAGTCGCTATGGAATACTATGTGTTCTATAACCTCCCCTTCTAAATCGACGAACGTTTCTACGGAAACGACAATATTTTCTTTTGGGAGGCGAGTATCCCCTTTCCGATGCACTATTCCATCTTTACAGCATCCCTCGCCCCTCACACTGACGAATTAACACGGAAGTGGCGTCGCTATGAAATACTATTGGTTCTATGACATCTCCTTCTAAATCGAGTAACGTTTCTATGAAAACGACAAGAGTTTCTTTTGGGAGGAGAGTATCTCCGTTCCGATTCACTATTCCTTCTTTACTGCATCCCTCGCTCCATCCCATTGACGAATTAACATTGAAATTGAGTCGCTATGGAATACTATGTGTTCTATAACTTCTCCTTCTAAATCGAGGAACGTTTCTGCGGAAACGACAATATTTCTTTTGGGAGGCGAGTATACCCTTTCCGATGCACTATTCCATCTTTACTGCATCCCTCGCCCCTCACACTGACGAATTAACACGGAAGTGGCGTCGCTATGAAATACTATTGGTTCTATGACATCTCCTTCTAAATCGAGTAACGTTTCTATGAAAACGACCAGAGTTTCTTTTGGGAGGAGAGTATCTCCTTTCCGATTCACTATTCCTTCTTTACTGCATCCCTCGCTCCATCCCATTGACGAATTAACACCGAAATTGAGTCGCTATGGAATACTATGTGTTCTATAACTTCTCCTTCTAAATCGAGGAACGTTTCTACGGGAACGACAATATTTTCTTCTGGGAGGCGAGTATCCCCTTTCCGATGCACTATTCCATCTTTACTGCATCCCTCGCCCCTCACACTGACGAATTAACACGGAAGTGGCGTCGCTATGAAATACTATTGGTTCTATGACATCTCCTTCTAAATCGAGTAACGTTTCTATGAAAACGACAAGAGTTTCTTTTGGGAGGAGAGTATCTCCGTTCCGATTCACTATTCCTTCTTTACTGCATCCCTCGCTCCCTCCCATTGACGAATTAACACTGAAATTGAGTCGCTATGGAATACCATGTGTTCTATAACTTCTCCTTCTAAATCGAGGAACGTTTCTATGGAAACGACAAGAGTTTCTTTTGGGAGGAGAGTATCTCCGTTCCGATTCACTATTCCTTCTTTACTGCATCCCTCGCTCCCTCCCATTGACGAATTAACACTGAAATTGAGTCGCTATGGAATACTATGTGTTCAATAACCTCCCCTTCTAAATCGACGAACGTTTCTACGGAAACGACAATATTTTCTTTTGGGAGGCGAGTATCCCCTTTCCGATGCACTATTCCATCTTAACTGCATCCCTCGCCCCTCACACTGACGAATTAACACGGAAGTGGTGTCGCTATGAAATACTATTGGTTCTATGACATCTCCTTCTAAATCGAGTAACGTTTCTATGAAAACGACAAGAGTTTCTTTTGGGAGGAGAGTATCTCCGTTCCGATTCACTACTCCTTCTTTACTGCATCCCTCGCTCCATCCCATTGACGAATTAACACTGAAATTGAGTCGCTATGGAATACTATGTGTTCTATAACTTCTCCTTCTAAATCGAGGAACGTTTCTACGGAAACGACAATATTTCTTTTGGGAGGCGAGTATACCCTTTCCGATGCACTATTCCATCTTTGCTGCATCCCTCGCCCCTCACACTGACGAATTAACACGGAAGTGGCGTCGCTATGAAATACTATTGGTTCTATGACATCTCCTTCTAAACCGAGTAACGTTTCTATGAAAACGACAAGAGTTTCTTTTGGGAGGAGAGTATCTCCGTTCCGATTCACTATTCCTTCTTTACTGCATCCCTCGCTCCATCCCATTGACGAATTAACACCGAAATAGAGTCGCTATGGAATACTATGTGTTCTATAACTTCTCCTTCTAAATCGAGGAACGTTTCTACGGGAACGACAATATTTTCTTTTGGGAGGCGAGTATCCCCTTTCCGATGCACTATTCCATCTTTACAGCATCCCTCGCCCCTCACACTGACGAATTAACACGGAAGTGGCGTCGCTATGAAATACTATTGGTTCTATGACATCTCCTTCTAAATCGAGTAACGTTTCTATGAAAACGACAAGAGTTTCTTTTGGGAGGAGAGTATCTCCGTTCCGATTCACTATTCCTTCTTTACTGCATCCCTCGCTCCCTCCCATTGACGAATTAACACTGAAATTGAGTCGCTATGGAATACCATGTGTTCTATAACTTCTCCTTCTAAATCGAGGAACGTTTCTATGGAAACGACAAGAGTTTCTTTTGGGAGGAGAGTATCTCCGTTCCGATTCACTATTCCTTCTTTACTGCATCCCTCGCTCCCTCCCATTGACGAATTAACACTGAAATTGAGTCGCTATGGAATACTATGTGTTCTATAACGTCCCCTTCTAAATCGACGAACGTTTCTACGGAAACGACAATATTTTCTTTTGGGAGGCGAGTATCCCCTTTCCGATTCACTATTCCATCTTTACTGCATCCCTCGCCCCTCACACTGACGAATTAACACGGAAGTGGTGTCGCTATGAAATACTATTGGTTCTATGACATCTCCTTCTAAATCGAGTAACGTTTCTATGAAAACGACAAGAGTTTCTTTTGGGAGGAGAGTATCTCCGTTCCGATTCACTATTCCTTCTTTACTGCATCCCTCGCTCCATCCCATTGACGAATTAACACTGAAATTGAGTCGCTATGGAATACTATGTGTTCTATAACTTCTCCTTCTAAATCGAGGAACGTTTCTACGGAAACGACAATATTTCTTTTGGGAGGCGAGTATACCCTTTCCGATGCACTATTCTATCTTTACTGCATCCCTCGCCCCTCACACTGACGAATTAACACGGAAGTGGCGTCGCTATGAAATACTATTGGTTCCTTGACATCTCCTTCTAAATCGAGTAACGTTTCTATGAAAACGACAAGAGTTTCTTTTGGGAGGAGAGTATCTCCGTTCCGATTCACTATTCCTTCTTTACTGCATCCCTCGCTCCATCCCATTGACGAATTAACACCGAAATTGAGTCGCTATGGAATACTATGTGTTCTATAACTTCTTCTAAATCGAGGAACGTTTCTACGGGAACGACAATATTTTCTTTTGGGAGGCGAGTATCCCCTTTCCGATGCACTATTCCATCTTTACTGCATCCCTCGCCCCTCACACTGACGAATTAACACGGAAGTGGTGTCGCTATGAAATACTATTGGTACTATGACATCTCCATCTAAATCGAGTAACGTTTCTATGGAAACGACAATAGTTTCTTTTGGGAGGAGAGTATCTCCGTTCCGATTCACTATTCCTTCTTTACTGCATCCCTCGCTCCCTCCCACTGACGAATTAACACTGAAATTGAGTCGCTATGGAATACTATGTGTTCTATGACTTCTCGTTCTAAATCGAGGAACGTTTCTACGGAAACGACCATAATTTCTTTTGGGAGGCGAGTATCCCCTTTCCGATGCACTATTCCATCATTACTGCATCCCTCGCCCCTCACACTGACGAATTAACACGGAAGTGGTGTCGCTATGAAATAATATTGGTTCTATGACTTCTCCTTCTAAATCGAGTAACGTTTCTATGGAAACGACAAGAGTTTCTTTTGGGAGGAGAGTATCTCCGTTCCGATTCACTATTCCTTCTTTACTGCATCCCTCGCTCCCTCCCTTTGACGAATTAACACTGAAATTGAGTCGCTATGGAATACTATGTGTTCTATGACTTCTCCTTCTAAATCGAGTAACGTTTCTATGGAAACGACAAGAGTTTCTTTTGGGAGGAGAGTATCTCCGTTCCGATTCACTATTCCTTCTTTACTGCATCCCTCGCTCCCTCCCATTGACGAATTAACACTGAAATTGAGTCGCTATGGAATACTATGTGTGCTATAACTTCCCCTTCTAAATCGAGGAACATTTCTACGGAAACGACAATATTTTCTTTTGGGAGGCGAGTATCCCCTTTCCGATGCACTATTCCATCTTTACTGCATCCCTCGCCCCTCACACTGACGAATTAACACGGAAGTGGTGTCGCTATGAAATACTATTGGTACTATGACATCTCCTTCTAAATCGAGTAACGTTCCTATGGAAACGACAAGAGTTTCTTTTGGGAGGAGAGTATCTCCGTTCCGATTCACTATTCCTTCTTTACTGCATCCCTCGCTCCCTCCCATTGACGAATTAACACTGAAATTGAGTCGCTATGGAATACTATGTGTTCTATAGCTTCTCCTTCTAAATCGAGGAACGTTTCTACGGAAACGACAATATTTTCTTTTGGGAGGCGAGTATCCCCCTTCCGATGCACTATTCCATCTTTACTGCATCCCTCGCCCCTCACGCTGACGAATTAACACGGAAGTGGTGTCGCTATGAAATACTATTGCTACTATGACATCTCCTTCTAAATCGAGTAACGTTTCTATGGAAACGACAAGAGTTTCTTTTGGGAGGAGAGTATCTCCGTTCCGATTCACTATTCCTTCTTTACTGCATCCCTCGCTCCCTCCCATTGACGAATTAACACTGAAATTGAGTCGCTATGGAATACTATGTGTTCTATAACCTCCCCTTCTAAATCGACGAACGTTTCTACGGAAACGACAATATTTTCTTTTGGGAGGCGAGTATTCCCTTTCCGATGCACTATTCCATCTTTACTGCATCCCTCGCCCCTCACACTGACGAATTAACACGGAAGTGGTGTCGCTATGAAATACTATTGGTTCTATGACATCTCCTTCTAAATCGAGTAACGTTTCTATGAAAACGACAAGAGTTTCTTTTGGGAGCAGAGTATCTCCGTTCCGATTCACTATTCCTTCTTTACTGCATCCCTCGCTCCATCCCATTGACGAATTAACACTGAAATTGAGTCGCTATGGAATACTATGTATTCTATAACTTCTCCTTCTAAATCGAGGAGCGTTTCTACGGAAACGACAATATTTTCTTTTGGGAGGCGAGTATACCCTTTCCGATGCACTATTCCATCTTTACTGCATCCCTCGCCCCTCACACTGACGAATTAACACGGAAGTGGCGTCGCTATGAAATACTATTGGTTCTATGACATCTCCTTCTAAATCGAGTAACGTTTCTATGAAAACGACAAGAGTTTCTTTTGGGAGGAGAGTATCTCCGTTCCGATTCACTATTCCTTCTTTACTGCATCCCTCGCTCCATCCCATTGACGAATTAACACTGAAATTGAGTCGCTATGGAATACTATGTGTTCTATAACTTCTCCTTCTAAATCGAGGAACGTTTCTACGGGAACGACAATATTTTCTTTTGGGAGGCGAGTATCCCCTTTCCGATGCACTATTCCATCTTTACTGCATCCCTCGCCCCTCACACTGACGAATTAACACGGAAGTGGTGTCGCTATGAAATACTATTGGTACTATGACATCTCCTTCTAAATCGAGTAACGTTTCTATGGAAACGACAATAGTTTCTTTTGGGAGGAGAGTATCTCCGTTCCGATTCACTATTCCTTCTTTACTGCATCCCTCGCTCCCTCCCATTGACGAATTAACACTGAAATTGAGTCGCTATGGAATCCTATGTGTTCTATAACTTCCCCTTCTAAATCGAGGAACGTTTCTACGGAAACGACAATATTTTCTTTTGGGAGGCGAGTATCCCCTTTCCGATGCACTATTCCATCTTTACGGCATCCCTCGCCCCTCACACTGACGAATTAACACGGAAGTCGTGTCGCTATGAAATACTATTGGTTCTATGACATCTCCTTCTAAATCGAGTAACGTTTCTATGAAAACGACAAGTGTTTCTTTTGGGAGGAGAGTTTCTCCGTTCCGATTCACTATTCCTTCTTTACTGCATCCCTCGCTCCATCCCATTGACGAATTAACACTGAAATTGAGTCGCTATGGAATACTATGTGTTCTATAACTACCCCTTCTAAATCGAGGAACGTTTCTACGGAAACGACAATATTTTCTTTTGGGAGGCGAGTATCCCCTTTCCGATGCACTATTCCATCTTTACTGCATCCCTCGCCCCTCACACAGACGAATTAACACGGAGGTGGTGTCGCTATGAAATACTATTGGTTCTAAGATATCTCCTTCTAAATCGAGTAACGTTTCTATGGAAACGACAAGAGTTTCTTTTGGGAGGAGAGTATCTCCGTTCCGATTCACTATTCCTTCTTTACTGCATCCCTCGCTCCCTCCCATTGACGAATTAACACTGAAATTGAGTCGCTATGGAATACTATGTGTTCTATAACTTCTCCTTCTAAATCGAGGAACGTTTCTACGGAAACGACAATATTTTCTTTTGGGAGGCGAGTATCCCCTTTCCGATGCACTATTCCATCTTTACTGCATCCCTCGCCCCTCACACTGACGAATTAACACGGAAGTGGTGTCGCTATGAAATACTATTGGTTCTATGACATCTCCTTCTAAATCGAGTAACGTTTCTATGGAAACGACCAGAGTTTCTTTTGGGAGGAGAGTATCCCCGTTCCGATTCACTATTCCTTCTTTACTGCATCCCTCGCTCCCTCCCATTGACGAATTAACACTGAAATTGAGTCGCTATGCAATACTATGTGTTCTATAACTTCTCCTTCTAAATCGAGCAACGTTTCTACGGAAACGACAATATTTTCTTTTGGGAGGCGAGTATCCCCTTTCCGATGCACTATTCCATCTTTACTGCATCCCTCGCCCCTCACACTGACGAATTAACACGGAAGTGGTGTCGCTATGAAATACTATTGGTTCTAAGACATCTCGTTCTAAATCGAGTGACGTTTCTATGGAAACGACAAGAGTTTCTTTTGGGAGGAGAGTATCTCCGTTCCGATTCACTATTCCTTCTTTACTGCATCCCTCGCTCCCTCCCATTGACGAATTAACTCTGAAATTGAGTCGCTATGGAATACTATGTGTTCTATAACTTCTCCTTCTAAATCGAGGAACGTTTCTACGGAAACGACAATATTTTCTTTTGGGATGCGAGTATCCCCTTTCCGATGCACTATTCCATCTTTACTGCATCCCTCGCTCCTCACACTGATGAATTAACACGGAAGTTGTGTCGCTATGATATACTATTGGTTCTATGAGATCTCGTTCTAAATCGAGTAACGTTTCTATGGAAACGACAAGAGTTTCGTTTGGGAGGAGAGTATCTCCGTTCCGATTCACTATTCCTTCTTTACTGCATCCCTCGCTCCCTCCCATTGACGAATTAACACTGAAATTGAGTCGCTATGGAATACTATGTGTTCTATAACTTCTCCTTCTAAATCGAGGAACGTTTCTACGGAAACGACAATATTTTCTTTTGGGAGGCGAGTATCCCTTTTCCGATGCACTATTCCATCTTCACTGCATCCCTCGCCCCTCACACTGACGAATTAACACGGAAGTGGTGTCGCTATGAAATACTATTGGTTCTATGACATCACCTTCTAAATCGAGTAACGTTTCTATGGAAACGACAAGAGTTTCTTTTGGGAGGAGAGTATCTCCGTTCCGATTCACCATTCCTTCTTTACTGCATCCCTCGCTCCCTCCCATTGACGAATTAACACTTAAATTGAGTCGCTATGGAATACTATGTGTTCTATAACTCCTCCTTCTAAATCGAGGAACGTTTCTACGGAAACGACAATATTTTCTTTTGGGAGGCGAGTATCCCCTTTCCGATGCACTATTCCATCTTTACTGCATCCCTCGCCCCTCACACTGACGAATTAACACGGAAGTGGTGTCGCTATGAAATGCTATTGGTCCTATGACATCTCCTAAATCGAGTAACGTTTCTATGGAAACGACAAGAGTTCCTTTTGGGAGGAGAGTATCTCCGTTCCGATTCACTATTCCTTCTTTACTGCATCCCTCGCTTCCTCCCATTGACGAATTAACACTGAAATTGAGTCGCTATGGAATACTATGTGTTCTATAACTCCTCCTTCTAAATCGAGGAACGTTTCTACGGAAACGACAATATTTTCTTTTGGGAGGCGAGTATCCCCTTTCCGATGAACTATTCCATCTTCACTGCATCCCTCGCCCCTCACACTGACGAATTAACACGGAAGTGGTGTCGCTATGAAATACTATTGGTTCTATGACTTCTCCTTCTAAATCGAGTAACGTTTCTATGGAAACGACAAGAGTTTCTTTTGGGAGGAGAGTATCTCCGTTCCGATGCACTATTCCTTCTTTACTGCATCCCTCGCTCCCTCCCATTGACGAAATACACTGAAATTGTGTCGCTATGGAATACTATGTGTTCTATAACTTCTCCTTCTAAATCGAGGAACGTTTCTACGGAAACGACAATATTTTCTTTTGGGAGGCGAGTATCCCCTTTTCGATGCACTATTCCATCTTTACTGCATCCCTCGCCCCTCACACTGACGAATTAACACGGAAGTGGTGTCGTTATGAAATACTATTGGTTCTATGACATTTCCTTCTAAATCGAGTAAAGTTTCTATGGAAACGACAGTACTTTCTTTTGGGAGGAGAGTATCTCCGTTCCGATTCACTATTCCTTCTTTACTGCATCCCTCGCACCCTCACATTGACGAATTAACACTGAAATTGAGTCGCTATGGAATACTATGTGTTCTATAACTTCTCCTTCTAAATCGAGGAACGTTTCTACGGAAACGACAATATTTTCTTTTGGGAGGCGAGTATCCCCTTTCCGATGCACTATTCCATCTTTACTGCATCCCTCGCCCCTCACACTGACGAATTAACACGGAAGTGGTGTCGCTATGAAATACTATTGGTTCTATAACATCTCCTTCTAAATCGAGTAACGTTTCTATGGAAACGACAGTATTTTCTTTTGGGAGGAGAGTATCTCCGTTCCGATTCACTATTCCTTCTTTACTGCATCCCTCGCTCCCTCCCATTGACGAATTAACACTGAAACTGAGTCGCTATGGAATACTATGTGTTCTATAACTTCTACTTCTAAATCGAGGAACGTTTCTACGGAAACGACAATATTTTCTTTTGGGAGGCGAGTATCCCCTTTCCGATGCACTATTCCATCTTTACTGCATCCCTCGCCCCTCACACTGACGAATTAACACGGAAGTGGTGTCGCTATGAAATACTATTGGTTCTATGACATCTCCTTCTAAATCGAGTAACGATTCTATGGAAACGACAGTAATTTCTTTTGGGAGGCGAGTATCTCCGTTCCGATTCACTATTCCTTCTTTACTGCATCCCTCGCTCCCTCACATTGACGAATTAACACTGAAATTGAATCGCTATGGAATACTATGTGTCCTATAACTTCTCCTTCTAAATCGAGGAACGTTTCTACGTAAACGACAATATTTTCTTTTGGGAGGCGAGTATCCCCTTTCCGATGCACTATTCCATCTTTACTGCATCCCTCGCCCCTCACACTGACGAATTAGCACGGAAGTGGTGTCGCTATGAAATACTATTGGTTCTATGACATCTCCTTCTAAATCGAGTAACGTTTCTATGAAAACGACAAGAGTTTCTTTTGGGAGGAGAGTATCTCCGTTCCGATTCACTATTCCTTCTTTACTTCATCCCTCGCTCCATCCCGTTGACGAATTAACACTGAAATTGAGTCGCTATGGAATACTATGTGTTCTATTACTTCTCCTTCTAAATCGAGAAACGTTTCTACGGAAACGACAATATTTTCTATTGGGAGGCGAGTATCCCCTTTCCGATGCACTATTCCATCTTTACTGCATCCCTCGCCCCTCACACTGACGAATTAACACGGAAGTGGTGTCGTTATGAAATACTATTGGTACTATGACATCTCCTTCTAAATCGAGTAACGTTTCTAAGGAAATGCCAAGAGTTTCTTTTGGGAGGAGAGTATCTCCGTTCCGATTCACTATTCCTTCTTTACTGCATCCCTCGCTCCCTCCCATTGACGAATTAACACTGAAATTGAGTCGCTATGGAATACTATGTGTTCTATAACTTCCCCTTCTAAATCGAGGAACGTTTCTACGGAAACGACAATACTTTCTTTTGGGAGGCGAGTATCCCCTTTCCGATGCACTATTCCATCTTTACTGCATCCCTCGCCCCTCACACTGACGAATTAACACGAAAGTGGTGTCGCTATGAAATACTATTGGTTCTAAGACATCTCCTTCTAAATCGAGTAACGTTTCTATGGAAACGACAAGAGTTTCTTTTGGGAGGAGAGTATCTCCGTTCCGATTCACTATTCCTTCTTTACTGCATCCCTCGCTCCCTCCCATTGACGAATTAACACTGAAATTGAGTCGCTATGGAATGCTATGTGTTCTATAACTTCTCCTTCTAAATCGAGGAACGTTTCTACGGAAACGACAATATTTTCTTTTGGGATGCGAGTATTCCCTTTCCGATGCACTATTCCATCTTTACTGCATCCCTCGCCCCTCACACTGACGAATTAACACGGAAGTGGTGTCGCTATGATATACTATTGGTTCTATGAGATCTCGTTCTAAATCGCGTAACGTTTCTATGGAAACGACAAGAGTTTCTTTTGGGAGGAGAGTATCTCCGTTCCGATTCACTATTCCTTCTTTACTGCATCCCTCGCTCCCTCCCATTGACGAATTAACACTGAAATTGAGTCGCTATGGAATACTATGTGTTCTATAACTTCTCCTTCTAAATCGAGGAACGTTTCTACGGAAGCGACAATATTTTTTTTTGGGAGGCGAGTATCCCCTTTCCGATGCACTATTCCATCTTCACTGCATCCCTCGCCCCTCACACTGGCGAATTAACACGGAAGTGGTGTCGCTATGAAACACTATTGGTTCTATGACATCTCCTTCTAAATCGAGTAACGTTTCTATGGAAACGACAGTAATTTCTTTTGGGAGGCGAGTATCTCCGTTCCGATTCACTATTCCTTCTTTACTGCATCCCTCGCTCCCTCTCACTGACGAATTAACACTGAAATTGAGTCGCTATGGAATACTATGTGTTCTATGACTTCTCCTTCTAAATCGAGGGACGTTTCTACGTAAACGACAATATTTTCTTTTGGGAGGCGAGTATCCCCTTTCCGATGCACTATTCCATCTTTACTGCATCCCTCGCCCCTCACACTGACGAATTAACACGGAAGTGGTGTCGCTATGAAATACTATTGGTTCTATGACTTCTCCTTCTAAATCGAGTAACGTTTCTATGGACACGACAAGAGTTTCTTTTGGGAGGAGAGTATCTCCGTTCCGGTTCACTATTCCGTCTTTATTGCATCCCTCGCTCCCTCCCTTTGACGAATTAACACTCAAATTGAGTCGCTATGGAATACTATGTGTTCTATAACTTCTCCTTCTAAATCGAGGAACGTTTCTACGGAAACGACAATATTTTCTTTTGGGAGGCGAGTATCCCCTTTCCGATGCACTATTCCATCTTTACTGCATCCCTCGCCCCTCACACTGACGAATTAACACGGAAGTGGTGTCGCTATGAAATACTATTGGTTCTATGACATCTCCTTCTAAATCGAGTAACGTTTCTATGGAAACGACAAGAGTTTCTTTTGGGAGGAGAGTATCTCCGTTCCGATTCACTATTCCTTCTTTACTGCATCCCTCGCTCCCTCCCATTGACGAATTAACACTGAAATTGAGTCGCTATGGAATACTATGTGTTCTATAACTTCTCCTTCTAAATCGAGGAACGTTTCTACGGAAACGACAATATTTTCTTTTGGGAGGCGAGTATCCCCTTTCCGATGCACTATTCCATCTTTACTGCATCCCTCCCCCCTCACACTGACGAATTAACACGGAAGTGGTGTCGCTATGAAATACTATTGGTTCTATGACATCTCCTTCTAAATCGAGTAACGTTTCTATGGAAACGACAGTAATTTCTTTTGCGAGGCGAGTATCTCCGTTCCGATTCACTATTCCTTCTTTACGGCATCCCTCGCTCCCTCACATTGACGAATTAACACTGAAATTGAATCGCTATGGAATACTATGTGTCCTATAACTTCTCCTTCTAAATCGAGGAACGTTTCTACGGAAACGACAATATTTTCTTTTGGGAGGCGAGTATCCCCTTTCCGATGCACTATTACATCTTTACTGCATCCCTCGCCCCTCACACTGACGAATTAACACGGAAGTGGTGTCGCTATGAAATACTATTGGTTCTATAACATTTCCTTCTAAATCGAGTAACGTTTCTATGGAAACGACAGTATTTTCTTTTGGGAGGAGAGTATCTCCGTTCCGATTCACTATTCCTTCTTTACTGCATCCCTCGCTCCCTCCCATTGACGAATTAACACTGAAATTGAGTCGCTATGGAATACTATGTGTTCTATAACTTCTCCTTCTAAATCGAGGAACGTTCCTACGGAAACGACAATATTTTCTTTTGGGATGCGAGTATCCGCTTTCCGATGCACTATTCCATCTTTACTGCATCCCTCGCCCCTCACACTGACGAATTAACACGGAAGTGGTGTCGCTATGAAATACTATTGGTTCTAAGACATCTCCTTCTAAATCGAGTAACGTTTCTATGGAAACGACAAGAGTTTCTTTTGGGAGGAGAGTATCTCCGTTCCGATTCACTATTCCTTCTTTACTGCATCCCTCGCTCCCTCCCAATGACGAATTAACACTGAAATTGAGTCGCTATGGAATATAATGTGTTCTATAACTTCCCCTTCTAAATCGAGGAACGTTTCTACGGAAACGACAATATTTTCTTTTGGGAGGCGAGTATCCCCTTTCCGATGCACTATTCCATCTTTACTGCATCCCTCGCCCCTCACACTGACGAATTAACACGGAAGTGGTGTCGCTATGAAATACTATTGGTTCTAAGACATCTCCTTGTAAATCGAGCAACGTTTCTATGGAGACGACAGGAGTTTCTTTTGAGAGGAGAGTATCTCCGTTCCGATTCACTATTCCTTCTTTACTGCATCCCTCGCTCCCTCCCATTGACGAATTAACACTGAAATTGAGTCGCTATGGAATACTATGTGTTCTATAACTTCTCCTTCTAAATCGAGGAACGTTTCTACGGAAACGACAATATTTTCTTTTGGGAGGCGAGTATCCCCTTTCCGATGCACTATTCCATCTTTGCTGCATCCCTCGCCCCGCACACTGACGAATTAACACGGAAGTGGTGTCGCTATGAAATACTATTGGTTCTATGACATCTCCTTCTAAATCGAGTAACGTTTCTATGGAAACGACAGTAATTTCTTTTGGGAGGCGAGTATCTCCGTTCCGATTCACTATTCCTTCTTTACTGCATCCCTCGCTCCCTCACATTGACGAATTAACACTGAAATTGAATCGCTATGGAATACTATGTGTCCTATAACTTCTCCTTCTAAATCGAGGAACGTTTCTACGGAAACGACAATATTTTCTTTTGGGAGGCGAGTATCCCCTTTCCGATGCACTATTACATCTTTACTGCATCGCTCGCCCCTCACACTGACGAATTAACACGGAAGTGGTGTCGCTATGAAATACTATTGGTTCTATAACATTTCCTTCTAAATCGAGTAACGTTTCTATGGAAACGACAGTATTTTCTTTTGGGAGGAGAGTATCTCCGTTCCGATTCACTATTCCTTCTTTACTGCATCCCTCGCTCCCTCCCATTGACGAATTAACACTGAAATTGAGTCGCTATGGAATACTATGTGTTCTATAACTTCTCCTTCTAAATCGAGGAACGTTCCTACGGAAACGACAATAATTTCTTTTGGGATGCGAGTATCCGCTTTCCGATGCCCTATTCCATCTTTACTGCATCCCTCGCCCCTCACACTGACGAATTAACACGGAAGTGGTGTCGCTATGAAATACTATTGGTTCTAAGACATCTCCTTCTAAATCGAGTAACGTTTCTATGGAAACGACAAGAGTTTCTTTTGGGAGGAGAGTATCTCCGTTCCGATTCACTATTCCTTCTTTACTGCATCCCTCGCTCCCTCCCATTGACGAATTAACACTGAAATTGAGTCGCTATGGAATATAATGTGTTCTATAACTTCCCCTTCTAAATCGAGGAACGTTTCTACGGAAACGACAATATTTTCTTTTGGGAGGCGAGTATCCCCTTTCCGATGCACTATTCCATCTTTACTGCATCCCTCGCCCCTCACACTGACGAATTAACACGGAAGTGGTGTCGCCATGAAATACTATTGGTTCTAAGACATCTCCTTGTAAATCGAGCAACGTTTCTATGGAGACGACAGGAGTTTCTTTTGGGAGGAGAGTAACTCCGTTCCGATTCACTATTCCTTCTTTACTGCATCCCTCGCTCCCTCCCATTGACGAATTAACACTGAAATTGAGTCGCTATGGAATACTATGTGTTCTATAACTTCTCCTTCTAAATCGAGGAACGTTTCTACGGAAACGACAATATTTTCTTTTGGGAGGCGAGTATCCCCTTTCCGATGCACTATTCCATCTTTGCTGCATCCCTCGCCCCTCACACTGACGAATTAACACGGAAGTGGTGTCGCTATGAAATACTATTGGTTCTATGACATCTCCTTCTAAATCGAGTAACGTTTCTATGGAAACGACAGTAATTTCTTTTGGGAGGCGAGTATCTCCGTTCCGATTCACTATTCCTTCTTTACTGCATCCCTCGCTCCCTCACATTGACGAATTAACAATGAAATTGAATCGCTATGGAATACTATGTTTCCTATAACTTCTCCTTCTAAATCGAGGAACGTTTCTACGGAAACGACAATATTTTCTTTTAGGAGGCGAGAGTCCCCTTTCCGATGCACTATTCCATCTTTACTGCATCCCTCGCCCCTCACACTGACGAATTAACACGGAAGTGGTGTCGCTATGAAATACTATTGGTTCTATAACATTTCCTTCTAAATCGAGTAACGTTTCTATGGAAACGACAGTATTTTCTTTTGGGAGGAGAGTATCTCCGTTCCGATTCACTATTCCTTCTTTACTGCATCCCTCGCTCCCTCCCATTGACGAATTAACACTGAAATTGAGTCGCTATGGAATACTATGTGTTCTATAACTTCTCCTTCTAAATCGAGGAACGTTTCTACGGAAACGACAATATTTTCTTTTGGGAGGCGAGTATCCCCTTTCCGCTGTACTATTCCATCTTTACTGCATCCCTCGCCCCTCACACTGACGAATTAACACGGAAGTGGTGTCGCTATGAAATACTATTGGTTCTATGACATCTCCTTCTAAATCGAGTAACGTTTCTATGAAAACGACAAGAGTTTCTTTTGGGAGGAGAGTATCTCCGTTCCGATTCACTATTCCTTCTTTACTTCATCCCTCGCTCCATCCCGTTGACGAATTAACACTGAAATTGAGTCGCTATGGAATACTATGTGTTCTATAACTTCTCCTTCTAAATCGAGGAACGTTTCTACGGAAACGACAATATTTTCTTTTGGGAGGCGAGTATCCCCTTTCCGATGCACTAATCCATCTTTACTGCATCCCTCGCCCCTCACACTGACGAATTAACACGGAAGTGGTGTCGCTATGAAATACTATTGGTACTATGACATCTCCTTCTAAACCGAGTAACGTTTCTAAGGAAATGACAAGAGTTTCTTATGGGAGGAGAGTATCTCCGTTCCGATTCACTATTCCTTCTTTACTGCATCCCTCGCTCCCTCCCATTGACGAATTAACACTGAAATTGAGTCGCTATGGAATACTATGTGTTCTACAACTTCCCCTTCTATATCGAGGAACGTTTCTACGGAAACGACAATATTTTCTTTTGGGATGCGAGTATCCCCTTTCCGATGCACTATTCCATCTTTACTGCATCCCTCGCCCCTCACACTGACGAATTAACACGGAAGTGGTGTCGCTATGAAATACTATTGGTTCTAAGACATCTCCTTCTAAATCGAGTAACGTTTCTATGGAAACGACAAGAGTTTCCTTTGGGAGAAGAGTATCTCCGTTCCGATTCACTATTCCTTCTTTACTGCATCCCTCGCTCCCTCCCATTGACGAATTAACACTCAAATTGAGTCGCTATGGAATACTATGAGTTCTATAACTTCCCCTTCTAAATCGAGGAACGTTTCTACGGAAACGACAATACTTTCTTTTGGGAGGCGAGTATCCCCTTTCCGATGCACTATTCCATCTTTACTGCATCCCTCGCCCCTCACACTGACGAATTAACACGAAAGTGGTGTCGCTATGAAATACTATTGGTTCTAAGACATCTCCTTCTAAATCGAGTAACGTTTCTATGGAAACGACAAGAGTTTCTTTTGGGAGGAGAGTATCTCCGTTCCGATTCACTATTCCTTCTTTACTGCATCCCTCGCTCCCTCCCATTGACGAATTAACACTAAAATTGAGTCGCTATGGAATGCTATGTGTTCTATAACTTCTCCTTCTAAATCGAGGAACGTTTCTACGGAAACGACAATATTTTCTTTTGGGATGCGAGTATTCCCTTTCCGATGCACTATTCCATCTTTACTGCATCCCTCGCCCCTCACACTGACGAATTAACACGGAAGTGGTGTCGCTATGATATACTATTGGTTCTATGAGATCTCGTTCTAAATCGAGTAACGTTTCTATGGAAACGACAAGAGTTTCTTTTGGGAGGAGAGTATCTCCGTTCCGATTCACTATTCCTTCTTTACTGCATCCCTCGCTCCCTCCCATTGACGAATTAACACTGAAATTGAGTCGCTATGGAATACTATGTGTTCTATAACTTCTCCTTCTAAATCGAGGAACGTTTCTACGGAAGCGACAATATTTTCTTTTGGGAGGCGAGTATCCCCTTTCCGATGCACTATTCCATCTTCACTGCATCCCTCGCCCCTCACACTGACGAATTAACACGGAAGTGGTGTCGCTATGAAACACTATTGGTTCCATGACATCTCCTTCTAAATCGAGTAACGTTTCTATGGAAACGACAGTAATTTCTTTTGGGAGGTGAGTATCTCCGTTCCGATTCACTATTCCTTATTTACTGCATCCCTCGCTCCCTCTCACTGACGAATTAACACTGAAATTGAGTCGCTATGGAATACTATGTGTTCTATGACTTCTCCTTCTAAATCGAGGGACGTTTCTACGTAAACGACAATATTTTCTTTTGGGAGGCGAGTATCCCCTTTCCGATGCACTATTCCATCTTTACTGCATCCCTCGCCCCTCACACTGACGAATTAACACGGAAGTGGTGTCGCTATGAAATACTATTGGTTCTATGACTTCTCCTTCTAAATCGAGTAACGTTTCTATGGACACGACAAGAGTTTCTTTTGGGAGGAGAGTATCTCCGTTCCGGTTCACTATTCCTTCTTTATTGCATCCCTCGCTCCCTCCCTTTGACGAATTAACACTCAAATTGAGTCGCTATGGAATACTATGTGTTCTATAACTTGTCCTTCTAAATCGAGCAACGTTTCTACGGAAACGACAATATTTTCTTTTGGGAGGCGAGTATCCCCTTTCCGATGCACTATTCCATCTTTACTGCATCCCTCGCCCCTCACACTGACGAATTAACACGGAAGTGGTGTCGCTATGAAATACTATTGGTTCTAAGACATCTCGTTCTAAATCGAGTAACGTTTCTATGGAAACGACAAGAGTTTCTTTTGGGAGGAGAGTATCTCCGTTCCGATTCACTATTCCTTCTTTACTGCATCCCTCGCTCCCTCCCATTGACGAATTAACACTGAAATTGAGTCGCTATGGAATACTATGTGTTCTATAACTTCTCCTTCTAAATCGAGGAACGTTTCTACGGAAACGACAATATTTTCTTTTGGGATGCGAGTATCCACTTTCCGATGCACTATTCCATCTTTACTGCATCCCTCGCTCCTCACACTGATGAATTAACACGGAAGTGGTGTCGCTATGATATACTATTGGTTCTATGAGATCTCGTTCTAAATCGAGTAACGTTTCTATGGAAACGACAAGGGTTTCGTTTGGGAGGAGAGTATCTCCGTTCCGATTCACTATTCCTTCTTTACTGCATCCCTCGCTCCCCCCCATTGACGAATTAACACTGAAATTGAGTCGCTATGGAATACTATGTTTTCTATAACTTCTCCTTCTAAATCGAGGAACGTTTCTACGGAAACGACAATATTTTCTTTTGGGAGGCGAGTATCCCCTTTCCGATGCACTATTCCATCTTCACTGCATCCCTCGCCCCTCACACTGACGAATTAACACGGAAGTGCTGTCGCTATGAAATACTATTGGTTCTATGACATCTCCCTCTAAATCGAGTAACGTTTCTATGGAAACGACAAGAGTTTCTTTTGGGAGGAGAGTATCTCCGTTCCGATTCACTATTCCTTCTTTACTGCATCCCTCGCTCCCTCCCATTGACGAATTAACACTGAAATTGAGTCGCTATGGAATACTATGTGTTCTATAACTCCTCCTTCTAAATCGAGGAACGTTTCTACGGAAACGACAATATTTTCTTTTGGGAGGCGAGTATCCCCTTTCCGATGCACTATTCCATCTTTACTGCATCCCTCGCCCCTCACACTGACGAATTAACACGGAAGTGGTGTCGCTATGAAATGCTATTGGTCCTATGACATCTCCTTCTAAATCGAGTAACGTTTCTATGGAAACGACAAGAGTTCCTTTTGGGAGGAGAGTATCTCAGTTCCGATTCACTATTCCTTCTTTACTGCATCCCTCGCTTCCTCCCACTGACGAATTAACACTGAAATTGAGTCGCTATGGAATACTATGTGTTCTATAACTCCTCCTTCTAAATCGAGGAACGTTTCTACGGAAACGACAATATTTTCTTTTGGGAGGCGAGTATCCCCTTTCCGATGAACTATTCCATCTTTACTGCATCCCTCGCCCCTCACACTGACGAATTAACACGGAAGTGGTGTCGCTATGAAATACTATTGGTTCTATGAGATCTCGTTCTAAATCGAGTAACGTTTCTATGGAAACGACAAGAGTTTCTTTTGGGAGGAGAGTATCTCCGTTCCGATTCACTATTCCTTCTTTACTGCATCCCTCGCTCCCTCCCATTGACAAATTAACACTGAAATTGAGTCGCTATGGAATACTATGTGTTCTATAACTTCTCCTTCTAAATCGAGGAACGTTTCTACGGAAGCGACAATATTTTCTTTTGGGAGGCGAGTATCCCATTTCCGATGCACTATTCCATCTTCACTGCATCCCTCGCCCCTCACACTGACGAATTAACACGGAAGTGGTGTCGCTATGAAACACTATTGGTTCCATGACATCTCCTTCTAAATCGAGTAACGTTTCTATGGAAACGACAGTAATTTCTTTTGGGGGGCGAGTATCTCCGTTCCGATTCACTATTCCTTCTTTACTGCATCCCTCGCTCCCTCTCACTGTCGAATTAACACTGAAATTGAGTCGCTATGGAATACTATGTGTTCTATGACTTCTCCTTCTAAATCGAGGGACGTTTCTACGTAAACGACAATATTTTCTTTTGGGAGGCGAGTATCCCCTTTCCGATGCACTATTCCATCTTTACTGCGTCCCTCGCCCCTCACACTGACGAATTAACACGGAAGTGGTGTCGCTATGAAATACTATTGGTTCTATGACTTCTCCTTCTAAATCGAGTAACGTTTCTATGGACACGACAAGAGTTTCTTTTGGGAGGAGAGTATCGCCGTTCCGGTTCACTATTCCTTCTTTATTGCATCCCTCGCTCCCTCCCTTTGACGAATTAACACTCAAATTGAGTCGCTATGGAATACTATGTTTTCTATAACTTCTCCTTCTAAATCGAGGAACGTTTCTACGGAAACGACAATATTTTCTTTTGGGAGGCGAGTATCCCCTTTCCGATGCACTATTCCATCTTTACTGCATCCCTCGCCCCTCACACTGACGAATTAACACGGAAGTGGTGTCGCTATGAAATACTATTGGTTCTATGACATCTCCTTCTAAATCGAGTAACGTTTCTATGGAAACGACAAGAGTTTCTTTTGGGAGGAGAGTATCTCCGTTCCGATTCACTATTCCTTCTTTACTGCATCACTCGCTCCCTCCCATTGACGAATTAACACTGAAATTGAGTCGCTATGGAATACTATGTGTTCTATAACTTCTCCTTCTAAATCGAGGAACGTTTCTACGGAAACGACAATATTTTCTTTTGGGAGGCGGGTATCCCCTTTCCGATGCACTATTCCATCTTTACTGCATCCCTCGCCCCTCACACTGACGAATTAACACGGAAGTGGTGTCGCTATGAAATACTATTGGTTCTAAGACATCTCGTTCTAAATCGAGTAACGTTTCTATGGAAACGACAAGAGTTTCTTTTGGGAGGAGAGTATCTCCGTTCCGATTCACTATTCCTTCTTTACTGCATCCCTCGCTCCCTCCCATTGACGAATTAACACTGAAATTGAGTCGCTATGGAATACTATGTGTTCTATAACTCCTCCTTCTAAATCGAGGAACGTTTCTACGGAAACGACAATATTTTCTTTTGGGAGGCGAGTATCCCCTTTCCGATGCACTATTCCATCTTTACTGCATCCCTCGCCCCTCACACTGACGAATTAACACGGAAGTGGTGTCGCTATGAAATGCTATTGGTCCTATGACATCTCCTTCTAAATCGAGTAACGTTTCTATGGAAACGACAAGAGTTCCTTTTGGGAGGAGAGTATCTCAGTTCCGATTCACTATTCCTTCTTTACTGCATCCCTCGCTTCCTCCCACTGACGAATTAACACTGAAATTGAGTCGCTATGGAATACTATGTGTTCTATAACTCCTCCTTCTAAATCGAGGAACGTTTCTACGGAAACGACAATATTTTCTTTTGGGAGGCGAGTATCCCCTTTCCGATGAACTATTCCATCTTTACTGCATCCCTCGCCCCTCACACTGACGAATTAACACGGAAGTGGTGTCGCTATGAAATACTATTGGTTCTATGACTTCTCCTTCTAAATCGAGTAACGTTTCTATGGAAACGAAAAGAGTTTCTTTTGGGAGGAGAGTATCTCCGTTCCGATGCACTATTCCTTCTTTACTGCATCCCTCGCTCCCTCCCATTGACGAATTACACTGAAATTGAGTCGCTATGGAATACTATGTGTTCTATAACTTCTCCTTCTAAATCGAGGAACGTTTCTACGGAAACGACAATATTTTCTTTTGGGAGGCGAGTATCCCCTTTCCGATGCACTATTCCATCTTTACTGCATCCCTCGCCCCTCACACTGACGAATTAACACGGAAGTGGTGTCGCTATGAAATACTATTGGTTCTATGACATCTCCTTCTAAATCGAGTAAAGTTTCTATGGAAACGACAGTACTTTCTTTTGGGAGGAGAGTATCTCCGTTCCGATTCACTATTCCTTCTTTACTGCATCCCTCGCACCCTCACATTGACGAATTAACACTGAAATTGAGTCGCTATGGAATACTATGTGTACTATAACTTCTCCTTCTAAATCGAGGAACGTTTCTACGGAAACGACAATATTTTCTTTTGGGAGGCGAGTATGCCCTTTCCGATGCACTATTCCATCTTTACTGCATCCCTCGCCCCTCACACTGACGAATTAACACGGAAGTGGTGTCGCTATGAAATACTATTGGTTCTATAACATCTCCTTCTAAATCGAGTAACGTTTTTATGGAAACGACAGTATTTTCTTTTGGAAGGCGAGTATCTTCGTTCCGATTCACTATTCCTTCTTTACTGCATCCCTCGCTCCCTCACATTGAGGAATTAACACTGAAATTGAGTCGCTATGGAATACTATGTGTTGTATAACTCCTCCTTCGAAATCGAGGAACGCTTCTACGGAAACGACAATATTTTCTTTTGGGAGGTGAGTATCCCCTTTCCGATGAACTATTCCATCTTTACTGCATCCCTCGCCCCTCACACTGACGAATTAACACGGAAGTGGTGTCGCTATGAAATACTATTGGTACTATGACATCTCCTCCAAAATCGAGTAACGTTTCTATGGAAACGACAAGAGTTTCTTTTGGGAGGAGAGTATCTCCGTTCCGATTCACTATTCCTTCTTTACTGCATCCCTCGCTCCCTCCCATTGACGAATTAACACTGAAATTGAGTCGCTATGGAATACTATGTGTTCTATAACTTCCCCTTCTAAATCGAGGAACGTTTCTACGGAAACGACAATATTTTCCTTTGGGAGGCGAGTATCCCCTTTCCGATGCACTATTCCATCTTTACTGCATCCCTCGCCCCTCACACTGACGAATTAACACGGAAGTGGTGTCGCTATGAAATACTATTGGTTCTATGAGATCTCCTTCTAAATCGAGTAACGTTTCTATGAAAACGACAAGAGTTTCTTTTGGGAGGAGAGTATCTCCGTTCCGATTCACTATTCCTTCTTTACTGCATCCCTCGCTCCCTCACATTGACGAATTAACACTGAAATTGAATCGCTATGGAATACTATGTGTCCTATAACTTCTCCTTCTAAATCGAGGAACGTTTCTACGGAAACGACAATATTTTCTTTTGGGAGGCGAGTATCCCCTTTCCGATGCACTATTCCATCTTTACTGCATCCCTCGCCCCTCACACTGACGAATTAACACGGAAGTGGTGTCGCTATGAAATACTATTGGTTCTATAACATTTCCTTCCAAATCGAGTAACGTTTCTATGGAAACGATAGTATTTTCTTTTGGGAGGAGAGTATCTCCGTTCCGATTCACTATTCCTTCTTTACTGCATCCCTCGCTCCCTCCCATTGACGAATTAACACTGAAATTGAGTCGCTATGGAATACTATGTGTTCTATAACTTCTCCTTCTAAATCGAGGAACGTTTCTACGGAAACGACAATATTTTCTTTTGGAAGGCGAGTATCCCCTTTCCGATGCACTATTCCATCTTTACTGCATCCCTCGCCCCTCACACTGACGAATTAACACGGAAGTGGTGTCGCTATGAAATACTATTGGTTCTATGACATCTCCTTCTAAATCGAGTAACGTTTCTATGGAAACGACAGTAATATCTTTTGGGAGGCGAGTATCTCCGTTCCGATTCACTATTCCTTCTTTACTGCATCCCTCGCTCCCTCACATTGACGAATTAACACTGAAATTGAATCGCTATGGAATACTATGTGTCCTATAACTTCTCCTTCAAAATCGAGGAACGTTTCTACGGAAACGACAATATTTTCTTTTGGGAGGCGAGTATCCCCTTTCCGATGCACTATTCCATCTTTACTGCATCCCTCGCCCCTCACACTGACGAATTAACACGGAAGTGGTGTCGCTATGAAATACTATTGGTTCTATAACATTTCCTTCTAAATCGAGTAACGTTTCTATGGAAACGACAGTATTTTCTTTTGGGAGGAGAGTATCTCCGTTCCAATTCACTATTCCTTCTTTACTGCATCCCTCGCTCCCTCCCATTGACGAATTAACACTGAAATTGAGTCGCTATGGAATACTATGTGTTCTATAACTTCTCCTTCTAAATCGAGGAACGTTTCTACGGAAACGACAATATTTTCTTTTGGGATGCGAGTATCCCCTTTCCGATGCACTATTCCATCTTTACTGCATCCCTCGCCCCTCACACTGACGAATTAACACGGAAGTGGTGTCGCTATGAAATACTATTGGTTCTAAGACATCTCCTTCTAAATCGAGTAACGTTTCTATGGAAACGACAAGAGTTCCTTTTGGGAGGAGAGTATCTCCGTTCCGATTCACTATTCCTTCTTTACTGCATCCCTCGCTCCCTCCCATTGACGAATTAAAACTGAAATTTAGTCGCTATGGAATATAATGTGTTCTATAACTTCCCCTTCTAAATCGAGGAACGTTTCTACGGAAACGACAATATTTTCTTTTGGGAGGCGAGTATCCCCTTTCCGATGCACTATTCCATCTTTACTGCATCCCTCGCCCCTCACACTGACGAATTAACACGGAAGTGGTGTCGCTATGAAATACTATTGGTTCTAAGACATCTCCTTCTAAATCGAGTAACGTTTCTATGGAAACGACAAGAGTTTCTTTTGGGAGGAGAGTATCTCCGTTCCGATTCACTATTCCTTCTTTACTGCATCCCTCGCTCCCTCCCATTGACGAATTAACACTGAAATTGAGTCGCTATGGAATACTATGTGTTCTATAACTGCTCCTTCTAAATCGAGGAACGTTTCTACGGAAACGACAATATTTTCTTTTGGGAGGCGTGTATCCCCTTTCCGATGCACTATTCCATCTTTGCTGCATCCCTCGCCCCTCACACTGACGAATTAACACGGAAGTGGTGTCGCTATGAAATACTATTGGTTCTATGACATCTCCTTCTAAATCGAGTAACGTTTCTATGGAAACGACAGTAATTTCTTTTGGGAGGCGAGTATCTCCGTTCCGATTCACTATTCCTTCTTTACTGCATCCCTCGCTCCCTCACATTGACGAATTAACACTGAAATTGAATCGCTATGGAATACTATGTTTCCTATTACTTCTCCTTCTAAATCGAGGAACGTTTCTACGGAAACGACAATATTTTCTTTTGGGAGGCGAGTATCCCCTTTCCGATGCACTATTCCATCTTTACTGCATCCCTCGCCCCTCACACTGACGAATTAACACGGAAGTGGTGTCGCTATGAAATACTATTGGTTCTATAACATTTCCTTCTAAATCGAGTAACGTTTCTATGGAAACGACAGTATTTTCTTTTGGGATGCGAGTATCCCCTTTCCGATGCACTATTCCATCTTTACTGCATCCCTCGCCCCTCACACTGACGAATTAACACGGAAGTGGTGTCGCTATGATATACTATTGGTTCTATGAGATCTCGTTCTAAATCGAGTAACGTTTCTATGGAAACGACAAGAGTTTCTTTTGGGAGGAGAGTATCTCCGTTCCGATTCACTATTCCTTCTTTACTGCATCCCTCGCTCCCTCCCATTGACGAATTAACACTGAAATTGAGTCGCTATGGAATACTATGTGTTCTATAACTCCTCCTTCTAAATCGAGGAACGTTTCTACGGAAACGACAATATTTTCTTTTGGGAGGCGAGTATCCCCTTTCCGATGCACTATTCCATCTTTACTGCATCCCTCGCCCCTCACACTGACGAATTAACACGGAAGTGGTGTCGCTATGAAATGCTATTGGTCCTATGACATCTCCTTCTAAATCGAGTAACGTTTCTATGGAAACGACAAGAGTTCCTTTTGGGAGGAGAGTATCTCCGTTCCGATTCACTATTCCTTCTTTACTGCATCCCTCGCTTCCTCCCACTGACGAATTAACACTGAAATTGAGTCGCTATGGAATACTATGTGTTCTATAACTCCTCCTTCTAAATCGAGGAACGTTTCTACGGAAACGACAATATTTTCTTTTGGGAGGCGAGTATCCCCTTTCCGATGAACTATTCCATCTTTACTGCATCCCTCGCCCCTCACACTGACGAATTAACACGGAAGTGGTGTCGCTATGAAATACTATTCGTTCTATGACTTCTCCTTCTAAATCGAGTAACGTTTCTATGGAAACGACAAGAGTTTCTTTTGGGAGGAGAGTATCTCCGTTCCGATGCACTATTCCTTCTTTACTGCATCCCTCGCTCCCTCCCATTGACGAATTACACTGAAATTGAGTCGCTATGGAATACTATGTGTTCTATAACTTCTCCTTCTAAATCGAGGAACGTTTCTACGGAAACGACAATATTTTCTTTTGGGAGGCGAGTATCCCCTTTCCGATGCACTATTCCATCTTTACTGCATCCCTCGCCCCTCACGCTGACGAATTAACACGGAAGTGGTGTCGCTATGAAATACTATTGGTTCTATGACATCTCTTTCTAAATCGAGTAAAGTTTCTATGGAAACGACAGTACTTTCTTTTGGGAGGAGAGTATCTCCGTTCCGATTCACTATTCCTTCTTTACTGCATCCCTCGCACCCTTACATTGACGAATTAACACTGAAATTGAGACGCTATGGAATACTATGTGTTCTATAACTTCTCCTTCTAAATCGAGGAACGTTTCTACGGAAACGACAATGTTTTCTTTTAGGAGGCGAGTATCCCCTTTCCGAGGCACTATTCCATCTTTACTGCATCCCTCGCCCCTCACACTGACGAATTAACACGGAAGTGGTGTCGCTATGAAATACTATTGGTTCTATAACATCTCCTTCTAAATCGAGTAACGTTTTTATGGAAACGACAGTATTTTCTTTTGGGAGGCGAGTATCTTCGTTCCGATTCACTATTCCTTCTTTACTGCATCCCTCGCTCCCTCACATTGAGGAATTAACACTGAAATTGAGTCGCTATGGAATACTATGTGTTCTATAACTCCTCCTTCTAAATCGAGGAACGCTTCTACGGAAACGACAATATTTTCTTTTGGGAGGTGAGTATCCCCTTTCCGATAAACTATTCCATCTTTACTGCATCCCTCGCCCCTCACACTGACGAATTAACACGGAAGTGGTGTCGCTATGAAATACTATTGGTACTATGACATCTCCTTCTAAATCGAGTAACGTTTCTATGGAAACGACAAGAGTTTCTTTTGGGAGGAGAGTATCTCCGTTCCGATTCACTATTCCTTCTTTACTGCATCCCTCGCTCCCTCCCATTGACGAATTAACACTGAAATTGAGTCGCTATGGAATACTATGTGTTCTATAACTTCCCCTTCTAAATCGAGGAACGTTTCTACGGAAACGACAATATTTTCTTTTGGGAGGCGAGTATCCCCTTTCCGATGCACTATTCCACCTTTACTGCATCCCTCGCCCCTCACACTGACGAATTAACACGGAAGTGGTGTCGCTATGAAATACTATTGGTTCTATGAGATCTCCTTCTAAATCGAGTAACGTTTCTATGAAAACGACAAGAGTTTCTTTTGGGAGGAGAGTATCTCCGTTCCGATTCACTATTCCTTCTTTACTGCATCCCTCGCTCCCTCACATTGACGAATTAACACTGAAATTGAATCGCTATGGAATACTATGTGTCCTATAACTTCTCCTTCTAAATCGAGGATCGTTTCTACGGAAACGACAATATTTTCTTTTGGGAGGCGAGTATCCCCTTTCCGATGCACTATTCCATCTTTACTGCATCCCTCGCCCCTCACACTGACGAATTAACACGGAAGTGGTGTCGCTATGAAATACTATTGGTTCTATAACATTTCCTTCTAAATCGAGTAACGTTTCTATGGAAACGACAAGAGTTTCTTTTGGGAGGAGAGTATCTCCGTTCCGATTCACTATTCCTTCGTTACTGCATCCCCCGCTCCCTCCCATTGACGAATTAACACTGAAATTGAGTCGCTATGGAATATAATGTGTTCTATAACTTCCCCTTCTAAATCGAGGAACGTTTCTACGGAAACGAATATATTTTCTTTTGGGAGGCGAGTATCCCCTTTCCGATGCACTATTCCATCTTTACTGCATCCCTCGCCCCTCACACTGACGAATTAACACGGAAGTGGTGTCGCTATGAAATACTATTGGTTCTAAGACATCTCCTTCTAAATCGAGTAACGTTTCTATGGAAACGACAGTATTTTCTTTTGGGAGGAGAGTATCTCCGTTCCGATTCACTATTCCTTCTTTACTGCATCCCTCGCTCCCTCCCATTGACGAATTAACACTGAAATTGAGTCGCTATGGAATACTATGATTTCTATAACTTCTCCTTCTAAATCGAGGAACGTTTCTACGGAAACGACAATATTTTCTTTTGGGAGGCGTGTATCCCCTTTCCGATGCACTATTCCATCTTTGCTGCATCCCTCGCCCCTCACACTGACGAATTAACACGGAAGTGGTGTCGCTATGAAATACTATTGGTTCTATGACATCTCCTTCTAAATCGAGTAACGTTTCTATGGAAACGACAGTAATTTCTTTTGGGAGGCGAGTATCTCCGTTCCGATTCACTATTCCTTCTTTACTGCATCCCTCGCTCCCTCACATTTACGAATTAACACTGAAATTGAATCGCTATGGAATACTATGTTTCCTATAACTTCTCCTTCTAAATCGAGGAAAGTTTCTACGGAAACGACAATATTTTCTTTTGGGAGGCGAGTATCCCCTTTCCGATGCACTATTCCATCTTTACTGCATCCCTCACCCCTCACACTGACGAATTAACACGGAAGTGGTGTCGCTATGAAATACTATTGGTTCTATAACATTTCCTTCTAAATCCAGTAACGTTTCTATGGAAACGACAGTATTTTCTTTTGGGATGCGAGTATCCCCTTTCCGATGCACTATTCCATCTTTACTGCATCCCTCGCCCCTCACACTGACGAATTAACACGGAAGTGGTGTCGCTATGATATACTATTGGTTCTATGAGATCTCGTTCTACATCGAGTAACGTTTCTATGGAAACGACAAGAGTTTCTTTTGGGAGGAGAGTATCTCGGTTCCGATTCACTATTCCTTCTTTACTGCATCCCTCGCTCCCTCCCATTGACGAATTAACACTGAAATTGAGTCGCTATGGAATACTATGTGTTCTATAACTCCTCCTTCTAAATCGAGGAACGTTTCTACGGAAACGACAATATTTTCTTTTGGGAGGCGAGTATCCCCTTTCCGATGCACTATTCCATCTTTACTGCATCCCTCGCCCCTCACACTGACGAATTAACACGGAAGTGGTGTCGCTATGAAATGCTATTGGTCCTATGACATCTCCTTCTAAATCGAGTAACGTTTCTATGGAAACGACAAGAGTTCCTTTTGGGAGGAGAGTATCTCCGTTCCGATTCACTATTCCTTCTTTACTGCATCCCTCGCTTCCTCCCATTGACGAATTAACACTGAAATTGTGTCGCTATGGAATACTATGTGTTCTATAACTCCTCCTTCTAAATCGAGGAACGTTTCTACGGAAACGACAATATTTTCTTTTGGGAGGCGAGTATCCCCTTTCCGATGAACTATTCCATCTTTACTGCATCCCTCGCCCCTCACACTGACGAATTAACACGGAAGTGGTGTCGCTATGAAATACTATTGGTTCTATGACTTCTCCTTCTAAATCGAGTAACGTTTCTATGGAAACGACAAGAGTTTCTTTTGGGAGGAGAGTATCTCCGTTCCGATGCACTATTCCTTCTTTACTGCATCCCTCGCTCCCTCCCATTGACGAATTACACTGAAATTGAGTCGCTATGGAATACTATGTGTTCTATAACTTCTCCTTCTAAATCGAGGAACGTTTCTACGGAAACGACAATATTTTCTTTTGGGAGGCGAGTATCCCCTTTCCGATGCACTATTCCATCTTTACTGCATCCCTCGCCCCTCACGCTGACGAATTAACACGGAAGTGGTGTCGCTATGAAATACTATTGGTTCTATGACATCTCTTTCTAAATCGAGTAAAGTTTCTATGGAAACGACAGTACTTTCTTTTGGGAGGAGAGTATCTCCGTTCCGATTCACTATTCCTTCTTTACTGCATCCCTCGCACCCTCACATTGACGAATTAACACTGAAATTGAGACGCTATGGAATACTATGTGTTCTATAACTTCTCCTTCTAAATCGAGGAACGTTTCTACGGAAACGACAATATTTTCTTTAGGGAGGCGAGTATCCCCTTTCCGATGCACTATTCCATCTTTACTGCATCCCTCGCCCCTCACACTGACGAATTAACACGGAAGTGGTGTCGCTATGAAATACTATTGGTTCTATAACATCTCCTTCTAAATCGAGTAACGTTTTTATGGAAACGACAGTATTTTGTTTTGGGAGGCGAGTATCTTCGTTCCGATTCACTATTCCTTCTTTACTGCATCCCTCGCTCCCTCACATTGAGGAATTAACACTGAAATTGAGTCGCTATGGAATACTAAGTGTTCTATAACTCCTCCTTCTAAATCGAGGAACGCTTCTACGGAAACGACAATATTTTCTTTTGGGAGGTGAGTATCCCCTTTCCGATGAACTATTCCATCTTTACTGCATCCCTCGCCCCTCACACTGACGAATTAACACGGAAGTGGTGTCGCTATGAAATACTATTGCTTCTATGACATCTCCTTCTAAATCGAGTAACGTTTCTATGGAAACGACAAGAGTTCCTTTTGGGAGGAGAGTATCTCCGTTCCGATTCACTATTCCTTCTTTACTGCATCCCTCGCTTCCTCCCACTGACGAATTAACACTGAAATTGAGTCGCTATGGAATACTATGTGTTCTATAACTCCTCCTTCTAAATCGAGGAACGTTTCTACGGAAACGACAATATTTTCTTTTGGGAGGCGAGTATCCCCTTTCCGATGAACTATTCCATCTTTACTGCATCCCTCGCCCCTCACACTGACGAATTAACACGGAAGTAGTGTCGCTATGAAATACTATTCGTTCTATGACTTCTCCTTCTAAATCGAGTAACGTTTCTATGGAAACGACAAGAGTTTCTTTTGGGAGGAGAGTATCTCCGTTCCGATGCACTATTCCTTCTTTACTGCATCCCTCGCTCCCTCCCATTGACGAATTACACTGAAATTGAGTCGCTATGGAATACTATGTGTTCTATAACTTCTCCTTCTAAATCGAGGAACGTTTCTACGGAAACGACAATATTTTCTTTTGGGAGGCGAGTATCCCCTTTCCGATGCTCTATTCCATCTTTACTGCATCCCTCGCCCCTCACGCTGACGAATTAACACGGAAGTGGTGTCGCTATGAAATACTATTGGTTCTATGACATCTCTTTCTAAATCGAGTAAAGTTTCTATGGAAACGACGGTACTTTCTTTTGGGAGGAGAGTATCTCCGTTCCGATTCACTATTCCTTCTTTACTGCATCCCTCGCACCCTCACATTGACGAATTAACACTGAAATTGAGACGCTATGGAATACTATGTGTTCTATAACTTCTCCTTCTAAATCGAGGAACGTTTCTACGGAAACGACAATATTTTCTTTTAGGAGGCGAGTATCCCCTTTCCGATGCACTATTCCATCTTTACTGCATCCCTCGCCCCTCACACTGACGAATTAACACGGAAGTGGTGTCGCTATGAAATACTATTGGTTCTATAACATCTCCTTCTAAATCGAGTAACGTTTTTATGGAAACGACAGTATTTTCTTTTGGGAGGCGAGTATCTTCGTTCCGATTCACTATTCCTTCTTTACTGCATCCCTCGCTCCCTCACATTGAGGAATTAACACTGAAATTGAGTCGCTATGGAATACTATGTGTTCTATAACTCCTCCTTCTAAATCGAGGAACGCTTCTACGGAAACGACAATATTTTCTTTTGGGAGGTGAGTATCCCCTTTCCGATGAACTATTCCATCTTTACTGCATCCCTCGCCCCTCACACTGACGAATTAACACGGAAGTGGTGTCGCTATGAAATACTATTGGTACTATGACATCTCCTCCAAAATCGAGTAACGTTTCTATGGAAACGACAAGAGTTTCTTTTGGGAGGAGAGTATCTCCGTTCCGATTCACTATTCCTTCTTTACTGCATCCCTCGCTCCCTCCCATTGACGAATTAACACTGAAATTGAGACGCTATGGAATACTATGTGTTCTATAACTTCCCCTTCTAAATCGAGGAACGTTTCTACGGAAACGACAATATTTTCTTTTGGGAGGCGAGTATCCCCTTTCCGATGCACTATTCTATCTTTACTGCATCCCTCGCCCCTCACACTGACGAATTAACACGGAAGTGGTGTCGCTATGAAATACTATTGGTTCTATGAGATCTCCTTCTAAATCGAGTAACGTTTCTATGAAAACGACAAGAGTTTCTTTTGGGAGGAGAGTATCTCCGTTCCGATTCACTATTCCTTCTTTACTGCATCCCTCGCTCCCTCACATTGACGAATTAACACTGAAATTGAATCGCTATGGAATACTATGTGTCCTATAACTTCTCCTTCTAAATCGAGGAACGTTTCTAAGGAAACGACAATATTTTCTTTTGGGAGGCGAGTATCCCCTTTCCGATGCACTATTCCATTTTTACTGCATCCCTCGCCCCTCACACTGACGAATTAACACGGAAGTGGTGTCGCTATGAAATACTATTGGTTCTATAACATTTCCTTCTAAATCGAGTAACGTTTCTATGGAAACGACAAGAGTTTCTTTTGGGAGGAGAGTATCTCCGTTCCGATTCACTATTCCTTCGTTACTGCATCCCTCGCTCCCTCCCATTGACGAATTAACACTGAAATTGAGTCGCTATGGAATACTATGAGTTCTATAACTTCTCCTTCTAAATCGAGGAACGTTTCTACGGAAACGACAATATTTTCTTTTGGGAGGCGTGTATCCCCTTTCCGATGCACTATTCCATCTTTGCTGCATCCCTCGCCCCTCACACTGACGAATTAACACGGAAGTGGTGTCGCTATGAAATACTATTGGTTCTATGACATCTCCTTCTAAATCGAGTAACGTTTCTATGGAAACGACAGTATTTTCTTTTGGGAGGCGAGTATCTCCGTTCCGATTCACTATTCCTTCTTTACTGCATCCCTCGCTCCCTCACATTCACGAATTAACACTGAAATTGAATCGCTATGGAATACTATGTTTCCTATAACTTCTCCTTCTAAATCGAGGAAAGTTTCTACGGAAACGACAATATTTTCTTTTGGGAGGCGAGTATCCCCTTTCCGATGCACTATTCCATCTTTACTGCATCCCTCGCCCCTCACACTGACGAATTAACACGGAAGTGGTGTCGCTATGAAATACTATTGGTTCTATAACATTTCCTTCTAAATCGAGTAACGTTTCTATGGAAACGACAGTATTTTCTTTTGGGATGCGAGTATCCCCTTTCCGATGCACTATTCCATCTTTACTGCATCCCTCGCCCCTCACACTGACGAATTAACACGGAAGTGGTGTCGCTATGATATACTATTGGTTCTATGAGATCTCGTTCTAAATCGAGTAACGTTTCTATGGAAACGACAAGAGTTTCTTTTGGGAGGAGAGTATCTCCGTTCCGATTCACTATTCCTTCTTTACTGCATCCCTCGCTCCCTCCCATTGACGAATTAACACTGAAATTGAGTCGCTATGGAATACTATGTGTTCTATAACTCCTCCTTCTAAATCGAGGAACGTTTCTACGGAATCGACAATATTTTCTTTTGGGAGGCGAGTATCCCCTTTCCGATGCACTATTCCATCTTTACTGCATCCCTCGCCCCTCACACTGACGAATTAACACGGAAGTGGTGTCGCTATGAAATGCTATTGGTCCTATGACATCTCCTTCTAAATCGAGTAACGTTTCTATGGAAACGACAAGAGTTCCTTTTGGGAGGAGAGTATCTCCGTTCCGATTCACTATTCCTTCTTTACTGCATCCCTCGCTTCCTCCCACTGACGAATTAACACTGAAATTGAGTCGCTATGGAATACTATGTGTTCTATAACTCCTCCTTCTAAATCGAGGAACGTTTCTACGGAAACGACAATATTTTCTTTTGGGAGGCGAGTATCCCCTTTCCGATGAACTATTCCATCTTTACTGCATCCCTCGCCCCTCACACTGACGAATTAACACGGAAGTTGTGTCGCTATGAAATACTATTGGTTCTATGACTTCTCCTTCTAAATCGAGTAACGTTTCTATGGAAACGACAAGAGTTTCTTTTGGGAGGAGAGTATCTCCGTTCCGATGCACTATTCCTTCTTTACTGCATCCCTCGCTCCCTCCCATTGACGAATTACACTGAAATTGAGTCGCTATGGAATACTATGTGTTCTATAACTTCTCCTTCTAAATCGAGGAACGTTTCTACGGAAACGACAATATTTTCTTTTGGGAGGCGAGTATCCCCTTTCCGATGCACTATTCCATCTTTACTGCATCCCTCGCCCCTCACGCTGACGAATTAACACGGAAGTGGTGTCGCTATGAAATACTATTGGTTCTATGACATCTCTTTCTAAATCGAGTAAAGTTTCTATGGAAACGACAGTACTTTCTTTTGGGAGGAGAGTATCTCCGTTCCGATTCACTATTCCTTCTTTACTGCATCCCTCGCACCCTCACATTGACGAATTAACACTGAAATTGAGACGCTATGGAATACTATGTGTTCTATAACTTCTCCTTCTAAATCGAGGAACGTTTCTACGGAAACGACAATATTTTCTTTAGGGAGGCGAGTATACCCTTTCCGATGCACTATTCCATCTTTACTGCATCCCTCGCCCCTCACACTGACGAATTAACACGGAAGTGGTGTCGCTATGAAATACTATTGGTTCTATAACATCTCCTTCTAAATCGAGTAACGTTTTTATGGAAACGACAGTATTTTCTTTTGGGAGGCGAGTATCTTCGTTCCGATTCACTATTCCTTCTTTACTGCATCCCTCGCTCCCTCACATTGAGGAATTAACACTGAAATTGAGTCGCTATGGAATACTATGTGTTCTATAACTCCTCCTTCTAAATCGAGGAACGCTTCTACGGAAACGACAATATTTTCTTTTGGGAGGTGAGTATCCCCTTTCCGATGAACTATTCCATCTTTACTGCATCCCTCGCCCCTCACACTGACGAATTAACACGGAAGTGGTGTCGCTATGAAATACTATTGGTACTATGACATCTCCTCCAAAATCGAGTAACGTTTCTATGGAAACGACAAGAGTTTCTTTTGGGAGGAGAGTATCTCCGTTCCGATTCACTATTCCTTCTTTACTGCATCCCTCGCTCCCTCCCATTGACGAATTAACACTGAAATTGAGTCGCTATGGAATACTATGTGTTCTATAACTTCCCCTTCTAAATCGAGGAACGTTTCTACGGAAACGACAATATTTTCTTTTGGGAGGCGAGTATCCCCTTTCCGATGCACTATTCCATCTTTACTGCATCCCTCGCCCCTCACACTGTCGAATTAACACGGAAGTGGTGTCGCTATGAAATACTATTGGTTCTATGAGATCTCCTTCTAAATCGAGTAACGTTTCTATGAAAACGACAAGAGTTTCTTTTGGGAGGAGAGTATCTCCGTTCCGATTCACTATTCCTTCTTTACTGCATCCCTCGCTCCCTCACATTGACGAATTAACACTGAAATTGAATCGCTATGGAATACTATGTGTCCTATAACTTCTCCTTCTAAATCGAGGAACGTTTCTACGGAAACGACAATATTTTCTTTTGGGAGGCGAGTATCCCCTTTCCGATGCACTATTCTATCTTTACTGCATCCCTCGCCCCTCACACTGACGAATTAACACGGAAGTGGTGTCGCTATGAAATACTATTGGTTCTATAACATTTCCTTCTAAATCGAGTAACGTTTCTATGGAAACGACAAGAGTTTCTTTTGGGAGGAGAGTATCTCCGTTCCGATTCACTATTCCTTCTTTACTGCATCCCTCGCTCCCTCCCATTGACGAATTAACACTGAAATTGAGTCGCTATGGAATATAATGTGTTCTATAACTTCCCCTTCTAAATCGAG
Source organism: Schistocerca piceifrons (assembly GCF_021461385.2). NCBI lineage: Eukaryota > Metazoa > Arthropoda > Insecta > Orthoptera > Acrididae > Schistocerca > Schistocerca piceifrons. The sequence continues at coordinate 852,544 of NW_025728274.1, forward strand.
GAACGTTTCTACGGAAACGAATATATTTTCTTTTGGGAGGCGAGTATCCCCTTTCCGATGCACTATTCCATCTTTACTGCATCCCTCGCCCCTCACACTGACGAATTAACACGGAAGTGGTGTCGCTATGAAATACTATTGGTTCTAAGACATCTCCTTCTAAATCGAGTAACGTTTCTATGGAAACGACAGTATTTTCTTTTGGGAGGAGAGTATCTCCGTTCCGATTCACTATTCCTTCTTTACTGCATCCCTCGCTCCCTCCCATTGACGAATTAACACTGAAATTGAGTCGCTATGGAATACTATGAGTTCTATAACTTCTCCTTCTAAATCGAGGAACGTTTCTACGGAAACGACAACATTTTCTTTTGGGAGGCGTGTATCCCCTTTCCGATGCACTATTCCATCTTTGCTGCATCCCTCGCCCCTCACACTGACGAATTAACACGGAAGTGGTGTCGCTATGAAATACTATTGGTTCTATGACATCTCCTTCTAAATCGAGTAACGTTTCTATGGAAACGACAGTAATTTCTTTTGGGAGGCGAGTATCTCCGTTCCGATTCACTATTCCTTCTTTACTGCATCCCTCGCTCCCTCACATTTACGAATTAACACTGAAATTGAATCGCTATGGAATACTGTGTTTCCTATAACTTCTCCTTCTAAATCGAGGAAAGTTTCTACGGAAACGACAATATTTTCTTTTGGGAGGCGAGTATCCCCTTTCCGATGCACTATTCCATCTTTATAGCATCCCTCGCCCCTCACACTGACGAAGTAACACGGAAGTGGTGTCGCTATGAAATACTATTGGTTCTATAACATTTCCTTCTAAATCGAGTAACGTTTCTATGGAAACGACAGTATTTCCTTTTGGGATGCGAGTATCCCCTTTCCGATGCACTATTCCATCTTTACTGCATCCCTCGCCCCCCACACTGACGAATTAACACGGAAGTGGTGTCGCTATGATATACTATTGGTTCTATGAGATCTCGTTCTAAATCGAGTAACGTTTCTATGGAAACGACAAGAGTTTCTTTTGGGAGGAGAGTATCTCCGTTCCGATTCACTATTCCTTCTTTACTGCATCCCTCGCTCCCTCCCATTGACGAATTAACACTGAAATTGAGTCGCTATGGAATACTATGTGTTCTATAACTTCTCCTTCTAAATCGAGGAACGTTTCTACGGAAACGACAATATTTTCTTTTGGGAGGCGAGTATCCCCTTTCCGATGCACTATTCCATCTTCACTGCATCCCTCGCCCCTCACACTGACGAATTAACACGGAAGTGGTGTCGCTATGAAATACTATTGGTTCTATGACATCTCCTTCTAAATCGAGTAACGTTTCTATGGAAACGACAGTAATTTCTTTTGGGAGGCGAGTATCTCCGTTCCGATGCACTATTCCATGTTTACTGCATCCCTCGCTCCCTCTCACTGACGAATTAACACTGAAATTGAGTCGCTATGGAATACTATGTGTTCTATGACTTCTCCTTCTAAATCGAGGAACGTTTCTACGTAAACGACAATATTTTCTTTTGGGAGGCGAGTATCCCCTTTCCGATGGACTATTCCATCTTTACTGCATCCCTCGCCCCTCACACTGACGAATTAACACGGAAGTATTGTCGCTATGAAATACTATTGGTTCTATGACTTCTCCTTCTAAATCGAGTAACGTTTCTATGGAAACGACAAGAGTTTCTTTTGGGAGGAGAGTATCTCCGTTCCGATTCACTATTCCTTCTTTATTGCATCCCTCGCTCCCTCCCTTTGACGAATTAACACTCAAATTGAGTCGCAGTGGAATACTATGTGTTCTATAACTTCTTCTTCTAAATCGAGGAACGTTTCTACGGAAACGACAATAATTTCTTTTGGGAGGCGAGTATCCCCTTTCCGATGCACTATTCCATCTTTACTGCATCCCTCGCCCCTCACACTGACGAATTAACACGGAAGTGGTGTCGCTATGAAATACTATTGGTTCTATGACTTCTCCTTCTAAGTCGAGTAACGTTTCTATGGGAACGACAAGAGTTTCTTTTGAGAGGAGAGTATCTCCGTTCCGATTCACTATTCCTTCTTTACTGCATCCCTCGCTCCCTCCCATTGACGAATTAACATTGAAATTGAGTCGCTATGGAAAACTATGTGTTCTATAACTTCTCCTTCTAAATCGAGGAACGTTTCTACGGAAACGACAATATTTTCTATTGGGAGGCGAGTATCCTCTTTCCGATGCACTATTCCATCTTTACTGCATCCCTCGCCCCTCACACTGACGAATTAACACGGAAGTGGTGTCACTATGAAATACTATTGGTTCTATGACATCTCCTTCTAAATCGAGTAACGTTTCTATGGAAACGACAAGAGTTTCTTTTGGGAGGAGAGTATCTCCATTCCGATTCACTATTCTTTCTTTACTGCATCCCTCGCTCCCTCCCATTGACGAATTAACACTGAAATTGAGTCGCTATGGAATACTATGTGTTCTATAACTTCTCCTTCTAAATCGAGGAACGTTTCTACGGAAACGACAATATTATCTTTTGGGAGGCGAGTATCCCCTTTCCGATGCACTATTCCATCTTTACTGCATCCCTCGCCCCTCACACTGACGAATTAACACGGAAGTGGTGTCGCTATGAAATACTATTGGTTCTATGACATCTCCTTCTAAATCGAGTAACGTTTCTATGGAACCGACAAGAGTTTCTTTTGGGAGGAGAGTATCTCCGTTCCGATTCACTATTCCTTCTTTACTGCATCCCTCGCTCCCTCCCATTGACGAATTAACTCTGAAATTGAGTCGCTATGGAATACTATGTGTTCTATAACTCCTCCTTCTAAATCGAGGAACGTTTCTACGGTAACGACAATATTTTCTTTTGGGAGGCGAGTATCCCCTTTCCGATGCACTATTCCATCTTTACTGCATCCCTCGCCCCTCACACTGACGAATTAACACGGAAGTGGTGTCGCTATGAAATGCTATTGGTCCTATGACATCTCCTTCTAAATCGAGTAACGTTTCTATGGAAACGACAAGAGTTTCTTTTGGGAGGAGAGTATCTCCGTTCCGATTTACTATTCCTTCTTTACTGCATCCCTCGCTCCCTCCCATTGACGAATTAACACTGAAATTGAGTCGCTATGGAATACTATGTGTTCTATAACTTCTCCTTCTAAATCGAGGAACGTTTCTACGGAAACGACAATATTTTCTTTTGGGAGGCGAGTATCCCCATTCCGATGCACTATTTCATCTTTACTGCATCCCTCGCCCCTCACACTGACGAATTAACACGGAAGTGGTGTCGCTATGAAATACTATTGGTTCTATGACATCTCCTTCTAAATCGAGTAACGTTTCTATGGAAACGACAGTATTTTCTTTTATGAGGAGAGTATCTCCGTTCCGATTCACTATTCCTTCTTTACTGCATCCCTCGCTCCCTCCCATTGACGAATTAACACTGAAATTGAGTCGCTATGGAATACTATGTGTTCTATAACTTCTCCTTCTAAATCGGGGAACGTTTCTACGGAAACGACAATATATTCTTTTGGGAGGCGAGTATCCCCTTTCCGATGCACTATTCCATCTTTACTGCATCCCTCGCCCCTAACACTGACGAATTAACACGGAAGTGGTGTCGCTATGAAATACTATTGGTTCTATGACATCTCCTTCTAAGTCGAGTAAAGTTTCTATGGAAACGACAGTACTTTCTTTTTGGAGGCGAGTATCTCCGTTCCGATTCACTATTCCTTCTTTACTGCATCCCTCGCACCCTCACATTGACGAATTAACACTGAAATTGAGTCGCTATGGAATACTATGTGTTCTATAACTTCTCCTTCTAAATCGAGGAACGTTTCAACGGAAACGACAATATTTTCTTTTATGAGGCGAGTATCTCCTTTCCGATGCACTATTCCATCTTCACTGCATCCCTCGCCCCTCACACTGACGAATTAACACGGAAGTGGTGTCGCTATGAAATACTATTGGTTCTATAACATCTCCTTCTAAATCGAGTAACGTTTCTATGGAAACGACAGTATTTTCTTTTGGGAGGCGAGTAACTCCGTTCCGATTCACTATTCCTTCTTTACTGCATCCCTCGCTCCCCCTCATTGACGAATTAACACTGAAATTGAGTCGCTATGGAATACTATGTGTTCTATGACTTCTCCTTCTAAGTCGAGGAACGTTTCTACGGAAACGACAATATTTTCTTTTTGGAGGCGAGTATCCCCTTTCCGATGCACTATTCCATCTTTACTGCATCCCTCGCCCCTCACACTGACGAATTAACACGGAAGTGGTGTCGGTATGAAATACTATTGGTTCTATGACTTCTCCTTCTAAATCGAGTAACGTTTCTATGGAAACGACAAGAGTTTCTTTTGGGAGGAGAGTATCTCCGTTCCGATTCACTATTCCTTCTTTATTGCATCCCTCGCTCCCTCCCTTTAACGAATTAACACTCAAATTGAGTCGCTATGGAATACTATGTGTTCTATAACTTCTTCTTCTAAATCGAGGAACGTTTCTACGGAAACGACAATAATTTCTTTTGGGAGGCGAGTATCCCCTTTCCGATGCACTATTCCATCTTTACTGCATCCCTCGCCCCTCACACTGACGAATTAACACGGAAGTGGTGTCGCTATGAAATACTATTGGTTCTATGACTTCTCCTTCTAAGTCGAGTAACGTTTCTATGGAAACGACAAGAGTTTCTTTTGGGAAGAGAGTATCTCCGTTCCGATTCACTATTCATTCTTTACTGCATCCCTCGCTCCCTCCCATTGACGAATTAACATTGAAATTGAGTCGCTATGGAATACTATGTGTTCTATAACTTCTCCTTCTAAATCGAGGAACGTTTCTACGGAAACGACAATATTTTCTATTGGGAGGCGAGTATCCCCTTTCCGATGCACTATTCCATCTTTACTGCATCCCTCGCCCCTCACACTGACGAATTAACACGGAAGTGGTGTCACTATGAAATACTATTGGTCCTATGACATCTCCTTCTAAATCGAGTAACGTTTCTCTGGAAACGACAAGAGTTTCTTTTGGGAGGAGAGTATCTCCGTTCCGATTCACTATTCCTTCTTTACTGCATCCCTCGCTCCCTCCCATTGACGAATTAACACTGAAATTGAGTCGCTATGGAATACTATGTGTTCTATAACTTCTCCTTCTAAATCGAAGAACGTTTCTACGGAAACGACAATAATTTCTTTTGGGAGGCGAGTATCCCCTTTCCGATGCACTATTCCATCTTTACTGCATCCCTCGCCCCTCACACTGACGAATTAACACGGAAGTGGTGTCGCTATGAAATACACCCTATTGGTTCTATGACTACTCCTTCTAAGTCGAGTAACGTTTCTATGGAAACGACAAGAGTTTCTTTTGAGAGGAGAGTATCTCCGTTCCGATTCACTATTCCTTCTTTACTGCATCCCTCGCTCCCTCCCATTGACGAATTAACATTGAAATTGAGTCGCTATGGAATACTATGTGTTCTATAACTTCTCCTTCTAAATCGAGGAACGTTTCTACGGAAACGACAATATTTTCTTTTGGGAGGCGAGTATCCCCTTTCCGATGCACTATTCCATCTTTACTGCATCCCTCGCCCCTCACACTGACGAATTAACACGGAAGTGGTGTCGCTATGAAATACTATTGGTTCTATGACTTCTCCTTCTAAGTCGAGTAACGTTTCTATGGAAACGACAAGAGTTTCTTTTGAGAGGAGAGTATCTCCGTTCCGATTCACTATTCCTTCTTTACTGCATCCCTCGCTCCCTCCCATTGACGAATTAACATTGAAATTGAGTCGCTATGGAATACTATGTGTTCTATAACTTCTCCTTCTAAATCGAGGAACGTTTCTACGGAAACGACAATATTATCTATTGGGAGGCGAGTATCCCCTTTCCGATGCACTATTCCATCTTTACTGCATCCCTCGCCCCTCACACTGACGAATTAACACGGAAGTGGTGTCACTATGAAATACTATTGGTTCTATGACATCTCCTTCTAAATCGAGTAACGTTTCTATGGAAACGACAAGAGTTTCTTTTGGGAGGAGAGTATCTCCGTTCCGATTCACTATTCTTTCTTTACTGCATCCCTCGCTCCCTCCCATTGACGAATTAACACTGAAATTGAGTCGCTATGGAATACTATGTGTTCTATAACTTCTCCTTCTAAATCGAGGAACGTTTCTACGGAAACGACAATATTTCCTTTTGGGAGGCGAGTATCCCCTTTCCGATGCACTATTCCATCTTTACTGCATCCCTCGCCCCTCACACTGACGAATTAACACGGAAGTGGTGTCGCTATGAAATACTATTGGTTCTATGACATCTCCTTCTAAATCGAGTAACGTTTCTATGGAAACGACAAGAGTTTCTTTTGGGAGGAGAGTAACTCCGTTCCGATTCACTATTCCTTCTTTACTGCATCCCTCGCTCCCTCCCATTGACGAATTAACTCTGAAATTGAGTCGCTATGGAATACTATGTGTTCTATAACTCCTCCTTCTAAATCGAGGAACGTTTCTACGGAAACGACAATATTTTCTTTTGGGAGGCGAGTATCCCCTTTCCGATGCACTATTCCATCTTTACTGCATCCCTCGCCCCTCACACTGACGAATTAACACGGAAGTGGTGTCGCTATGAAATGCTATTGGTCCTATGACATCTCCTTTTAAATCGAGTAACGTTTCTATGGAAACGACAAGAGTTTCTTTTGGGAGGAGAGTATCTCCGTTCCGATTCACTATTCCTTCTTTACTGCATCCCTCGCTCCCTCCAATTGACGAATTAACACTGAAATTGAGTCGCTATGGAATACTATGTGTTCTATAACTTCTCCTTCTAAATCGAGGAACGTTTCTACGGAAACGACAATATTTTCTTTTGGGAGGCGAGTATCCCCGTTCCGATGCACTATTTCATCTTTACTGCATCCCTCGCCCCTCACACTGACGAATTAACACGGAAGTGGTGTCGCTATGAAATACTATTGGTTCTATGACATCTCCTTCTAAATCGAGTAACGTTTCTATGGAAACGACAAGAGTTTCTTTTGGGAGGAGAGTATCTCCGTTCCGATTCACTATTCCTTCTTTACTGCATCCCTCGCTCCCTCCCATTGACGAATTAACACTGAAATTGAGTCGCTATGGAATACTATGTGTTCTATAACTTCTCCTTCTAAATCGGGGAACGTTTCTACGGAAACGACAATATATTCTTTTGGGAGGCGAGTATCCCTTTTCCGATGCACTATTCCATCTTTACTGCATCCCTCGCCCCTCACGCTGACGAATTAACACGGAAGTGGTGTCGCTATGAAATACTATTGGTTCTATGACATCTCCTTCTAAGTCGAGTAAAGTTTCTATGGAAACGACAGTACTTTCTTTTGGGAGGCGAGTATCTCCGTTCCGATTCACTATTCCTTCTTTACTGCATCCCTCGCACCCTCACATTGACGAATTAACACTGAAATTGAGTCGCTACGGAATACTATGTGTTCTATAACTTCTCCTTCTAAATCGAGGAACGTTTCAACGGAAACGACAATATTTTCTTTTGGGAGGCGAGTATCCCCTTTCCGATGCACTATTCCATCTTCACTGCATCCCTCGCCCCTCACACTGACGAATTAACACGGAAGTGGTGTCGCTATGAAATACTATTGGTTCTATAACATCTCCTTCTAAATCGAGTAACGTTTCTATGGAAACGACAGTATTTTCTTTTGGGAGGCGAGTAACTCCGTTCCGATTCACTATTCCTTCTTTACTGCATCCCTCGCTCCCTCTCATTGACGAATTAACACTGAAATTGAGTCGCTATGGAATACTATGTGTTCTATGACTTCTCCTTCTAAGTCGAGGAACGTTTCTACGGAAACGACAGTATTTTCTTTTTGGAGGCGAGTATCCCCTTTCCGATGCACTATTCCATCTTTACTGCATCCCTCGCCCCTCACACTGACGAATTAACACGGAAGTGGTGTCGGTATGAAATACTATTGGTTCTATGACTTCTCCTTCTAAATCGAGTAACGTTTCTATGGAAACGACAAGAGTTTCGTTTGGGAGGAGAGTATCTCCGTTCCGATTCACTATTCCTTCTTTATTGCATCCCTCGCTCCCTCCCTTTAACGAATTAACACTCAAATTGAGTCGCTATGGAATACTATGTGTTCTATAACTTCTTCTTCTAAATCGAGGAACGTTTCTACGGAAACGACAATAATTTCTTTTGGGAGGCGAGTATCCCCTTTCCGATGCTCTATTCCATCTTTACTGCATCCCTCGCCCCTCACACTGACGAATTAACACGGAAGTGGTGTCACTATGAAATACTATTGGTCCTATGACATCTCCTTCTAAATCGAGTAACGTTTCTCTGGAAACGACAAGAGTTTCTTTTGGGAGGAGAGTATCTCCGTTCCGATTCACTATTGCTTCTTTACTGCATCCCTCGCTCCCTCCCATTGACGAATTAACACTGAAATTGAGTCGCTATGGAATACTATGTGTTCTATAACTTCTCCTTCTAAATCGAGGAACGTTTCTACGGAAACGACAATATTTTCTATTGGGAGGCGAGTATCCCCTTTCCGATGCACTATTCCATCTTTACTGCATCCCTCGCCCCTCACACTGACGAATTAACACGGAAGTGGTGTCACTATGAAATACTATTGGTCCTATGACATCTCCTTCTAAATCGAGTAACGTTTCTCTGGAAACGACAAGAGTTTCTTTTGGGAGGAGAGTATCTCCGTTCCGATTCACTATTGCTTCTTTACTGCATCCCTCGCTCCCTCCCATTGACGAATTAACACTGAAATTGAGTCGCTATGGAATACTATGTGTTCTATAACTTCTCCTTCTAAATCGAGGAACGTTTCTACGGAAACGACAATATTTTCTTTTGGGAGGCGAGTATCCCCATTCCGATGCACTATTCCATCTTTACTGCATCCCTCGCCCCTCACACTGACGAATTAACACGGAAGTGGTGTCACTATGAAATACTATTGGTCCTATGACATCTCCTTCTAAATCGAGTAACGTTTCTCTGGAAACGACAAGAGTTTCTTTTGGGAGGAGAGTATCTCCGTTCCGATTCACTATTCCTTCTTTACTGCATCCCTCGCTCCCTCCCATTGACGAATTAACACTGAAATTGAGTCGCTATGGAATACTATGTGTTCTATAACTTCTCCTTCTAAATCGAAGAACGTTTCTACGGAAACGACAATAATTTCTTTTGGGAGACGAGTATCCCCTTTCCGATGCACTATTCCATCTTTACTGCATCCCTCGCCCCTCACACTGACGAATTAACACGGAAGTGGTGTCGCTATGAAATACACCCTATTGGTTCTATGACTACTCCTTCTAAGTCGAGTAACGTTTCTATGGAAACGACAAGAGTTTCTTTTGAGAGGAGAGTATCTCCGTTCCGATTCACTATTCCTTCTTTACTGCATCCCTCGCTCCCTCCCATTGACGAATTAACATTGAAATTGAGTCGCTATGGAATACTATGTGTTCTATAACTTCTCCTTCTAAATCGAGGAACGTTTCTACGGAAACGACAATATTTTCTTTTGGGAGGCGAGTATCCCCTTTCCGATGCACTATTCCATCTTTACTGCATCCCTCGCCCCTCACACTGACGAATTAACACGGAAGTGGTGTCGCTATGAAATACTATTGGTTCTATGACTTATCCTTCTAAGTCGAGTAACGTTTCTATGGAAACGACAAGAGTTTCTTTTGAGAGGAGAGTATCTCCGTTCCGATTCACTATTCCTTCTTTACTGCATCCCTCGCTCCCTCCCATTGACGAATTAACATTGAAATTGAGTCGCTATGGAATACTATGTGTTCTATAACTTCTCCTTCTAAATCGAGGAACGTTTCTACGGAAACGACAATATTTTCTATTGGGAGGCGAGTATCCCCTTTCCGATGCACTATTCCATCTTTACTGCATCCCTCGCCCCTCACACTGACGAATTAACACGGAAGTGGTGTCACTATGAAATACTATTGGTTCTATGACATCTCCTTCTAAATCGAGTAACGTTTCTATGGAAACGACAAGAGTTTCTTTTGGGAGGAGAGTATCTCCGTTCCGATGCACTATTCCTTCTTTACTGCATCCCTCGCTCCCTCCCATTGACGAATTACACTGAAATTGAGTCGCTATGGAATACTATGTGTTCTATAACTTCTCCTTCTAAATCGAGGAACGTTTCTACGGAAACGACAATATTTTCTTTTGGGAGGCGAGTATCCCCTTTCCGATGCACTATTCCATCTTTACTGCATCCCTCGCCCCTCACACTGACGAATTAACACGGAAGTGGTGTCGCTATGAAATACTATTGGTTCTATGACATTTCCTTCTAAATCGAGTAACGTTTATATGGAAACGACAGTATTTTCTTTTGGGAGGCGAGTATCTCCGTTCCTATTCACTATTCCTTCTTTACTGCATCCCTCGCACACTCACATTGACGAATTAACACTGAAATTGAGTCGCTATGGAATTCTATGTGTTCTATAACTTCTCCTTATAAATCGAGGAACGTTTCTACGGAAACGACAATATTTTCTTTTGGGAGGCGAGTATCTCCTTTCCGATGCACTATTCCATCTTTACTGCATCCCTCGCCCCTCACACTGACGAATTAACACGGAAGTGGTGTCGCTATGAAATACTATTGGTTCTATGACATCTCCTTCTAAATCGAGTAACGTTTCTATGGAAACGACAGTATTTTCTTTTGGGAGGCGAGTATCTCCGTTCCGATTCACTATTCCTTCTTTACTGAATCCCTCGCTCCCTCCCATTGACGAATTAACACTGAAATTGAGTCGCTATGGAATACTATGTGTTCTATAACTTCTACTTCCAAATCGAGGAACGTTTCAACGGAGACGACAATAGTTTCTCTTGGGAGGCGAGTATACCCTTTCCGATGCACTATTCCATCTTTACTGCATCCCTCGCCCCTCACACTGACGAATTAACACGGAAGTGGTGTCGCTATGAAATACTATTGGTTCTATGACATCTCCTTCTAAATCGAGTAACGTTTCTATGGAAACGACAGTAATTTCTTTTGGGAGGCGAGTATCTCCGTTCCGATTCACTATTCCTTCTTTACTGCATTCCTCGCTCCCTCACATTGACGAATTAACACTGAAATTGAATCGCTATGAAATACTATGTGTTCTATAACTGCTCCTTCTAAATCGAGGAACGTTTCTACGGAAACGACAATATTTTCTTTTGGGAGGCGAGTATCCCCTTTCCGATGCACTATTCCATCTTCACTGCATCGCTCGCCCCTCACACTGACGAATTAACACGGAAGTGGTGTCGCTATGAAATACTATTGGTTCTATAACATCTCCTTCTAAATCGAATAACGTTTCTATGGAGACGACAGTATTTTCTTTTGGGAGGCGAGTAACTCCGTTCCGATTCACTATTCCTTCTTTACTGCATCCCTCGCTCCCTCTCATTGACGAATTAACACTGAAATTGAGTCGCTATGGAATACTATGTGTTCTATGACTTCTCCTTCTAAATCGAGGAACGTTTCTACGGAAACGACAATATTTTCTTTTTGGAGGCGAGTATCCGATTTCCGATGCACTATTCCATCTTTACTGCATCCCTCGCCCCTCACACTGACGAATTAACACGGAAGTGGTGTCGGTATGAAATACTATTGCTTCTATGACTTCTCCTTCTAAATCGAGTAACGTTTCTATGGAAACGACAAGAGTTTCTTTTGGGAGGAGAGTATCTCCGTTCCGATTCACTATTCCTTCTTTACTGCATCCCTCGCTCCCTCCCATTGACGAATTAACACTGAAATTGAGTCGCTATGGAATACTATGTGTTCTATAACTCCTCCTTCTAAATCGAGGAACGTTTCTACGGAAACGACACTATTTTCTTTTGGGAGGCGAGTATCCCCTTTCCGATGAACTATTCCATCTTTACTGCATCTCTCGCCCCTCACACTGACGAATTAACACGGAAGTGGTGTCGCTATGAAATACTATTGGTTCTATGACTTCTCCTTCTAAATCGAGTTACGTTTCTATGGAAACGACAAGAGTTTCTTTTGGGAGGAGAGTATCTCCGTTCCGATGCACTATTCCTTCTTTACTGCATCCCTCGCTCCCTCCCATTGACGAATTACACTGAAATTGAGTCGCTATGGAATACTATGTGTTCTATAACTTCTCCTTCTAAATCGAGGAACGTTTCTACGGAAACGACAATATTTTCTTTTGGGAGGCGAGTATCCCCTTTCCGATGCACTATTCCATCTTTACTGCATCCCTCGCCCCTCACACTGACGAATTAACACGGAAGTGGTGTCGCTATGAAATACTATTGGTTCTATGACATCTCCTTCTAAATCGAGTAAAGTTTCTATGGAAACGACAGTACTTTCTTTTGGGAGGCGAGTATCTCCGTTCCGATTCACTATTCCTTCTTTACTGCATCCCTCGCACCCTCACATTGACGAATTAACACTGAAATTGAGTCGCTATGGAATACTATGTGTTCTATAACTTCTCCTTATAAATCGAGGAACGTTTCTACGGAAACGACAATATTTTCTTTTGGGAGGCGAGTATCTCCTTTCCGATGCACTATTCCATCTTTACTGCATCCCTCGCCCCTCACACTGACTAATTAACGCGGAAGTGGTGTCGCTATGAAATACTATTGGTTCTATGACATCTCCTTCTAAATCGAGTAACGTTTCTATGGAAACGACAGTATTTTCTTTTGGGAGGCGAGTATCTCCGTTCCGATTCACTATTCCTTCTTTACTGCATCCCTCGCTCCTTCCCATTGACGAATTAACACTGAAATTGAGTCGCTATGGAATACTATGTGTTCTATAACTTCTCCTTCTAAATCGAGGAACGTTTCTACGGAAACGACAATATTTTCTTTTGGGAGGCGAGTATCCCCTTTCCGATGCACTATTCCATCTTTACTGCATCCCTCGCCCCTCACACTGACGAATTAACACGGAAGTGGTGTCGCTATGAAATACTATTGGTTCTATGACATCTCCTTCTAAATCTAGTAACGTTTCTATGGAAACGACAGTAATTTCTTTTGGGAGGCGAGTATCTCCGTTCCGATTCACTATTCCTTCTTTACTGCATCCCTCGCTCCCTCACATTGACGAATTAACACTGAAATTGAATCGCTATGGAATACTATGTGTTCTATAACTGCTCCTTCTAAATCGAGGAACGTTTCTACGGAAACGACAATATTTTCTTTTGGGAGGCGAGTATCCCCTTTCCGATGCACTATTCCATCTTTACTGCACCCCTTGCCCCTCACACTGACGAATTAACACGGAAGTGGTGTCGATATGAAATACTATTGGTTCTATAACATTTCCTTCTAAATCGAGTAACGTTTCTATGGAAACGAATGTATTTTCTTTTGCGAGGAGAGTATCTCCGTTCCGATTCACTATTCCTTCTTTACTGCATCCCTTGCTCCCTCCCATTGACGAATTAACACTGAAATTGAGTCGCTATGGAATACTATGTGTTCTATAACTTCTCCTTCTAAATCGAGGAACGTTTCTACGGAAACGACAATATTTTCTTTTGGGAGGCGAGTATCCCCTTTCCGATGCACTATTCCATCTTTACTGCATCCCTCGCCCCTCACACTGACGAATTAACACGGAAGTGGTGTCGCTATGAAATACTATTGGTTCTATGACATCTCCTTCTAAATCGAGTAACGTTTCTATGAAAACGACAAGAGTTTCTTTTGGGAGGAGAGTATCTCCGTTCCCATTCACTATTCCTTCTTTACTGCATCCCTCGCTCCATCCCATTGACGAATTAACACTGAAATTGGGTCGCTATGGAATACTATGTGTTCTATAACTTCTCCTTCTAAATCGAGGAACGTTTCTACGGAAACGACAATATTTTCTTTTGGGAGGCGAGTATCCCCTTTCCGATGCACTATTCCATCTTTACTGCATCCCTCGCCCCTCACACTGACGAATTAACACGGAGGTGGTGTCGCTATGAAATACTATTGGTACTATGACATCTCCTTCTAAATTGAGTAACGTTTCTAAGGAAACAACAAGAGTTTCTTTTGGGAGGAGAGTATCTCCGTTCCGATTCACTATTCCTTCTTTACTGCATCCCTCGCTCCCTCCCATTGACGAATTAACACTCAAATTGAGTCGCTATGGAATACTATGTGTTCTATAACTTCCCCTTCTAAATCGAGGAACGTTTCTACGGAAACGACAATATTTTCTTTTGGGATGCGAGTATCCCCTTTCCGATGCACTATTCCATCTTTACTGCATCCCTCGCCCCTCACACTGACGAATTAACACGGAAGTGGAGTCGCTATGAAATACTATTGGTTCTAAGACATCTCCTTCTAAATCGAGTAACGTTTCTATGGAAACGACAATAGTTTCTTTTGGGAGGAGAGTATCTCCGTTCCGATTCACTATTCCTTCTTTACTGCATCCCTCGCTCCCTCCCATTGACGAATTAACACTGAAATTGAGTCTCTATGGAATGCTATGTGTTCTATAACTTCTCCTTCTATATCGAGGAACGTTTCTACGGAAACGACAATATTTTCTTTTGTGAGGCGAGTATCCCCTTTCCGATGCACTATTCCATCTTTACTGCATCGCTCGCCCCTCACACTGACGAATTAACACGGAAGTGGTGTCGCTATGAAATACTATTGGTTCTAAGACATCTCCTTCTAAATCGAGTAACGTTTCTATGGAAACGACAATAGTTTCTTTTGGGAGGAGATTATCTCCGTTCCGATTCACTATTCCTTCTTTACTGCATCCCTCGCTCCCTCCCATTGACGAATTAACACTCAAATTGAGTCGCTATGGAATACTATGTGTTCTATAACTTCCCCTTCTAAGTCGAGGAACGTTTCTACGGAAACGACAATATTTTCTTTTGGGATGCGAGTATCCCCTTTCCGATGCACTATTCCATCTTTACTGCATCCCTCGCCCCTCACACTGACGAATTAACACGGAAGTGGTGTCGCTATGAAATACTATTGGTTCTAAGACATCTCCTTCTAAATCGAGTAACGTTTCTATGGAAACGACAATAGTTTCTTTTGGGAGGAGAGTATCTCCGTTCCGATTCACTATTCCTTCTTTACTGCATCCCTCGCTCCCTCCCATTGACGAATTAACACTGAAATTGAGTCTCTACGGAATGCTATGTGTTCTATAACTTCTCCTTCTATATCGAGGAACGTTTCTACGGAAACGACAATATTTTCTTTTGTGAGGCGAGTATCCCCTTTCCGATGCACTATTCCATCTTTACTGCATCCCTCGCCCCTCACACTGACGAATTAACACGGAAGTGGTGTCGCTATGAAATACTATTGGTTCTAAGACATCTCCTTCTAAATCGAGTAACGTTTCTATGGAAACGACAATAGTTTCTTTTGGGAGGAGAGTATCTCCGTTCCGATTCACTATTCCTTCTTTACTGCATCCCTCGCTCCCTCCCATTGACGAATTACACTGAAATTGAGTCGCTATGGAATACTATGTGTTCTATAACTTCTCCTTCTAAATCGAGGAACGTTTCTACGGAAACGACAATATTTTCTTTTGGGAGGCGAGTATCCCCTTTCCGATGCACTATTCCATCTTTACTGCATCCCTCGCCCCTCACACTGACGAATTAACACGGAAGTGGTGTCGCTATGAAATACTATTGGTTCTATGACATTTCCTTCTAAATCGAGTAACGTTTATATGGAAACGACAGTATTTTCTTTTGGGAGGCGAGTATCTCCGTTCCGATTCACTATTCCTTCTTTACTGCATCCCTCGCACACTCACATTGACGAATTAACACTGAAATTGAGTCGCTATGGAATTCTATGTGTTCTATAACTTCTCCTTATAAATCGAGGAACGTTTCTACGGAAACGACAATATTTTCTTTTGGGAGGCGAGTATCTCCTTTCCGATGCACTATTCCATCTTTACTGCATCCCTCGCCCCTCACACTGACGAATTAACACGGAAGTGGTGTCGCTATGAAATACTATTGGTTCTATGACATCTCCTTCTAAATCGAGTAACGTTTCTATGGAAACGACAGTATTTTCTTTTGGGAGGCGAGTATCTCCGTTCCGATTCACTATTCCTTCTTTACTGAATCCCTCGCTCCCTCCCATTGACGAATTAACACTGAAATTGAGTCGCTATGGAATACTATGTGTTCTATAACTTCTACTTCCAAATCGAGGAACGTTTCAACGGAGACGACAATAGTTTCTCTTGGGAGGCGAGTATACCCTTTCCGATGCACTATTCCATCTTTACTGCATCCCTCGCCCCTCACACTGACGAATTAACACGGAAGTGGTGTCGCTATGAAATACTATTGGTTCTATGACATCTCCTTCTAAATCGAGTGACGTTTCTATGGAAACGACAGTAATTTCTTTTGGGAGGCGAGTATCTCCGTTCCGATTCACTATTCCTTCTTTACTGCATTCCTCGCTCCCTCACATTGACGAATTAACACTGAAATTGAATCGCTATGAAATACTATGTGTTCTATAACTGCTCCTTCTAAATCGAGGAACGTTTCTACGGAAACGACAATATTTTCTTTTGGGAGGCGAGTATCCCCTTTCCGATGCACTATTCCATCTTCACTGCATCCCTCGCCCCTCACACTGACGAATTAACACGGAAGTGGTGTCGCTATGAAATACTATTGGTTCTATAACATCTCCTTCTAAATCGAGTAACGTTTCTATGGAGACGACAGTATTTTCTTTTGGGAGGCGAGTAACTCCGTTCCGATTCACTATTCCTTCTTTACTGCATCCCTCGCTCCCTCTCATTGACGAATTAACACTGAAATTGAGTCGCTATGGAATACTATGTGTTCTATGACTTCTCCTTCTAAATCGAGGAACGTTTCTACGGAAACGACAATATTTTCTTTTTGGAGGCGAGTATCCGATTTCCGATGCACTATTCCATCTTTACTGCATCCCTCGCCCCTCACACTGACGAATTAACACGGAAGTGGTGTCGGTATGAAATACTATTGCTTCTATGACTTCTCCTTCTAAATCGAGTAACGTTTCTATGGAAACGACAAGAGTTTCTTTTGGGAGGAGAGTATCTCCGTTCCGATTCACTATTCCTTCTTTACTGCATCCCTCGCTCCCTCCCATTGACGAATTAACACTGAAATTGAGTCGCTATGGAATACTATGTGTTCTATAACTCCTCCTTCTAAATCGAGGAACGTTTCTACGGAAACGACACTATTTTCTTTTGGGAGGCGAGTATCCCCTTTCCGATGAACTATTCCATCTTTACTGCATCTCTCGCCCCTCACACTGACGAATTAACACGGAAGTGGTGTCGCTATGAAATACTATTGGTTCTATGACTTCTCCTTCTAAATCGAGTTACGTTTCTATGGAAACGACAAGAGTTTCTTTTGGGAGGAGAGTATCTCCGTTCCGATGCACTATTCCTTCTTTACTGCATCCCTCGCTCCCTCCCATTGACGAATTACACTGAAATTGAGTCGCTATGGAATACTATGTGTTCTATAACTTCTCCTTCTAAATCGAGGAACGTTTCTACGGAAACGACAATATTTTCTTTTGGGAGGCGAGTATCCCCTTTCCGATGCACTATTCCATCTTTACTGCATCCCTCGCCCCTCACACTGACGAATTAACACGGAAGTGGTGTCGCTATGAAATACTATTGGTTCTATGACATCTATTTCTAAATCGAGTAAAGTTTCTATGGAAACGACAGTACTTTCTTTTGGGAGGCGAGTATCTCCGTTCCGATTCACTATTCCTTCTTTACTGCATCCCTCGCACCCTCACATTGACGAATTAACACTGAAATTGAGTCGCTATGGAATACTATGTGTTCTATAACTTCTCCTTATAAATCGAGGAACGTTTCTACGGAAACGACAATATTTACTTTTGGGAGGCGAGTATCTCCTTTCCGATGCACTATTCCATCTTTACTGCATCCCTCGCCCCTCACACTGACTAATTAACGCGGAAGTGGTGTCGCTATGAAATACTATTGGTTCTATGACATCTCCTTCTAAATCGAGTAACGTTTCTATGGAAACGACAGTATTTTCTTTTGGGAGGCGAGTATCTCCGTTCCGATTCACTATTCCTTCTTTACTGCATCCCTCGCTCCTTCCCATTGACGAATTAACACTGAAATTGAGTCGCTATGGAATACTATGTGTTCTATAACTTCTCCTTCTAAATCGAGGAACGTTTCTACGGAAACGACAATATTTTCTTTTGGGAGGCGAGTATCCCCTTTCCGATGCACTATTCCATCTTTACTGCATCCCTCGCCCCTCACACTGACGAATTAACACGGAAGTGGTGTCGCTATGAAATACTATTGGTTCTATGACATCTCCTTCTAAATCTAGTAACGTTTCTATGGAAACGACAGTAATTTCTTTTGGGAGGCGAGTATCTCCGTTCCGATTCACTATTCCTTCTTTACTGCATCCCTCGCTCCCTCACATTGACGAATTAACACTGAAATTGAATCGCTATGGAATACTATGTGTTCTATAACTGCTCCTTCTAAATCGAGGAACGTTTCTACGGAAACGACAATATTTTCTTTTGGGAGGCGAGTATCCCCTTTCCGATGCACTATTCCATCTTTACTGCACCCCTTGCCCCTCACACTGACGAATTAACACGGAAGTGGTGTCGCTATGAAATACTATTGGTTCTATAACATTTCCTTCTAAATCGAGTAACGTTTCTATGGAAACGAATGTATTTTCTTTTGCGAGGAGAGTATCTCCGTTCCGATTCACTATTCCTTCTTTACTGCATCCCTTGCTCCCTCCCATTGACGAATTAACACTGAAATTGAGTCGCTATGGAATACTATGTGTTCTATAACTTCTCCTTCTAAATCGAGGAACGTTTCTACGGAAACGACAATATTTTCTTTTGGGAGGCGAGTATCCCCTTTCCGATGCACTATTCCATCTTTACTGCATCCCTCGCCCCTCACACTGACGAATTAACACGGAAGTGGTGTCGCTATGAAATACTATTGGTTCTATGACATCTCCTTCTAAATCGAGTAACGTTTCTATGAAAACGACAAGAGTTTCTTTTGGGAGGAGAGTATCTCCGTTCCCATTCACTATTCCTTCTTTACTGCATCCCTCGCTCCATCCCATTGACGAATTAACACTGAAATTGGGTCGCTATGGAATACTATGTGTTCTATAACTTCTCCTTCTAAATCGAGGAACGTTTCTACGGAAACGACAATATTTTCTTTTGGGAGGCGAGTATCCCCTTTCCGATGCACTATTCCATCTTTACTGCATCCCTCGCCCCTCACACTGACGAATTAACACGGAGGTGGTGTCGCTATGAAATACTATTGGTACTATGACATCTCCTTCTAAATTGAGTAACGTTTCTAAGGAAACAACAAGAGTTTCTTTTGGGAGGAGAGTATCTCCGTTCCGATTCACTATTCCTTCTTTACTGCATCCCTCGCTCCCTCCCATTGACGAATTAACACTCAAATTGAGTCGCTATGGAATACTATGTGTTCTATAACTTCCCCTTCTAAATCGAGGAACGTTTCTACGGAAACGACAATATTTTCTTTTGGGATGCGAGTATCCCCTTTCCGATGCACTATTCCATCTTTACTGCATCCCTCGCCCCTCACACTGACGAATTAACACGGAAGTGGAGTCGCTATGAAATACTATTGGTTCTAAGACATCTCCTTCTAAATCGAGTAACGTTTCTATGGAAACGACAATAGTTTCTTTTGGGAGGAGAGTATCTCCGTTCCGATTCACTATTCCTTCTTTACTGCATCCCTCGCTCCCTCCCATTGACGAATTAACACTGAAATTGAGTCTCTATGGAATGCTATGTGTTCTATAACTTCTCCTTCTATATCGAGGAACGTTTCTACGGAAACGACAATATTTTCTTTTGTGAGGCGAGTATCCCCTTTCCGATGCACTATTCCATCTTTACTGCATCCCTCGCCCCTCACACTGACGAATTAACACGGAAGTGGTGTCGCTATGAAATACTATTGGTTCTAAGACATCTCCTTCTAAATCGAGTAACGTTTCTATGGAAACGACAATAGTTTCTTTTGGGAGGAGATTATCTCCGTTCCGATTCACTATTCCTTCTTTACTGCATCCCTCGCTCCCTCCCATTGACGAATTAACACTCAAATTGAGTCGCTATGGAATACTATGTGTTCTATAACTTCCCCTTCTAAGTCGAGGAACGTTTCTACGGAAACGACAATATTTTCTTTTGGGATGCGAGTATCCCCTTTCCGATGCACTATTCCATCTTTACTGCATCCCTCGCCCCTCACACTGACGAATTAACACGGAAGTGGTGTCGCTATGAAATACTATTGGTTCTAAGACATCTCCTTCTAAATCGAGTAACGTTTCTATGGAAACGACAATAGTTTCTTTTGGGAGGAGAGTATCTCCGTTCCGATTCACTATTCCTTCTTTACTGCATCCCTCGCTCCCTCCCATTGACGAATTAACACTGAAATTGAGTCTCTATGGAATGCTATGTGTTCTATAACTTCTCCTTCTATATCGAGGAACGTTTCTACGGAAACGACAATATTTTCTTTTGTGAGGCGAGTATCCCCTTTCCGATGCACTATTCCATCTTTACTGCATCCCTCGCCCCTCACACTGACGAATTAACACGGAAGTGGTGTCGCTATGAAATACTATTGGTTCTAAGACATCTCCTTCTAAATCGAGTAACGTTTCTATGGAAACGACAATAGTTTCTTTTGGGAGGAGAGTATCTCCGTTCCGATTCACTATTCCTTCTTTACTGCATCCCTCGCTCCCTCCCATTGACGAATTAACACTGAATTTGAGTCGCTATGGAATACTATGTGTTATATAACTTCCCCTTCTAAATCGAGGAACGTTTCTACGGAAATGACAATATTTTCTTTTGGGATGCGAGTATCCCCTTTCCGATGCACTATTCCATCTTTACTGCATCCCTCGCCCCTCACACTGACGAATTAACACGGAAGTGGTGTCGCTATGAAATACTATTGGTTCTAAGACATCCCCTTCTAAATCGAGTAACGTTTCTATGGAAACGACAATAGTTTCTTTTGGTAGGAGAGTATCTCCGTTCCGATTCACTATTCCTTCTTTACTGCATCCCTCGCTCCCTCCCATTGACGAATTAACACTGAAATTGAGTCTCTATGGAATGCTATGTGTTCTATAACTTCTCCTTCTATATCGAGGAACGTTTCTACGGAAACGACAATATTTTCTTTTGTGAGGCGAGTATCCCCTTTCCGATGCACTATTCCATCTTTACTGCATCCCTCGCACCTCACACTGACGAATTAACACGGAAGTGGTGTCGCTATGAAATACTATTGGTTCTAAGACATCTCCTTCTAAATCGAGTAACGTTTCTATGGAAACGACAATAGTTTCCTTTGGGAGGAGAGTATCTCCGTTCCGATTCACTATTCCTTCTTTACTGCATCCCTCGCTCCCTCCCATTGACGAATTAACACTGAATTTGAGTCGCTATGGAACACTATGTGTTCTATAACTTCTCCTTCTATATCGAGGAACGTTTCTACGGAAACGACAATATTTTCTTTTGTGAGGCGAGTATCCCCTTTCCGATGCACTATTCCATCTTTACTGCATCCCTCGCACCTCACACTGACGAATTAACACGGAAGTGGTGTCGCTATGAAATACTATTGGTTCTAAGACATCTCCTTCTAAATCGAGTAACGTTTCTATGGAAACGACAATAGTTTCCTTTGGGAGGAGAGTATCTCCGTTCCGATTCACTATTCCTTCTTTACTGCATCCCTCGCTCCCTCCCATTGACGAATTAACACTGAATTTGAGTCGCTATGGAACACTATGTGTTCTATAACTTCTCCTTCTAAATCGAGTAACGTTTCTATGGAAACGACAAGAGTTTCTTTTGGGAGGAGAGTATCTCCGTTCCGATTCACTATTCCTTCTTTATTGCATCCCTCGCTCCCTCCCATTGACGAATTAACACTGAAATTGAGTCTCTATGGAATGCTATGTGTTCTATAACTTCTCCTTCTATATCGAGGAACGTTTCTACGGAAACGACAATATTTTCTTTTGTGAGGCGAGTATCCCCTTTCCGATGCACTATTCCATCTTTACTGCATCCCTCGCCCCTCACACTGACGAATTAACACGGAAGTGGTGTCGCTATGAAATACTATTGGTTCTAAGACATCTCCTTCTAAATCGAGTAACGTTTCTATGGAAACGACAATAGTTTCTTTTGGGAGGAGAGTATCTCCGTTCCGATTCACTATTCCTTCTTTACTGCATCCCTCGCTCCCTCCCATTGACGAATTAACACTGAAATTGAGTCTCTATGGAATGCTATGTGTTCTATAACTTCTCCTTCTATATCGAGGAACGTTTCTACGGAAACGACAATATTTTCTTTTGGGATGCGAGTATCCCCTTTCCGATGCACTATTCCATCTTTACTGCATCCCTCGCCCCTCACACTGACGAATTAACACGGAAGTGGTGTCGCTATGAAATACAATTGGTTCTAAGACATCTCCTTCTAAATCGAGTAACGTTTCTATGGAAACGACAATAGTTTCTTTTGGGAGGAGAGTATCTCCGTTCCGATTCACTATTCCTTCTTTACTGCATCCCTCGCTCCCTCCCATTGACGAATTAACACTGAATTTGAGTCGCTATGGAATACTATGTGTTCTATAACTTCCCCTTCTAAATCGAGGAACGTTTCTACGGAAACGACAATATTTTCTTTTGGGATGCGAGTATCCCCTTTCCGATGCACTATTCCATCTTTACTGCATCCCTCGCCCCTCACACTGACGAATTAACACGGAAGTGGTGTCGCTATGAAATACTATTGGTACTATGACATCTCCTTCTAAATCGAGTAACGTATCTAAGGAAACAACAAGAGTTTCTTTTGGGAGGAGAGTATCTCCGTTCCGATTCACTATTCCTTCTTTATTGCATCCCTCGCTCCCTCCCATTGACGAATTAACACTGAAATTGAGTCTCTATGGAATGCTATGTGTTCTATAACTTCTCCTTCTATATCGAGCAACGTTTCTACGGAAACGACAATATTTTCTTTTGGGATGCGAGTATCCCCTTTCCGATGCACTATTCCATCTTTACTGCATCCCTCGCCCCTCACACTGACGAATTAACACGTAAGTGGTGTCGCTATGAAATACTATTGGTTCTAAGACATCTCCTTCTAAATCGAGTAACGTTTCTATGGAAACGACAATAGTTGCTTTTGGGAGGAGAGTATCTCCGTTCCGATTCATTATTCCTTCTTTACTGCATCCCTCGCTCCCTCCCATTGACGAATTAACACTCAAATTGAGTCGCTATGGAATACTATGTGTTCTATAAATTCCCCTTCTAAATCGAGGAACGTTTCTACGGAAACGACAATATTTTCTTTTGTGAGGCGAGTATCCCCTTTCCGATGCACTATTCCATCTTTACTGCATCCCTCGCCCCTCACACTGACGAATTAACACGGAAGTGGTGTCGCTATGAAATACTATTGGTTCTAAGACATCTCCTTCTAAATCGAGTAACGTTTCTATGGAAACGACAATAGTTTCTTTTGGGAGGAGAGTATCTCCGTTCCGATTCACTATTCCTTCTTTACTGCATCCCTCGCACCCTCCCATTGACGAATTAACACTGAAATTGAGTCTCTATGGAATGCTATGTGTTCTATAACTTCTCCTTCTATATCGAGGAACGTTTCTACGGAAACGACAATATTTTCTTTTGGGATGCGAGTATCCCCTTTCCGATGCACTATTCCATCTTTACTGCATCCCTCGCCCCTCACACTGACGAATTAACACGGAAGTGGTGTCGCTATGAAATACTATTGGTTCTAAGACATCTCCTTCTAAATCGAGTAACGTTTCTATGGAAACGACAATAGTTTCTTTTGGGAGGAGAGTATCTCCGTTCCGATTCACTATTCCTTCTTTACTGCATCCCTCGCTCCCTCCCATTGACGAATTAACACTGAATTTGAGTCGCTATGGAATACTATGTGTCCTATAACTTCCCCTTCTAAATCGAGGAACGTTTCTACGGAAACGACAATATTTTCTTTTGGGATGCGAGTATCCCCTTTCCGATGCACTATTCCATCTTTACTGCATCCCTCGCCCCTCACACTGACTAATTAACACGGAAGTGGTGTCGCTATGAAATACTATTGGTTCTAAGACATCCCCTTCTAAATCGAGTAACGTTTCTATGGAAACGACAATAGTTTCTTTTGGGAGGAGAGTATCTCCGTTCCGATTCACTATTCCTTCTTAACTGCATCCCTCGCTCCCTCCCATTGACGAATTAACACTGAAATTGAGTCTCTATGGAATGCTATGTGTTCTATAACTTCTCCTTCTATATCGAGGAACGTTGCTACGGAAACGACAATATTTTCTTTTGTGAGGCGAGTATCCCCTTTCCGATGCACTATTCCATCTTTACTGCATCCCTCGCCCCTCACACTGACGAATTAACATGGAAGTGGTGTCGCTATGAAATACTATTGGTTCTAAGACATCTCCTTCTAAATCGAGTAACGTTTCTATGGAAACGACAATAGTTTCCCTTGGGAGGAGAGTATCTCCGTTCCGATTCACTATTCCTTCTTTACTGCATCCCTCGCTCCCTCCCATTGACGAATTAACACTGAATTTGAGTCGCTATGGAACACTATGTGTTCTATAACTTCTCCTTCTAAATCGAGTAACGTTTCTATGGAAACGACAAGAGTTTCTTTTGGGAGGAGAGTATCTCCGTTCCGATTCACTATTCCTTCTTTATTGCATCCCTCGCTCCCTCCCATTGACGAATTAACACTGAAATTGAGACTCTATGGAATGCTATGTGTTCTATAACTTCTCCTTCTATATCGAGGAACGTTTCTACGGAAACGACAATATTTTCTTTTGTGAGGCGAGTATCCCCTTTCCGATGCACTATTCCATCTTTACTGCATCCCTCGCCCCTCACACTGACGAATTAACACGGAAGTGGTGTCGCTATGAAATACTATTGGTTCTAAGACATCTCCTTCTAAATCGAGTAACGTTTCTATGGAAACGACAATAGTTTCTTTTGGGAGGAGAGTATCTCCGATCCGATTCACTATTCCTTCTTTACTGCATCCCTCGCTCCCTCCCATTGACGAATTAACACTCAAATTGAGTCGCTATGGAATACTATGTGTTCTATAACTTCCCCTTCTAAATCGAGGAACGTTTCTACGGAAACGACAATATTTTCTTTTGTGAGGCGAGTATCCCCTTTCCGATGCACTATTCCATCTTTACTGCATCCCTCGCCCCTCACACTGACGAATTAACACGGAAGTGGTGTCGCTATGAAATACTATTGGTTCTAAGACATCTCCTTCTAAATCGAGTAACGTTTCTATGGAAACGACAATAGTTTCTTTTGGGAGGAGAGTATCTCCGTTCCGATTCACTATTCCTTCTTTACTGCATCCCTCGCTCCCTCCCATTGACGAATAAACACTGAAATTGAGTCTCTATGGAATGCTATGTGTTCTATAACTTCTCCTTCTATATCGAGGAACGTTTCTACGGAAACGACAATATTTTCTTTTGTGAGGCGAGTATCCCCTTTCCGATGCACTATTCCATCATTACTGCATTCCTCGCCCCTCACACTGACGAATTAACACGGAAGTGGTGTCGCTATGAAATACTATTGGTTCTAAGACATCTCCTTCTAAATCGAGTAACGTTTCTATGGATACGACAATAGTTTCTTTTGGGAGGAGAGTATCTCCGTTCCGATTCACTATTCCTTCTTTACTGCATCCCTCGCTCCCTCCCGTTGACGAATTAACACTGAAATTGAGTCTCTATGGAATGCTATGTGTTCTATAACTTCTCCTTCTATATCGAGGAACGTTTCTACGGAAACGACAATATTTTCTTTTGTGAGGCGAGTATCCCCTTTCCGATGCACTATTCCATCTTCACTGCATCCCTCGCCCCTCACACTGACGAATTAACACGGAAGTGGTGTCGCTATGAAATACTATTGGTTCTATGACTTCTCCTTCTAAATCGAGTAACGTTTCTATGGAAACGACAAGAGTTTCTTTTGGGAGGAGAGTATCTCCGTTCCGATGCACTATTCCTTCTTTACTGCATCCCTCGCTCCCTCCCATTGACGAATTACACTGAAATTGAGTCGCTATGGAATACTATGTGTTCTATAACTTCTCCTTCTAAATCGAGGAACATTTCTACGGAAACGACAATATTTCCTTTTGGGAGGCGAGTATCCCCTTTCCGATGCACTATTCCATCTTTACTGCATCCCTCGCCCCTCACACTGACGAATTAACACGGAAGTGGTGTCGCTATGAAATACTATTGGTTCTATGACTTCTCCTTCTAAATCGAGTAAAGTTTCTATGGAAACGACAGTACTTTCTTTTGGGAGGCGAGTATCTCCGTTCCGATTCACTATTCCTTCTTTACTGCATCCCTCGCACCCTCACATCGACGAATTAACACTGAAATTGAGTCGCTATGGAATACTATGTGTTCTATAACTTCTCCTTCTAAATCGAGGAACGTTTCTACGGAAACGACAATATTTTCTTTTGGGAGGCGAGTATCCCCTTTCCGATGCACTATTCCATCTTTACTGCATTTCTCGCCCCTCACACTGACGAATTAACACGGAAGTGGTGTCGCAATGAAATACTATTGGTTCTATGACATCTCCTTCTAAATCGAGTAACGTTTCTATGGAAACGACAGTATTTTCTTTTGGGAGGCGAGTATCTCCGTTCCGATTCACTATTCCTTCTTTACTGCATCCCTCGCACCCTCACATTGACGAATTAACACTGAAATTGAGTCGCTATGTTATACTATGTGGTCTATGACTTCTCCTTCTAAATCGAGGAACGTTTCTACGAAAACGACAATATATTCTTTTGGGAGGCGAGTATCCCCTTTCCGATGCACTATTCCATCTTTACTGCATCCCTCGCCCCTCACACTGACGAATTAACACGGAAGTGGTGTCGCTATGAAATACTATTGGTTCTAAGACATCTCCTTCTAAATCGAGTAACGTTTCTATGGAAACGACAATAGTTTCTTTTGGGAGGAGATTATCTCCGTTCCGATTCACTATTCCTTCTTTACTGCATCCCTCGCTAGCTCCCATTGACGAATTAACACTCAAATTGAGTCGCTATGGAATACTATGTGTTCTATAACTTCCCCTTCTAAGTCGAGGAACGTTTCTACGGAAACGACAATATTTTCTTTTGGGATGCGAGTATCCCCTTTCCGATGCACTATTCCATCTTTACTGCATCCCTCGCCCCTCACACTGACGAATTAACACGGAAGTGGTGTCGCTATGAAATACTATTGGTTCTAAGACATCTCCTTCTAAATCGAGTAACGTTTCTATGGAAACGACAATAGTTTCTTTTGGGAGGAGAGTATCTCCGTTCCGATTCACTATTCCTTCTTTACTGCATCCCTCGCTCCCTCCCATTGACGAATTAACACTGAAATTGAGTCTCTATGGAATGCTATGTGTTCTATAACTTCTCCTTCTATATCGAGGAACGTTTCTACGGAAACGACAATATTTTCTTTTGTGAGGCGAGTATCCCCTTTCCGATGCACTATTCCATCTTTACTGCATCCCTCGCCCCTCACACTGACGAATTAACACGGAAGTGGTGTCGCTATGAAATACTATTGGTTCTAAGACATCTCCTTCTAAATCGAGTAACGTTTCTATGGAAACGACAATAGTTTCTTTTGGGAGGAGAGTATCTCCGTTCCGATTCACTATTCCTTCTTTACTGCATCCCTCGCTCCCTCCCATTGACGAATTAACACTGAATTTGAGTCGCTATGGAATACTATGTGTTATATAACTTCCCCTTCTAAATCGAGGAACGTTTCTACGGAAACGACAATATTTTCTTTTGGGATGCGAGTATCCCCTTTCCGATGCACTATTCCATCTTTACTGCATCCCTCGCCCCTCACACTGACGAATTAACACGGAAGTGGTGTCGCTATGAAATACTATTGGTTCTAAGACATCCCCTTCTAAATCGAGTAACGTTTCTATGGAAACGACAATAGTTTCTTTTGGGAGGAGAGTATCTCCGTTCCGATTCACTATTCCTTCTTTACTGCAACCCTCGCTCCCTCCCATTGACGAATTAACACTGAAATTGAGTCTCTATGGAATGCTATGTGTTCTATAACTTCTCCTTCTATATCGAGGAACATTTCTACGGAAACGACAATATTTTCTTTTGTGAGGCGAGTATCCCCTTTCCGATGCACTATTCCATCTTTACTGCATCCCTCGCACCTCACACTGACGAATTAACACGGAAGTGGTGTCGCTATGAAATACTATTGGTTCTAAGACATCTCCTTCTAAATCGAGTAACGTTTCTATGGAAACGACAATAGTTTCCTTTGGGAGGAGAGTATCTCCGTTCCGATTCACTATTCCTTCTTTACTGCATCCCTCGCTCCCTCCCATTGACGAATTAACACTGAATTTGAGTCGCTATGGAACACTATGTGTTCTATAACTTCTCCTTCTAAATCGAGTAACGTTTCTATGGAAACGACAAGAGTTTCTTTTGGGAGGAGAGTATCTCCGTTCCGATTCACTATTCCTTCTTTATTGCATCCCTCGCTCCCTCCCATTGACGAATTAACACTGAAATTGAGTCTCTATGGAATGCTATGTGTTCTATAACTTCTCCTTCTATATCGAGGAACGTTTCTACGGAAACGACAATATTTTCTTTTGTGAGGCGAGTATCCCCTTTCCGATGCACTATTCCATCTTTACTGCATCCCTCGCCCCTCACACTGACGAATTAACACGGAAGTGGTGTCGCTATGAAATACTATTGGTTCTAAGACATCTCCTTCTAAATCGAGTAACGTTTCTATGGAAACGACAATAGTTTCTTTTGGGAGGAGAGTATCTCCGTTCCGATTCACTATTCCTTCTTTACTGCATCCCTCGCTCCCTCCCATTGACGAATTAACACTGAAATTGAGTCTCTATGGAATGCTATGTGTTCTATAACTTCTCCTTCTATATCGAGGAACGTTTCTACGGAAACGACAATATTTTCTTTTGGGATGCGAGTATCCCCTTTCCGATGCACTATTCCATCTTTACTGCATCCCTCGCCCCTCACACTGACGAATTAACACGGAAGTGGTGTCGCTATGAAATACAATTGGTTCTAAGACATCTCCTTCTAAATCGAGTAACGTTTCTATGGAAACGACAATAGTTTCTTTTGGGAGGAGAGTATCTCCGTTCCGATTCACTATTCCTTCTTTACTGCATCCCTCGCTCCCTCCCATTGACGAATTAACACTGAATTTGAGTCGCTATGGAATACTATGTGTTCTATAACTTCCCCTTCTAAATCGAGGAACGTTTCTACGGAAACGACAATATTTTCTTTTGGGATGCGAGTATCCCCTTTCCGATGCACTATTCCATCTTTACTGCATCCCTCGCCCCTCACACTGACGAATTAACACGGAAGTGGTGTCGCTATGAAATACTATTGGTACTATGACATCTCCTTCTAAATCGAGTAACGTATCTAAGGAAACAACAAGAGTTTCTTTTGGGAGGAGAGTATCTCCGTTCCGATTCACTATTCCTTCTTTATTGCATCCCTCGCTCCCTCCCATTGACGAATTAACACTGAAATTGAGTCTCTATGGGATGCTATGTGTTCTATAACTTCTCCTTCTATATCGAGCAACGTTTCTACGGAAACGACAATATTTTCTTTTGGGATGCGAGTATCCCCTTTCCGATGCACTATTCCATCTTTACTGCATCCCTCGCCCCTCACACTGACGAATTAACACGGAAGTGGTGTCGCTATGAAATACTATTGGTTCTAAGACATCTCCTTCTAAACCGAGTAACGTTTCTATGGAAACGACAATAGTTGCTTTTGGGAGGAGAGTATCTCCGTTCCGATTCATTATTCCTTCTTTACTGCATCCCTCGCTCCCTCCCATTGACGAATTAACACTCAAATTGAGTCGCTATGGAATACTATGTGTTCTATAAATTCCCCTTCTAAATCGAGGAACGTTTCTACGGAAACGACAATATTTTCTTTTGTGAGGCGAGTATCCCCTTTCCGATGCACTATTCCATCTTTACTGCATCCCTCGCCCCTCACACTGACGAATTAACACGGAAGTGGTGTCGCTATGAAATACTATTGGTTCTAAGACATCTCCTTCTAAATCGAGTAACGTTTCTATGGAAACGACAATAGTTTCTTTTGGGAGGAGAGTATCTCCGTTCCGATTCACTATTCCTTCTTTACTGCATCCCTCGCTCCCTCCCATTGACGAATTAACACTGAAATTGAGTCTCTATGGAATGCTATGTGTTCTATAACTTCTCCTTCTATATCGAGGAACGTTTCTACGGAAACGACAATATTTTCTTTTGGGATGCGAGTATCCCCTTTCCGATGCACTATTCCATCTTTACTGCATCCCTCGCCCCTCACACTGACGAATTAACACGGAAGTGGTGTCGCTATGAAATACTATTGGTTCTAAGACATCTCCTTCTAAATCGAGTAACGTTTCTATGGAAACGACAATAGTTTCTTTTGGGAGGAGAGTATCTCCGTTCCGATTCACTATTCCTTCTTTACTGCATCCCTCGCTCCCTCCCATTGACGAATTAACACTGAATTTGAGTCGCTATGGAATACTATGTGTCCTATAACTTCCCCTTCTAAATCGAGGAACGTTTCTACGGAAACGACAATATTTTCTTTTGGGATGCGAGTATCCCCTTTCCGATGCACTATTCCATCTTTACTGCATCCCTCGCCCCTCACACTGACGAATTAACACGGAAGTGGTGTCGCTATGAAATACTATTGGTTCTAAGACATCCCCTTCTAAATCGAGTAACGTTTCTATGGAAACGACAATAGTTTCTTTTGGGAGGAGAGTATCTCCGTTCCGATTCACTATTCCTTCTTAACTGCATCCCTCGCTCCCTCCCATTGACGAATTAACACTGAAATTGAGTCTCTATGGAATGCTATGTGTTCTATAACTTCTCCTTCTATATCGAGGAACGTTTCTACGGAAACGACAATATTTTCTTTTGTGAGGCGAGTATCCCCTTTCCGATGCACTATTCCATCTTTACTGCATCCCTCGCCCCTCACACTGACGAATTAACATGGAAGTGGTGTCGCTATGAAATACTATTGGTTCTAAGACATCTCCTTCTAAATCGAGTAACGTTTCTATGGAAACGACAATAGTTTCCTTTGGGAGGAGAGTATCTCCGTTCCGATTCACTATTCCTTCTTTACTGCATCCCTCGCTCCCTCCCATTGACGAATTAACACTGAATTTGAGTCGCTATGGAACACTATGTGTTCTATAACTTCTCCTTCTAAATCGAGTAACGTATCTATGGAAACGACAAGAGTTTCTTTTGGGAGGAGAGTATCTCCGTTCCGATTCACTATTCCTTCTTTATTGCATCCCTCGCTCCCTCCCATTGACGAATTAACACTGAAATTGAGTCTCTATGGAATGCTATGTGTTCTATAACTTCTCCTTCTATATCGAGGAACGTTTCTACGGAAACGACAATATTTTCTTTTGTGAGGCGAGTATCCCCTTTCCGATGCACTATTCCATCTTTACTGCATCCCTCGCCCCTCACACTGACGAATTAACACGGAAGTGGTGTCGCTATGAAATACTATTGGTTCTAAGACATCTCCTTCTAAATCGAGTAACGTTTCTATGGAAACGACAATAGTTTCTTTTGGGAGGAGAGTATCTCCGATCCGATTCACTATTCCTTCTTTACTGCATCCCTCGCTCCCTCCCATTGACGAATTAACACTCAAATTGAGTCGCTATGGAATACTATGTGTTCTATAACTTCCCCTTCTAAATCGAGGAACGTTTCTACGGAAACGACAATATTTTCTTTTGTGAGGCGAGTATCCCCTTTCCGATGCACTATTCCATCTTTACTGCATCCCTCGCCCCTCACACTGACGAATTAACACGGAAGTGGTGTCGCTATGAAATACTATTGGTTCTAAGACATCTCCTTCTAAATCGAGTAACGTTTCTATGGAAACGACAATAGTTTCTTTTGGGAGGAGAGTATCTCCGTTCCGATTCACTATTCCTTCTTTACTGCATCCCTCGCTCCCTCCCATTGACGAATAAACACTGAAATTGAGTCTCTATGGAATGCTATGTGTTCTATAACTTCTCCTTCTATATCGAGGAACGTTTCTACGGAAACGACAATATTTTCTTTTGTGAGGCGAGTATCCCCTTTCCGATGCACTATTCCATCATTACTGCATCCCTCGCCCCTCACACTGACGAATTAACACGGAAGTGGTGTCGCTATGAAATACTATTGGTTCTAAGACATCTCCTTCTAAATCGAGTAACGTTTCTATGGAAACGACAATAGTTTCTTTTGGGAGGAGAGTATCTCCGTTCCGATTCACTATTCCTTCTTTACTGCATCCCTCGCTCCCTCCCATTGACGAATTAACACTGAAATTGAGTCTCTATGGAATGCTATGTGTTCTATAACTTCTCCTTCTATATCGAGGAACGTTTCTACGGAAACGACAATATTTTCTTTTGTGAGGCGAGTATCCCCTTTCCGATGCACTATTCCATCTTCACTGCATCCCTCGCCCCTCACACTGACGAATTAACACGGAAGTGGTGTCGCTATGAAATACTATTGGTTCTATGACTTCTCCTTCTAAATCGAGTAACGTTTCTATGGAAACGACAAGAGTTTCTTTTGGGAGGAGAGTATCTCCGTTCCGATGCACTATTCCTTCTTTACTGCATCCCTCGCTCCCTCCCATTGACGAATTACACTGAAATTGAGTCGCTATGGAATACTATGTGTTCTATAACTTCTCCTTCTAAATCGAGGAACATTTCTACGGAAACGACAATATTTCCTTTTGGGAGGCGAGTATCCCCTTTCCGATGCACTATTCCATCTTTACTGCATCCCTCGCCCCTCACACTGACGAATTAACACGGAAGTGGTGTCGCTATGAAATACTATTGGTTCTATGACTTCTCCTTCTAAATCGAGTAAAGTTTCTATGGAAACGACAGTACTTTCTTTTGGGAGGCGAGTATCTCCGTTCCGATTCACTATTCCTTCTTTACTGCATCCCTCGCACCCTCACATCGACGAATTAACACTGAAATTGAGTCGCTATGGAATACTATGTGTTCTATAACTTCTCCTTCTAAATCGAGGAACGTTTCTACGGAAACGACAATATTTTCTTTAGGGAGGCGAGTATCCCCTTTCCGATGCACTATTCCATCTTTACTGCATTTCTCGCCCC
Source organism: Schistocerca piceifrons (assembly GCF_021461385.2). Taxonomy (NCBI): domain Eukaryota; kingdom Metazoa; phylum Arthropoda; class Insecta; order Orthoptera; family Acrididae; genus Schistocerca; species Schistocerca piceifrons. The sequence goes on from NW_025728274.1 coordinate 886,370, forward strand.
TCACACTGACGAATTAACACGGAAGTGGTGTCGCAATGAAATACTATTGGTTCTATGACATCTCCTTCTAAATCGAGTAACGTTTCTATGGAAACGACAGTATTTTCTTTTGGGAGGCGAGTATCTCCGTTCCGATTCACTATTCCTTCTTTACTGCATCCCTCGCACCCTCACATTGACGAATTAACACTGAAATTGAGTCGCTATGGAATACTATGTGTTCTATAACTTCTCCTTATAAATCGAGGAACGTTTCTACGGAAACGACAATATTTTCTTTTGGGAGGCGAGTATCTCCTTTCCGATGCACTATTCCATCTTTACTGCATCCCTCGCCCCTCACACTGACTAATTAACACGGAAGTGGTGTCGCTATGAAATACTATTGGTTCTATGACATCTCCTTCTAAATCGAGTAACGTTTCTATGGAAACGACAGTATTTTCTTTTGGGAGGCGAGTATCTCCGTTCCGATTCACTATTCCTTCTTTACTGCATCCCTCGCTCCTTCCCATTGACGAATTAACACTGAAATTGAGTCGCTATGGAATACTATGTGTTCTATAACTTCTCCTTCTAAATCGAGGAACGTTTCTACGGAAACGACAATATTTTCTTTTGGGAGGCGAGTATCCCCTTTCCGATGCACTATTCCATCTTTAATGCATCCCTCGCCCCTCACACTGACGAATTAACACGGAAGTGGTGTCGCTATGAAATACTATTGGTTCTATGACATCTCCTTCTAAATCTAGTAACGTTTCTATGGAAACGACAGTAATTTCTTTTGGGAGGCGAGTATCTCCGTTCCGATTCACTATTCCTTCTTTACTGCATCCCTCGCTCCCTCACATTGACGAATTAACACTGAAATTGAATCGCTATGGAATACTATGTGTTCTATAACTGCTCCTTCTAAATCGAGGAACGTTTCTACGGAAACGACAATATTTTCTTTTGGGAGGCGAGTATCCCCTTTCCGATGCACTATTCCATCTTTACTGCATCCCTCGCCCCTCACACTGACGAATTAACACGGAAGTGGTGTCGCTATGAAATACTATTGGTTCTATAACATTTCCTTCTAAATCGAGTAACGTTTCTATGGAAACGACAGTATTTTCTTTTGCGAGGAGAGTATCTCCGTTCCAATTCACTATTCCTTCTTTACTGCATCCCTTGCTCCCTCCCATTGACGAATTAACACTGAAATTGAGTCGCTATGGAATACTATGTGTTCTATAACTTCTCCTTCTAAATCGAGGAACGTTTCTACGGAAACGACAATATTTTCTTTTGGGAGGCGAGTATCCCCTTTCCGATGCACTATTCCATCTTTACTGCATCCCTCGCCCCTCACACTGACGAATTAACACGGAAGTGGTGTCGCTATGAAATACTATTGGTTCTATGACATCTCCTTCTAAATCGAGTAATGTTTCTATGAAAACGACAAGAGTTTCTTTTGGGAGGAGAGTATCTCCGTTCCCATTCACTATTCCTTCTTTACTGCATCCCTCGCTCCATCCCATTGACGAATTAACACTGAAATTGGGTCGCTATGGAATACTATGTGTTCTATAACTTCTCCTTCTAAATCGAGGAACGTTTCTACGGAAACGACAATATTTTCTTTTGGGAGGCGAGTATCCCCTTTCCGATGCACTATTCCATCTTTACTGCATCCCTCGCCCCTCACACTGACGAATTAACACGGAAGTGGTGTCGCTATGAAATACTATTGGTACTATGACATCTCCTTCTAAATCGAGTAACGTTTCTAAGGAAACAACAAGAGTTTCTTTTGGGAGGAGAGTATCTCCGTTCCGATTCACTATTCCTTCTTTACTGCATCCCTCGCTCCCTCCCATTGACGAATTAACACTCAAATTGAGTCGCTATGGAATACTATGTGTTCTATAACTTCCCGTTCTAAATCGAGGAACGTTTCTACGGAAACGACAATATTTTCTTTTGGGATGCGAGTATCCCCTTTCCGATGCACTATTCCATCTTTACTGCATCCCTCGCCCCTCACACTGACGAATTAACACGGAAGTGGTGTCGCTATGAAATACTATTGGTTCTAAGACATCTCCTTCTAAATCGAGTAACGTTTCTATGGAAACGACAATAGTTTCTTTTGGGAGGAGAGTATCTCCGTTCCGATTCACTATTCCTTCTTTACTGCATCCCTCGCTCCCTCCCATTGACGAATTAACACTGAAATTGAGTCTCTATGGAATGCTATGTGTTCTATAACTTCTCATTCTATATCGAGGAACGTTTCTACGGAAACGACAATATTTTCTTTTGTGAGGCGATGTACAGGATGGCGGGTATGGGCAGGCGGTGGGCGTTATGGAATAATAGTGTAAATTTTAGAGAAAGGCCATTTATTGGCTAAAGCATGATGAAAAGGGGCTACATAGGCCTAGGGAGGTGAGGGTGAGCCAGAGCTTACAATTTGGCGAACATTGTTCGCGAAGCTACTGAAAGTGGTTGTCCTCCAAAACTAAGTCCACAGTGCCGCAGCACCGGGAGAAGCGGGAGATGTTCAGTGCTACAGGACGCGCATCCGACTCGCGGGTGAGCAAGAATACAAGAGAGCGGGCCCGGCGACGGGCGGCCGGGTATGTTCGACGCACCACGCGGCTTCCTCCACCCTGATTGGTCAGGACCGAGCAAACCGTGCGGGCGGCATGGAACTTTCCAGAGCGTTGCCTGCTAAGCGACGCCTGGGACGGCGTTACCTCGTCAGCACACGAGAGAGGCGCGTGAACAAGGTGCCCTTTCTCGGTGCTGACTTCCTGTTACTAGACCGTGGGACGAAAGAATTTACAAGCAGCTAACACTGCCGGCCGTGGCTTGGCCGTAATGGAAAAATGAAGTTACTGGTTGGAGGCTCATATAATAAAGTAAAATCTCCTATTGTCTGGCTCATCCTTTACATTCCTCCCCCTTCCGTGGGAGCGGAGAACGTATGTGAATTCGCTCAATGTAATTATTATTTGAATGTAAACAAATTTAGCTTGTAAAGCAAAGTAAACATTACTTGATTAAGAATGGCCCTCACGGAAGACGGCAGGGGTCTTAGTCTATGGGAGGGTATAGAGACTCTAAAGACCTCCTAAGGGTCGCAAGGGGACTTACATCAACAATATTGTGTGCATGCAAGAATCATCATAAGACATCAAATCATCATAGAATATCAAAACATCATAAAATATCAAAACAAAATTAGAACAAAACATAGCAGTGTGAATTAGACAAACATGTCAAGTGTTCTTGTTGCTAAGTTGAAGTAAAAATGTCTTTTTTTTCTTTTGTTGAAAATATAAACACATCACCACTGATGAGTCACGGCGAGGGCGAGTGGCACGAGGCGGCGTGGGGTGTTGTCCTCAGCGGGCAGCGCGCAGGCTGCCGGCGGGTAGGGGGCGTGGCCGTGGCCAGGGCCGTGCACTGGAACTCAGCGCAGGGGGAGTATGAGGGGAGGTCCACATGTTTCAAAACACAGTTGAAAAGGGAGTTATCACTAAGGGAACACTTCACTACACTACGCTAGTTTTTCCACATTAACTGATATCTCAGTTTCACTCTTAAAACTAAGGGAGGGCACATGCCTGATGGGTTCTTGTTTTCTGTTTTTTGTTTAGTTTAGTTTGTGGCTGTTTGCCATTTATTTAAGTGTGCCAACAGGCGAAAGTAAGAAATTTGTCCTTTTTCATGATCTAGCAAGTCATCAATTGACGTTAGGATGTGATTATTAGATTTTTTAGGTAAAACTTGAACGTTAGCTGACAAGGGAATCATGAATGAGCTTTCAGGTATAAAAAACATAATTAAAGGGGGTGCGAATACTAAGTAAGGCGTGGTGGCATGAAAGGTTATAAGTGGTGTTCCAACGGGAACCGTTTGCTAAAGACCTGCGCGGAGGCTACGTCAGAAAGGCGCGCGGCAGATAACTTCAAAAGCCAGCGCGTCGTCAGGGCTGCACGCGGCAGCTGAGGGGTCTATGACTGTCAAATGCCGACTGTCAAATGCAACAAAATAGAAGTGGGATTACGCGTGACATAAAGCTAGATGAGCTGTTACAGTGAGTTCAGTTTAAAATTACATTATGCATCAGTAAGTTGGTTCGTAACCAAGTTCCTATGAAATCCATTTGAGCCCAAACATAATTCTTACACAAACATGAAAATATAAAAACGAAGCACTCAAATATCATATTAAATTTACTGCATATTCCATATCGATAAACAAAGAAAGTTAAGTGCCTCTTTGGGCTGACCCTCTACGTGTAATAACATTCACATTTTGAGAAGAATTTTCTCGTCACTCAATATATTTGCTGCACGCCGTTAAGTGAGAGTGACGAAGAAAAGTGACACCAGTTTGGTGCATGTGGGACATAGATTGTGTCGTAGGATGTCAACGCTGTTGCTAACAAGAGGAGAAAAACAAAACTCGACAAGAATCTAGAGATTTCCATAATGGGAACAGAAAGTGTAAGGAGTTGAATTAGAGAAGACTAAACTGAGCGTAATTTCTGGAGGACTTTCCCTTTATGAAGGTATAGTGCACGGTGCATCGTTGACACGACGTTATCGCCTACTTAACTGTGTAAATGACAGTTCTGCGACTCCAAGATAGCTACTTCATACTTCTTCAAACTCGACTTCCATCACTTAAAAAAAAAAAAAAAAAAAAAATCTTTACTGTGCGACCAAATTCGCCGTCTTTATCCTCTCATCATCTTGCGACTAATTTTACTTTGCGACCAAATTCGCCGTCTTTATCCTCTCAACATCTTGCGACTAACTTTACTTTGCGACCAAATTCGCCGTCTTCATCCTCTCAACATTTTGCGACTAAACTCGCCGTCTCTATAACTCCATGGTGCTGGCCTCCTCGGGCCCAGCTGGTTGCTTTTAAAACTCCGTCTATCCTTGCTTGTATCGCAGTGTCCTGGGACATGTCATACAGTTAAATGCTACTACTTCAATAGTCGGTATTCCTTCGGAAAATACAACGGGAAAACAAAGAAGGCTCAAGGTTTTGAACAGAGATTTCCGCTTACTGGCGTTTAGCTGCGGGCTAGACGCGGTTCGCGTCTGACGTTGCCTGATCAGCTGTCGTCAGAGAGCACGGAACACTGTTCTCGTGAACTCTTCTTCGAGATGGAAGATCAAAGTCTGGGCTGAATAGTATTGTGTCTGTTGAAAGTTGACAGATCAAAGTGGGTAGAACGGACTATGCCGCGAAACGGAAAAGTGAAGGAACGACACAGACAGCTAAGGGACCGCGCGGGTGCCAGCCGCGTCACGTAAGGTACGTGCCCTTGCGGGTGTGCATAACTCTTCATGTGTTGTGTTGAGAGAGGAAAGATGAAAGTGGGGAGGTTGGACTATGTCGCGAAACGGAAAAGAGAAGAAACGACACAGACAGCTAAGGGACCGCGCGGGTGCAGGCCGCGTCACGTAACTACGTGCCCTTGCGGGTGGAGCATGACTCTTCAAGGGTTGTTCTGTTGATAGCGGAAAGATGAAAGTGGGTAGAACGGACTATGTCGCGAAACGGAAAAGTGAAGAAACGACACAGACAGCTAAGGGTCCGCGCGGGAGCCAACCGCGTCACGTCAGGTACGTGCCCTTGCGGGTGGTTCTCTTGTTCATCCAACAGACTAGGTATATGGCCGAAGCTTGCTCGTTCTGTGGGTGTGATTCTCTCTGTTTACCTTATCTATCACGGGGGTAGGCATGTGGTATGTCCCTCCAGATGAACATTCAAATACAAATGAAAATAAAGCATGGTTACGTCCTAAATTACCCTTCCAAAACAATTTATTACCTAAGGCATCATTATTATTAAACAAATAATTGGCAGTACTCGGGAACCTACTCTAGCATACTTGAAATCCTACAAAATTATTATCTTCATCAGTATAGTAACACAGCGACACATGGAAACACTAGGTTGATACAAATACTAAATTACTGGTGCTGGCAAAACTTTAGCAAAATTCTCTAAATAGTTAGTAATAAAACAGTCAAAATGAACAACAATAAGATAATACATGGACTTAAGTAATTGGACACAAGTAATTAGACATAAGTAATTGGCAACTCGTCATAGTGATACTACAAGACATGGCAAAACCGCAACAAAAGCAAAAGTTTAAAATATTATTTCCTTCAAACAAAACTTCCTTACTCTCCAGTTACATTTCGTAGCAAAATGAATGTAAGCATCCCTTGGTATTCCTTTATGCTCTCTGTGTCTTCATACCAACTAATAGTCTTTGGTACTTTTACCTAGAAGAAAACTGTCGTTAAGTCATGGCAATGTTATGTGTAATGCTGTGGAATAGTGTAATGTCACGTTAATACTTCCTGTAACAAGATTCTGATGAAAAATGATTTTATGTCTCCTTCAATGAACAGCCCAAAAATTATTAAACGTGCGATAAACCGTTTCCTGTGTTGATTTGTATTTGCAAATATTGACGATCATCAGTCACCCAACCAATCGTTCCGGTGTGTATTGGTTGTTCCTTTTGTTCATTCTCTCACTTACCTGCTTCCATATAATCAATATTGGCGGCTCGACGAAGCTAGTTGCATCTCGGAAGACGTCGATATGACTTACCTGTCGGTGCTTTGGTTTTTAATAAAATGAGTTCATTTGTCATAAAAAAAGTGTGTAGGGAGCAAAGTATGTTCCTTACTATTGAAAATGTGCATAACGTTATTCATAGGGTTCGTTATATAATGGTTAAGAATTTCTGTGTTGAGATTCAGTGCAGCTTGAGGTGCTAAGGTGCGACACGCGTCGCGCTCGTGAGATTGTAAGTTGCTGACAGCACAGCTGACAGTACGGCTGCGTCCGGTTTCACTGGCTGGGCGGCAGAACTGGCGTTCACGCTGGGTCCGTCCTCTTACTACGCATGGAGTTTGTCTCTCGGTACAGTCACAAAATTTCCTTCCAGAGTTATCTTATGTTGTTCACGACAGTTATGCATGGAGGATGTTCTTTTCTAAGGGACTCTAATAACTTCAATCGCTAGAGGTCACAAAACTATCGGCTTACAACTATTTTACTTAAACACTCTGTTCTTCAAAATTTAGGTAAATGGCAGGTGTTAGGCTTCTATATAAACTATATTTTGCAATGGCATTCCAAACCCAACTCCTTGGCTAACGCGTTCCCCACTCAGCGGTCGTTTACAGGACAGATATAGCGGCAAGTGCCGGCTTTCTTGACGCCATATAGATCCGTTTATTAACCGTGGTGGTAATACAACATAGCCGGAGATCGATCTGAAATTCCAATGTTTTCTAATCCTGATAGTTTCCACAATGCGTACCAGGAAAAAGTTCTCTCTTACGATTTTTGTTCCATACTGAAAATTCAAATAGACAATACACATAGATTCCCGTCTTTAGATAAGACTAATAAAATCTGTAGGGCAATATTAAGCTGGTGATTTTATTTTTATAACCATCCCTTTAGGTTTGCTGTTTAAACTGCAACGTACGAATGTGCGAATGTGTAGCGTGGCTGAGGCACGTGGCCTGCAGGGCGATGGTTGGGTGGTGAGGAGGGGCGAGGGAAGAGGTGCAGATGCTGCACGCACCAAGGACAGAGGCGTTGGGTGGGGAAAGGGGGAACTGCAATGGCCGCTCTCTCGGCAGGCCGGAGGATGGGGAGGGGAGGGGGCCGCGTCGCCAGCTGACAGGGAGGGGCGGGACTCGGCGCATGTGAACAGCTGTAGACCACAGTGGAGGTACTTACGCACTCCTTCCGTGGCATTTAATATACAGAAATACGTGGTACCAAAAAACTTACCTCGTTATCTGTTCAACATCGCATCATGAAAACAATAAAATAGCACTTCAGGAAGACTCCTTTTACTTTAGAGTAGCCTATTTGTTGTTTAACTTGGACGTATTTATTCTTGTTATTATCGTTGTGTGATCATTTAGCAAAACATACATGTAATAGGGCGTCTTTCAAAGTACAGGTAGACGGCTGCATGTAGTCACTGATCTACTGGCAGTTACGAAGGCGTATTAGTATCATGTTTTTATGGTAAAGCTTTAATACCTGTGTTCGTGCACTATTCACTAAGTTAACAAGTGAAATGTGAATCCCTTTGAAATATACAAGATTAACTGATTCTTTCTCTACGTGTTCTTTTGACAAGAACAACTTTCCCCTTAATTCCATGATTAAAGAATGTTTGTGGTTTTAATTCTCGACCGCTACGATAACATGACTGGAGACGTTAAATGACAAGACAAAATGATCACATAACTTCAGTCACTTCCATTAACATGTGACGTCATAAATTCTATTACCAGTTACCAACAGTTGCCAATTCTTATGTCTACTTATAACTAACATGCACAATTTAATTAAATGTATAGTAACTACGGTGTTTTCCGTCAATTAATTCTCTTGCTGCATGCAGGACTTTGTCAGCTGTTTACATACCATTCCAGACCTACTTTCAGGAACGCAAATCATAGGGGTTTGACCTTAGAGCATATCTACGTTGCTGTCTAGGCGGTTGTATTACCTTCTTTCTTGCTTTTTTGGGTGGAACTACTGGCGTAATAGGCCCGGTTTCACTGTTAGGTGGGGGTGGCTCGGGTCCTTTATACAGTTTCAATCTGTCAAAATGAACGATCACTGTGCGTTCCGCTAACTGAATTTCCGCATTTACCGGTGAAGTAAGCCGGATGATACGGTACGGTCCTTCATAAGTAGGTGTAAACTTTTTGGTTCTTCCCTTTTTTACTACTGGATTGCTCAACATAACTAGGTCTCCTACCTTGTACTCAGGCATTTTTGCTTTTTGATTACTTCTCTTTAGCTGTTGGGCGGTGGCTCGGGCATTGTTCCCTCTTACTTTTTTCCAAATGGATTTTAGACGTCGAGCTAGACCTTTCACATCTTTGGATTTAATTCCAGGGGGCAGTTTGTCAATTTCAAAAGGCGAATTCATAGGGCGGCCATATACTGCTTCATAAGGTGAGTACCCTGTAGCTTCATGGACACGGCTGTTATATGCTGACGTGACGTATTGAACATACTTGTCCCAGTCAGAGTGATGTTTATTAACATAGTAAGACAGCATGCGCATAACGGTGCGGTGGACTCGTTCCAGGCGACCGTTTGCTTTTGGGTGGAACGGTGTCGTTCGCCACTTTTTAATTCGCAATAACCGACAAACTTCGGTAAATACCGCAGACATGAAATTCGTACCCTGGTCTGTGAGTACAGCTTCAGGGCTTCCGTATGGTAACACGAAATGGGTGACAAAAGCACGCGCTACTGTTTCAGCGGACATATCTGGTATAGGAATGAGAATCAAGAACCTAGAGAAATGATCTATAAGGGACAGAATATACCGATTATTTTGGGGGCTCACAGGGAAAGGACCGACAATATCTGCTGCTACTACTGCCCAGGGATAAGTGGCTTTTGGTACCTGCTGTAAAGGCACTTTCGTTCGAGATGGTAAGGACCTCTTAACACAAGGTAGACAATTTTGTATATACTTTTGCACGTCTTTCCGTCTTCCTGCCCAGAAATAACGGGCGGCTATTCGGCAGTTTGTGGCGCGAAGGCCGTTATGACATGCCTGCAGGCTATCGTGACACTGTGCGATAATCTTGGAACGTAATTCTTTCGGGATTACTGCCTGTTTGCCCAAGTGGGTCTTTCGATATAAAATTCCATCTTCAACGGAAAATTCAGGCAAAGCCACATACTTCTGACATTCGACGTCTCTTTGCTGTGCCTCCCTTAATTCTTCAATAGAAACGTCATTAGCTACGATCACTCTGACCTTTCGGCTTAATGCGTCGGCGTTCTGATGTAACTTGCCCGGTTTGTGTTTCACCTCATACTCAAATTCGCTCAATTTCAAAGCCCAACGAGTTAGCCTACTACTAGGGTCTTTTAAGCTCAACATCCACTGTAACGCGGCGTGATCAGTGATGACAGTGAATTTTCTCCCATACAAATAACATCGGAAATAAGTTACACCAAACATGAGTGCTAGTAGTTCCTTCTCAGTTGTGCTGTAATTTGACTCTGCTTTATTAAGCTGTCGAGACGCATAACCAATTGGTCGTTCTTCGCCATCTATCTCTTGTGACAGGATGGCTCCTACAGCATAATCTGAGGCGTCCACTGACAGTATGAATGGTTTTTCAAAATCCGGGTACGCTAGTACAGGGGCTCTAGTTAAAACATGTTGAATTTGTTGCATAGCTTTATCACATTCTTTGGTCCAAATAAAACTAACTCCTTTTTTCAATAAATTAGTCAGGGGCTTAGCAAGGGTGGCATAATTATTCACGAAACGTCTGTAGTAGTTTGCAAGGCCTAAAAATGACTGTAGTTCTTTGACATTTGTCGGTGTTGGGAATTCCTTTACTGCGGTGGTCAAACGGGGGTCCGGTTTGACGCCTTCTCCACTTATTATATGACCTAAATATTGTACTTGTGACTGGGCGAAAGCACACTTTTCTAATTTTACACTCAAATGAGCTCCTTTTAACCTTTGCAAAACGTCCCTCAGTCTTTCTGCATGTTCTTTTATCGTTTTAGAAAAAATAATAATGTCATCTAAATACACCAAGCAGGTTGTAGGTTTCAACCCACGCAGCAGCAAGTCTGCAAATCTTTGAAAAGTGGCAGGGGCGTTTCTCAATCCAAATGGCATCCTTACAAATTCATACAATCCTGTAGGTACAACAAAAGCAGTTTTATGGCGGTCCTGGGGTGCAACAGGGATCTGATGGTACCCAGAACGCAAATCAAGGGTGGTAAAATACTTACAGTTGCCCAATCGGTCCAATGTTTCATCAATGCGCGGTAACGGATATGTGTCTGGTGTCGTTACCCGATTTACTGCCCGCATATCGACACATAGGCGATAGGCTTTCTCCCCATTTACTGATTTCTTTGGCACAACGACCACGGGAGACGCCCACGCACTCGAGGAGGGTTGTATGATTCCTGCAGCTAATTGCTGCTGAATCGTATCTTCAACTACAGACTGCAAATGATATGGTATGCGGTAAGGTTTTTGTGCAATTGGCCGAGCTTCTCCGGTCGGAATTTCGTGCTGAACCAAATCCGTAGCCGGTAGAAACTGCCTCTCTTCAAACAACCACGAAAATTCCTCTAATACCGGCTGCAACATCCTTTTCTCCTCACTGTTTAAATGACCTAACTTCTCTGCTAACTGACTCCTTATCGTCGACGCGACATATCGCACTTCTCTAACTGAATATTTCTTTCCTTTCCTTCCTTTCTTATCTTTATTTCGCTGCTTCTCAGCTCCTGTTATTTCCTCAAAAATTTCCTGACCACTGGCAACAATAGTACCCTTCGGTATCACAACATCTTCTACACCAAAATTATCTATACTTACTGGTATCGCAAAACCCTTCTGTCTCCTCTCCGGTCGGCAGATACTTCTCTTTATATGTACTGACTGACGATCTAAAACATCATTCTGGGTGAGCGGGTCAACCAGAATGTCTGTATTAGGCTGTTCTTGATTTTTGACATCTATCCAGAGAATCTTTCCACTTCCGCCTTTTATCCTCACAGGGTCAGTGGTTTTTATCGCCCACATCTGCGGTTTTATAGGAGACTGTGAACGGCGCCTTTCGCAGCTCCCTCGCGTCTGACGGGGGTGCGCACTGCCAAATCGGTGAATTGCTTCGCCGAACTGCACAGTTCGCGTTCGATAATCCACTATCCCCTGATAACGGTGCAGGAAGTCATTCCCTAGTATGATGTCAAATTCACCCTTCTTTAGCCTTACTACCTCCATCATCTGACTGTATTTACCCTCGTCGATTTGCAGGTTCACTACACACGAACCTGCAGGGACAATTACTTCCTCTCCAAGGCCACTGATATGGTACCGGGGTGGCTGTAACACCCTTCTATCATTTTTCTCCACAAACAATACACTAACTTGAGCACCAGTATCAACTAAAATTCTAACTGATTTGTTCCCGAGTACGCCAAATAGACTAACGTGTTCCACCTCTTTACATTTTTCGGTCCTAACCGGGTGTATTATTTTTGTCGGGGGCGCGGGTGGGTGGCGGAACCTGCCCCCCAAGCGTTTCCCTGATTCGACCCCGCGTTGCGGCGGTGGCCGCGCATCTGATTTGAAAATGGTGACTTTGTGGAGCAAACATTATTAGCATGACCTACTGTCTGGCAAATAGTGCAATACGGCGCGCGACAGCGCATTGCCGTATGGTTGGGCTTCCCACAACGCTGACAAAATACTTCTTTTGCTGGGACCGGTACTGGGTCCGATGGGCGCGGGGCGGCAGCGCAAAAACGCAACACCTCTTCGCGAAGCATTGCCAAACGAACAGCTTCAAACAGAGAAGTGGGGGAGGCTGCTTTGACTTCTCCTCCGATGCGGGGGTCAATACCGCGGACAAATGCATCAATTGCACGCGCTTCGGCTTCTGAGCGCAAAATTCTGTTTTCACTGGCATTTTCACCTAGCTTGTAGGTACGACAAGATACTGCTCGTATGCGATCTGCAAAGGCATCAAAATCCTCATTAGGCTTCTGCCTAAGTGTTGATAATTGATCTCTGTAATATCCGGTACCTCTGGTATCGGAATAACGCGTAGTCAATCCGCGAGCCAATACTTCAAATTCATGTGTGTCACGCAATTCGTCCACTGTTTCTATGAACATTCGGGCTTCCCCTGTCAACTTGAGTCTGGCTACATTGACCAATAGATCATCCGGCCAGGCACACGTGCGACCCACATCACGAATATTTTGTAAGAACATAGCTACATTTTCGTGGGACTTCCCAGAAAAGGTGGGAATGAAATCAGCCGCAGGAAAATTGCTTACAGTCGCCATGTTAGCAGAAATTGTGGCGTTTGTATTAGAGACAGAATTAGTGTTAGTTGCCTCTGTTTGAGCATTTGTTACAGGGGTGGAGCTAGCCACAGGTATGGAAGTTCGCGCACTAGCTTCCAGCGTCTGTTTCAAGACGCGGTTTTGCTCAAGTAGCTCCTGATTTTGTGGGAATAACTGGCGCATTTGTGCATTTATGGCCTCGAGCGGGTCTTGCGAGACAGATGCCTCTACGGGGGTATCCCGTTCCGTCGCTCGTGTCCCTATCGGCATGTTTACAATTTTATGGGACGCTAGTGACCAGAAAAAAGTAATGATTGTTACAAAAAAAGGACGGCCACAAAGATTCTCAATCCAGCGACGGAAGATCGTCGAAGCTATAGTTGTAAGCATCGCGGCGACTTACATGGCGATGGAGGCGGTGCGACGCATTGGTGGCGGCGACGGCGTGGTGCAGTGGCTGCGGCGGCGGCGGCGGCGGCGGCGGCGGCGGCGTCCGGACCCTCGGGCGGCGGCGAATGTGTTGGCGGCGGACGGCGCTGGCTCGGCCGGTCGGCGATGGCGGCAGGCCCCTGGCGCGTCGGTGACAGCGGCGGGCGGCGGCGGCGTGGCGGATGACGGCGCCCCGGCCCCGTCGCGCAGCGCAGCGCAGCGCAGGCCCCTCCAACTCAGGTAGCGGGCAGCGCGGCGGCGTCCGGCTCACGTGGCTGACTAGCGTGGGCTGCCTCGCTGCAGCGCGCGCCCTGTGCGTGTTTAGTGGAGCAGCCACGGCCCACGTGGAGCAAACGTGGCGGCCGGTTGGCGCATTCCATGCGCGAAGTGTACGGCGTCTTGCCGGGAGAAATTTAGTGTAGCGACAAAGTCACTACGGGAACGGATCCCACTTCTGACACCAATTGTACAGGATGGCGGGTATGGGCAGGCGGTGGGCGTTATGGAATAATAGTGTAAATTTTAGAGAAAGGCCATTTATTGGCTAAAGCATGATGAAAAGGGGCTACATAGGCCTAGGGAGGTGAGGGTGAGCCAGAGCTTACAATTTGGCGAACATTGTTCGCGAAGCTACTGAAAGTGGTTGTCCTCCAAAACTAAGTCCACAGTGCCGCAGCACCGGGAGAAGCGGGAGATGTTCAGTGCTACAGGACGCGCATCCGACTCGCGGGTGAGCAAGAATACAAGAGAGCGGGCCCGGCGACGGGCGGCCGGGTATGTTCGACGCACCACGCGGCTTCCTCCACCCTGATTGGTCAGGACCGAGCAAACCGTGCGGGCGGCATGGAACTTTCCAGAGCGTTGCCTGCTAAGCGACGCCTGGGACGGCGTTACCTCGTCAGCACACGAGAGAGGCGCGTGAACAAGGTGCCCTTTCTCGGTGCTGACTTCCTGTTACTAGACCGTGGGACGAAAGAATTTACAAGCAGCTAACACTGCCGGCCGTGGCTTGGCCGTAATGGAAAAATGAAGTTACTGGTTGGAGGCTCATATAATAAAGTAAAATCTCCTATTGTCTGGCTCATCCTTTACAGCGAGTATCCCCTTTCCGATGCACTATTCCATCTTTACTGCATCCCTCGCCCCTCACACTGACGAATTAACACGGAAGTGGTGTCGCTATGAAATACTATTGGTTCTAAGACATCTCCTTCTAAATCGAGTAACGTTTCTATGGAAACGACAATAGTTTCTTTTGAGAGGAGAGTATCTCCGTTCCGATTCACTATTCCGTCTTTACTGCATCCCTCGCTCCCTCCCATTGACGAATTAACACTCAAATTGTGTCGCTATGGAATACTATGTGTTCTATAACTTCCCCTTCTAAATCGAGGAACGTTTCTACGGAAACGACAATATTTTCTTTTGGGATGCGAGTATCCCCTTTCCGATGCACTATTCCATCTTTACTGCATCCCTCGCCCCTCACACTGACGAATTAACACGGAAGTGGTGTCGCTATGAAATACTATTGGTTCTAAGACATCTCCTTCTAAATCGAGTAACGTTTCTATGGAAACGACAATAGTTTCTTTTGGGAGGAGAGTATCTCCGTTCCGATTCACTATTCCTTCTTTACTGCATCCCTCGCTCCCTCCCATTGACGAATTAACACTGAAATTGAGTCTCTATGGAATGCTATGTGTTCTATAACTTCTCCTTCTATATCGAGGAACGTTTCTACGGAAACGACAATATTTTCTTTTGTGAGGCGAGTATCCCCTTTCCGATGCACTATTCCATCTTTACTGCATCCCTCGCCCCTCACACTGACGAATTAACACGGAAGTGGTGTCGCTATGAAATACTATTGGTTCTAAGACATCTCCTTCTAAATCGAGTAACGTTTCTATGGAAACGACAATAGTTTCCTTTGGGATGAGAGTATCTCCGTTCCGATTCACTATTCCTTCTTTACTGCATCCCTCGCTCCCTCCCATTGACGAATTAACACTGAATTTGAGTCGCTATGGAATACTATGTGTTCTATAACTTCTCCTTCTAAATCGAGTAACGTTTCTATGGAAACGACAAGAGTTTCTTTTGGGAGGAGAGTATCTCCGTTCCGATTCACTATTCCTTCTTTATTGCATCCCTCGCTCCCTCCCATTGACGAATTAACACTGAAATTGAGTCTCTATGGAATGCTATGTGTTCTATAACTTCTCCTTCTATATCGAGGAACGTTTCTACGGAAACGACAATATTTTCTTTTGTGAGGCGAGTATCCCCTTTCCGATGCACTATTCCATCTTTACTGCATCCCTCGCCCCTCACACTGACGAATTAACACGGAAGTGGTGTCGCTATGAAATACTATTGGTTCTAAGACATCTCCTTCTAAATCGAGTAACGTTTCTATGGAAACGACAATAGTTTCCTTTGGGAGGAGAGTATCTCCGTTCCGATTCACTATTCCTTCTTTACTGCATCCCTCGCTCCCTCCCATTGACGAATTAACACTGAATTTGAGTCGCTATGGAATACTATGTGTTCTATAACTTCTCCTTCTAAATCGAGTAACGTTTCTATGGAAACGACAATAGTTTCTTTTGGGAGGAGAGTATCTCCGTTCCGATTCACTATTCCTTCTTTACTGCATCCCTCGCTCCCTCCCATTGACGAATTAACACTCAAATTGAGTCGCTATGGAATACTATGTGTTCTATAACTTCCTCTTCTAAATCGAGGAACGTTTCTACGGAAACGACAATATTTTCTTTTGTGAGGCGAGTATCCCCTTTCCGATGCACTATTCCATCTTTACTGCATCCCTCGCCCCTCACACTGACGAATTAACACGGAAGTGGTGTCGCTATGAAATACTATTGGTTCTAAGACATCTCCTTCTAAATCGAGTAACGTTTCTATGGAAACGACAATAGTTTCTTTTGGGAGGAGAGTATCTCCGTTCCGATTCACTATTCCTTCTTTACTGCATCCCTCGCTCCCTCCCATTGACGAATTAACACTGAAATTGAGTCTCTATGGAATGCTATGTGTTCTATAACTTCTCCTTCTATATCGAGGAACGTTTCTACGGAAACGACAATATTTTCTTTTGTGAGGCGAGTATCCCCTTTCCGATGCACTATTCCATCTTTACTGCATCCCTCGCCCCTCACACTGACGAATTAACACGGAAGTGGTGTCGCTATGAAATACTATTGGTTCTAAGACATCTCCTTCTAAATCGAGTAACGTTTCTATGGAGACGACAATAGTTTCTTTTGGGAGGAGAGTATCTCCGTTCCGATTCACTATTCCTTCTTTACTGCATCCCTCGCTCCCTCCCATTGACGAATTAACACTGAAATTGAGTCGCTATGGAATACTATGTGTTCTATAACTTCTCCTTCTAAATCGAGGAACGTTTCTATGGAAACGACAATAGTTTCTTTTGGGAGGAGAGTATCTCCGTTCCGATTCACTATTCCTTCTTTACTGCATCCCTCGCTCCCTCCCATTGACGAATTAACACTCAAATTGAGTCGCTATGGAATACTATGTGTTCTATAACTTCTCCTTCTAAATCGAGGAACGTTTCTACGGAAACGACAATATTTTCTTTTGTGAGGCGAGTATCCCCTTTCCGATGCACTATTCCATCTTTACTGCATCCCTCGCTCCTCACACTGACGAATTAACACGGAAGTGGTGTCGCTAAGAAATACTATTGGTTCTAAGACATCTCCTTCTAAATCGAGTAACGTTTCTATGGAAACGACAATAGTTTCTTTTGGGAGGAGAGTATCTCCGTTCCGATTCACAATTCCTTCTTTACTGCATCCCTCGCTCCCTCCCATTGACGAATTAACACTGAATTTGAGTCGCTATGGAATACTATGTGTTCTATAACTTCTCCTTCTAAATCGAGTAACGTTTCTATGGAAACGACAATAGTTTCTTTTGGGAGGAGAGTATCTCCGTTCCGATTCACTATTCCTTCTTTACTGCATCCCTCGCTCCCTCCCATTGACGAATTAACACTCAAATTGAGTCGCTATGGAATACTATGTGTTCTATAACTTCCCCTTCTAAATCGAGGAACGTTTCTACGGAAACGACAATATTTTCTTTTGTGAGGCGAGTATCCCCTTTCCGATGCACTATTCCATCTTTACTGCATCCCTCGCCCCTCACACTGACGAATTAACACGGAAGTGGTGTCGCTATGAAATACTATTGGTTCTAAGACATCTCCTTCTAAATCGAGTAACGTTTCTATGGAAACGACAATAGTTTCTTTTGGGAGGAGAGTATCTCCGTTCCGATTCACTATTCCTTCTTTACTGCATCCCTCGCTCCCTCCCATTGACGAAATAACACTGAATTTGAGTCGCTATGGAATACTATGTGTTCTATAACTTCTCCTTCTAAATCGAGTAACGTTTCTATGGAAACGACAATAGTTTCTTTTGGGAGGAGAGTATCTCCGTTCCGATTCACTATTCCTTCTTTACTGCATCCCTCGCTCCCTCCCATTGACGAATTAACACTCAAATTGAGTCGCTATGGAATACTATGTGTTCTATAACTTCCCCTTCTAAATCGAGGAACGTTTCTACGGAAACGACAATATTTTCTTTTGTGAGGCGAGTATCCCCTTTCCGATGCACTATTCCATCTTTACTGCATCCCTCGCCCCTCACACTGACGAATTAACACGGAAGTGGTGTCGCTATGATATACTATTGGTTCTAAGACATCTCCTTCTAAATCGAGTAACGTTTCTATGGAAACGACAATAGTTTCTTTTGGGAGGAGAGTATCTCCGTTCCGATTCACTATTCCTTCTTTACTGCATCCCTCGCTCCCTCCCATTGACGAATTAACACTGAATTTGAGTCGCTATGGAATACTATGTGTTCTATAACTTCTCCTTCTAAATCGAGTAACGTTTCTATGGAAACGACAATAGTTTCTTTTGGGAGGAGAGTATCTCCGTTCCGATTCACTATTCCTTCTTTACTGCATCCCTCGCTCCCTCCCATTGACGAATTAACACTCAAATTGAGTCGCTATGGAATACTATGTGTTCTATAACTTCTCCTTCTAAATCGAGGAACGTTTCTACGGAAACGACAATATTTTCTTTTGTGAGGCGAGTATCCCCTTTCCGATGCACTATTCCATCTTTACTGCATCCCTCGCCCCTCACACTGACGAATTAACACGGAAGTGGTGTCGCTATGAAATACTATTGGTTCTAAGACATCTCCTTCTAAATCGAGTAACGTTTCTATGGAAACGACAATAGTTTCTTTTGGGAGGAGAGTATCTCCGTTCCGATTCACTATTCCTTCTTTACTGCATCCCTCGCTCCCTGCCATTGACGAATTAACACTGAAATTGAGTCTCTATGGAATGCTATGTGTTCTATAACTTCTCCTTCTATATCGAGGAACGTTTCTACGGAAACGACAATATTTTCTTTTGTGAGGCGAGTATCCCCTTTCCGATGCACTATTCCATCTTTACTGCATCCCTCGCCCCTCACACTGACGAATTAACACGGAAGTGGTGTCGCTATGAAGTACTATTGGTTCTAAGACATCTCCTTCTAAATCGAGTAACGTTTCTATGGAAACGACAATAGTTTCTTTTGGGAGGAGAGTATCTCCGTTCCGATTCACTATTCCTTCTTTACTGCATCCCTCGCTCCCTCCCATTGACGAATTAACACTGAAATTGAGTCTCTATGGAATGCTATGTGTTCTATAACTTCTCCTTCTATATCGAGGAACGTTTCTACGGAAACGACAATATTTTCTTTTGGGATGCGAGTATCCCCTTTCCGATGCACTATTCCATCTTTACTGCATCCCTCGCCCCTCACACTGACGAATTAACACGGAAGTGGTGTCGCTATGAAATACTATTGGTTCTAAGACATCTCCTTCTAAATCGAGTAACGTTTCTATGGAAACGACAATAGTTTCTTTTGGGAGGAGAGTATCTCCGTTCCGATTCATTATTCCTTCTTTACTGCATCCCTCGCTCCCTCCCATTGACGAATTAACACTCGAATTGAGTCGCTATGGAATACTATGTGTTCTATAACTTCCCCTTCTAAATCGAGGAACGTTTCTACGGAAACGACAATATTTTCTTTTGGGAGGCGAGTATCCCCTTTCCGATGCACTATTCCATCTTTACTGCATCCCTCGCCCCTCACACTGACGAATTAACGCGGAAGTGGTGTCGCTATGAAATACTATTGGTTCTAAGACATCTCCTTCTAAATCGAGTAACGTTTCTATGGAAACGAGAATAGTTTCTTTTGGGAGGAGAGTATCTCCGTTCCGATTCACTATTCCTTCTTTACTGCATCCCTCGCTCCCTCCCATTGACGAATTAACACTGAAATTGAGTCTCTATGGAATGCTATGTGTTCTATAACTTCTCCTTCTATATCGAGGAACGTTTCTACGGAAACGACAATATTTTTATTTGGGATGCGAGTATCCCCTTTCCGATGCACTATTCCATCTTTACTGCATCCCTCGCCCCTCACACTGACGAATTAACACGGAAGTGGTGTCGCTATGAAATACTATTGGTTCTAAGACATCTCCTTCTAAATCGAGTAACGTTTCTATGGAAACGACAATAGTTTCTTTTGGGAGGAGAGTATCTCCGTTCCGATTCACTATTCCTTCTTTACTGCATCCCTCGCTCCCTCCCATTGACGAATTAACACTGAATTTGAGTCGCTATGGAATACTATGTGTTCTATAACTTCCCCTTCTAAATCGAGGAACTTTTCTACGGAAACGACAATATTTTCTTTTGGGATGCGAGTATCCCCTTTCCGATGCACTATTCCATCTTTACTGCATCCCTCGCCCCTCACACTGACGAATTAACACTGTAGTGGTGTCGCTATGAAATACTATTGGTTCTAAGACATCTCCTTCTAAATCGAGTAACGATTCTATGGAAACGACAATAGTTTCTTTTGGGAGGAGAGTATCTCCGTTCCGATTCACTATTCCTTCTTTACTGCATCCCTCGCTCCCTCCCATTGACGAATTAACACTGAAATTGAGTCTCTATGGAATGCTATGTGTTCTATAACTTCTCCTTCTATATCGAGGAACGCTTCTACGGAAACGACAATATTTTCTTTTGTGAGTCGAGTATCCCCTTTCCGATGCACTATTCCATCATTACTGCATCCCTCGCCCCTCACACTGACGAATTAACACGGAAGTGGTGTCGCTATGAAATACTATTGGTTCTAAGACATCTCCTTCTAAATCGAGTAACGTTTCTATGGAAACGACAATAGTTTCCTTTGGGAGGAGAGTATCTCCGTTCCGATTCACTATTCCTTCTTTACTGCATCCCTCGCTCCCTCCCATTGACGAATTAACACTGAATTTGAGTCGCTATGGAATACTATGTGTTCTATAACTTCTCCTTCTAAATCGAGTAACGTTTCTATGGAAACGACAATAGTTTCTTTTGGGAGGAGAGTATCTCCGTTCCGATTCACTATTCCTTCTTTACTGCATCCCTCGCTCCCTCCCATTGACGAATTAACACTCAAATTGAGTCGCTATGGAATTCTATGTGTTCTATAACTTCCCCTTCTAAATCGAGGAACGTTTCTACGGAAACGACAATATTTTCTTTTGGGATGCGAGTATCCCCTTTCCGATGCACTATTCCATCTTTACTGCATCCCTCGCCCCTCACACTGACGAATTAACACGGAAGTGGTGTCGCTATGAAATACTATTGGTTCTAAGACATCTCCTTCTAAATCGAGTAACGTTTCTATGGAAACGACAATAGTTTCTTTTGGGAGGAGAGTATCTCCGTTCCGATTCACTATTCCTTCTTTACTGCATCCCTCGCTCCCTCCCATTGACGAATTAACACTGAAATTGACTCTCTATGGAATGCTATGTGTTCTATAACTTCTCCTTCTATATCGAGGAACGTTTCTACGGAAACGACAATATTTTCTTTTGTGAGGCGAGTATTCCGCTTTCCGATGCACTATTCCATATTTACTGCATCTCTCGCCCCTCACTCTGACGAATTAACACGGAAGTGGTGTCGCTATGAAATACTATTGGTTCTAAGACATCTCCTTCTAAATCGAGTAACGTTTCTATGGAAACGACAATAGTTTCTTTTGGGAGGAGAGTATCTCCGTTCCGATTCACTATTCCTTCTTTACTGCATCCCTCGCTCCCTCCCATTGACGAATTAACACTCAAATTGAGTCGCTATGGAATACTATGTGTTCTATAACTTCTCCTTCTAAATCGAGGAACGTTTCTACGGAAACGACAATATTTTCTTTTGTGAGGCGAGTATCCCCTTTCCGATGCACTATTCCATCTTTACTGCATCCCTCGCCCCTCACACTGACGAATTAACACGGAAGTGGTGTCGCTATGAAATACTATTGGTTCTAAGACATCTCCTTCTAAATCGAGTAACGTTTCTATGGAAACGACAATAGTTTCTTTTGGGAGGAGAGTATCTCCGTTCCGATTCACTATTCCTTCTTTACTGCATCCCTCGCTCCCTGCCATTGACGAATTAACACTGAAATTGAGTCTCTATGGAATGCTATGTGTTCTATAACTTCTCCTTCTATATCGAGGAACGTTTCTACGGAAACGACAATATTTTCTTTTGTGAGGCGAGTATCCCCTTTCCGATGCACTATTCCATCTTTACTGCATCCCTCGCCCCTCACACTGACGAATTAACACGGAAGTGGTGTCGCTATGAAGTACTATTGGTTCTAAGACATCTCCTTCTAAATCGAGTAACGTTTCTATGGAAACGACAATAGTTTCTTTTGGGAGGAGAGTATCTCCGTTCCGATTCACTATTCCTTCTTTACTGCATCCCTCGCTCCCTCCCATTGACGAATTAACACTGAAATTGAGTCTCTATGGAATGCTATGTGTTCTATAACTTCTCCTTCTATATCGAGGAACGTTTCTACGGAAACGACAATATTTTCTTTTGGGATGCGAGTATCCCCTTTCCGATGCACTATTCCATCTTTACTGCATCCCTCGCCCCTCACACTGACGAATTAACACGGAAGTGGTGTCGCTATGAAATACTATTGGTTCTAAGACATCTCCTTCTAAATCGAGTAACGTTTCTATGGAAACGACAATAGTTTCTTTTGGGAGGAGAGTATCTCCGTTCCGATTCATTATTCCTTCTTTACTGCATCCCTCGCTCCCTCCCATTGACGAATTAACACTCGAATTGAGTCGCTATGGAATACTATGTGTTCTATAACTTCCCCTTCTAAATCGAGGAACGTTTCTACGGAAACGACAATATTTTCTTTTGGGAGGCGAGTATCCCCTTTCCGATGCACTATTCCATCTTTACTGCATCCCTCGCCCCTCACACTGACGAATTAACGCGGAAGTGGTGTCGCTATGAAATACTATTGGTTCTAAGACATCTCCTTCTAAATCGAGTAACGTTTCTATGGAAACGAGAATAGTTTCTTTTGGGAGGAGAGTATCTCCGTTCCGATTCACTATTCCTTCTTTACTGCATCCCTCGCTCCCTCCCATTGACGAATTAACACTGAAATTGAGTCTCTATGGAATGCTATGTGTTCTATAACTTCTCCTTCTATATCGAGGAACGTTTCTACCGAAACGACAATATTTTCTTTTGGGATGCGAGTATCCCCTTTCCGATGCACTATTCCATCTTTACTGCATCCCTCGCCCCTCACACTGACGAATTAACACGGAAGTGGTGTCGCTATGAAATACTATTGGTTCTAAGACATCTCCTTCTAAATCGAGTAACGTTTCTATGGAAACGACAATAGTTTCTTTTGGGAGGAGAGTATCTCCGTTCCGATTCACTATTCCTTCTTTACTGCATCCCTCGCTCCCTCCCATTGACGAATTAACACTGAATTTGAGTCGCTATGGAATACTATGTGTTCTATAACTTCCCCTTCTAAATCGAGGAACGTTTCTACGGAAACGACAATATTTTCTTTTGGGATGCGAGTATCCGCTTTCCGATGCACTATTCCATCTTTACTGCATCCCTCGCCCCTCACACTGACGAATTAACACGGAAGTGGTGTCGCTATGAAATACTATTGGTTCTAAGACATCTCCTTCTAAATCGAGTAACGATTCTATGGAAACGACAATAGTTTCTTTTGGGAGGAGAGTATCTCCGTTCCGATTCACTATTCCTTCTTTACTGCATCCCTCGCTCCCTCCCATTGACGAATTAACACTGAAATTGAGTCTCTATGGAATGCTATGTGTTCTATAACTTCTCCTTCTATATCGAGGAACGTTTCTACGGAAACGACAATATTTTCTTTTGTGAGGTGAGTATCCCCTTTCCGATGCACTATTCCATCATTACTGCATCCCTCGCCCCTCACACTGACGAATTAACACGGAAGTGGTGTCGCTATGAAATACTATTGGTTCTAAGACATCTCCTTCTAAATCGAGTAACTTTTCTATGGAAACGACAATAGTTTCCTTTGGGAGGAGAGTATCTCCGTTCCGATTCACTATTCCTTCTTTACTGCATCCCTCGCTCCCTCCCATTGACGAATTAACACTGAATTTGAGTCGCTATGGAATACTATGTGTTCTATAACTTCTCCTTCTAAATCGAGTAACGTTTCTATGGAAACGACAATAGTTTCTTTTGGGAGGAGAGTATCTCCGTTCCGATTCACTATTCCTTCTTTACTGCATCCCTCGCTCCCTCCCATTGACGAATTAACACTCAAATTGAGTCGCTATGGAATTCTATGTGTTCTATAACTTCCCCTTCTAAATCGAGGAACGTTTCTACGGAAACGACAATATTTTCTTTTGGGATGCGAGTATCCCCTTTCCGATGCACTATTCCATCTTTACTGCATCCCTCGCCCCTCACACTGACGAATTAACACGGAAGTGGTGTCGCTATGAAATACTATTGGTTCTAAGACATCTCCTTCTAAATCGAGTAACGTTTCTATGGAAACGACAATAGTTTCTTTTGGGAGGAGAGTATCTCCGTTCCGATTCACTATTCCTTCTTTACTGCATCCCTCGCTCCCTCCCATTGACGAATTAACACTGAAATTGACTCTCTATGGAATGCTATGTGTTCTATAACTTCTCCTTCTATATCGAGGAACGTTTCTACGGAAGCGACAATATTTTCTTTTGTGAGGCGAGTATCCCCTTTCCGATGCACTATTCCATCTTTACTGCATCCCTCGCCCCTCACTCTGACGAATTAACACGGAAGTGGTGTCGCTATGAAATACTATTGGTTCTAAGACATCTCCTTCTAAATCGAGTAACGTTTCTATGGAAACGACAATAGTTTCTTTTGGGAGGAGAGTATCTCCGTTCCGATTCACTATTCCTTCTTTACTGCATCCCTCGCTCCCTCCCATTGACGAATTAACACTGAAATTGAGTCTCTATGGAATGCTATGTGTTCTATAACTTCTCCTTCTATATCGAGGAACGTTTCTACGGAAACGACAATATTTTCTTTTGGGAGGCGAGTATCCCCTTTCCGATGCACTATTCCATCTTTACTGCATCCCTCGCCCCTCACACTGACGAATTAACACGGAAGTGGTGTCGCTATGAAATACTATTGGTTCTAAGACATCTCCTTCTAAATCGAGTAACGTTTCTATGGAAACGACAATAGTTTCTTTTGGGAGGAGAGTATCTCCGTTCCGATTCACTATTCCTTCTTTACTGCATCCCTCGCTCCCTCCCATTGACGAATTAACACTCAAATTGAGTCGCTATGGAATACTATGTGTTCTATAACTTCACCTTCTAAATCGAGGAACGTTTCTACGGAAACGACAATATTTTCTTTTGGGATGCGAGTATCCCCTTTCCGATGCACTATTCCATCTTTACTGCATCCCTCGCCCCTCACGCTGACGAATTAACACGGAAGTGGTGTCGCTATGAAATACTATTGGTTCTAAGACATCTCCTTCTAAATCGAGTAACGTTTCTATGGAAACGACAATAGTTTCTTTTGGGAGGAGAGTATCTCCGTTCCGATTCACTATTCCTTCTTTACTGCATCCCTCGCTCCCTCCCATTGACGAATTAACACTCAAATTGAGTCGCTATGGAATACTATGTGTTCTATAACTTCCCCTTCTAAATCGAGGAACGTTTCTACGGAAACGACAATATTTTCTTTTGGGATGCGAGTATCCCCTTTCCGATGCACTATTCCATCTTTACTGCATCCCTCGCCCCTCACACTGACGAATTAACACGGAAGTGGTGTCGCTATGAAATACTATTGGTTCTAAGACATCTCCTTCTAAATCGAGTAACGTTTCTATGGAAACGACAATAGTTTCTTTTGGGAGGAGAGTATCTCCGTTCCGATTCACTATTCCTTCTTTACTGCATCCCTCGCTCCCTCCCATTGACGAATTAACACTGAAATTGAGTCTCTATGGAATGCTATGTGTTCTATAACTTCTCCTTCTATATCGAGGAACGTTTCTACGGAAACGACAATATTTTCTTTTGGGAGGCGAGTATCCCCTTTCCGATGCACTATTCCATCTTTACTGCATCCCTCGCCCCTCACACTGACGAATTAACACGGAAGTGGTGTCGCTATGAAATACTATTGGTTCTAAGACATCTCCTTCTAAATCGAGTAACGTTTCTATGGAAACGACAATAGTTTCTTTTGGGAGGAGAGTATCTCCGTTCCGATTCACTATTCCTTCTTTACTGCATCCCTCGCTCCCTCCCATTGACGAATTAACACTCAAATTGAGTCGCTATGGAATACTATGTGTTCTATAACTTCCCCTTCTAAATCGAGGAACGTTTCTACGGAAACGACAATATTTTCTTTTGGGATGCGAGTATCCCCTTTCCGATGCACTATTCCATCTTTACTGCATCCCTCGCCCCTCACGCTGACGAATTAACACGGAAGTGGTGTCGCTATGAAATACTATTGGTTCTAAGACATCTCCTTCTAAATCGAGTAACGTTTCTATGGAAACGACAATAGTTTCTTTTGGGAGGAGAGTATCTCCGTTCCGATTCACTATTCCTTCTTTACTGCATCCCTCGCTCCCTCCCATTGACGAATTAACACTCAAATTGAGTCGCTATGGAATACTATGTGTTCTATAACTTCCCCTTCTAAATCGAGGAACGTTTCTACGGAAACGACAATATTTTCTTTTGGGATGCGAGTATCCCCTTTCCAATGCACTATTCCATCTTTACTGCATCCCTCGCCCCTCACACTGACGAATTAACACGGAAGTGGTGTCGCTATGAAATACTATTGGTTCTAAGACATCTCCTTCTAAATCGAGTAACGTTTCTATGGAAACGACAATAGTTTCTTTTGGGAGGAGAGTATCTCCGTTCCGATTCACTATTCCTTCTTTACTGCATCCCTCGCTCCCTCCCATTGACGAATTAACACTGAAATTGAGTCTCTATGGAATGCTATGTGTTCTATAACTTCTCCTTCTATATCGAGGAACGTTTCTACGGAAACGACAATATTTTCTTTTGGGAGGCGAGTATCCCCTTTCCGATGCACTATTCCATTTTTACTGCATCCCTCGCCCCTCACACTGACGAATTGACACGGAAGTGGTGTCGCTATGAAATACTATTGGTTCTTAGACATCTCCTTCTAAATCGAGTAACGTTTCTATGGAAACGACAATAGTTTCTTTTGGGAGGAGAGTATCTCCGTTCCGATTCACTATTCCTTCTTTACTGCATCCCTCGCTCCCTCCCATTGACGAATTAACACTGAAATTGAGTCTCTATGGAATGCTATGTGTTCTATAACTTCTCCTTCTATATCGAGGAACGTTTCTACGGAAACGACAATATTTTCTTTTGGGAGGCGAGTATCCCCATTCCGATGCACTATTCCATCTTTACTGCATCCCTCGCCCCTCACACTGACGAATTAACACGGAAGTGGTGTCGCTATGAAATACTATTGGTTCTAAGACATCTCCTTCTAAATCGAGTAACGTTTCTATGGAAACGACAATAGTTTCTTTTGGGAGGAGAGTATCTCCGTTCCGATTCACTATTCCTTCTTTACTGCATCCCTCGCTCCCTCCCATTGACGAATTAACACTCAAATTGAGTCGCTATGGAATACTATGTGTTCTATAACTTCCCCTTCTAAATCGAGGAACGTTTCTACGGAAACGACAATATTTTCTTTTGGGATGCGAGTATCCCCTTTCCGATGCACTATTCCATCTTTACTGCATCCCTCGCCCCTCACACTGACGAATTAACACGGAAGTGGTGTCGCTATGAAATACTATTGGTTCTAAGACATTTCCTTCTAAATCGAGTAACGTTTCTATGGAAACGACAATAGTTTCTTTTGGGAGGAGAGTATCTCCGTTCCGATTCACTATTCCTTCTTTACTGCATCCCTCGCTCCCTCCCATTGACGAATTAACACTGAAATTGAGTCTCTATGGAATGCTATGTGTTCTATAACTTCTCCTTCTATATCGAGGAACGTTTCTACGGAAACGACAATATTTTCTTTTGTGAGGCGAGTATCCCCTTTCCGATGCACTATTCCATCTTTACTGCATCCCTCGCCCCTCACACTGACGAATTAACACGGAAGTGGTGTCGCTATGAAATACTATTGGCTCTAAGACATCTCCTTCTAAATCGAGTAACGTTTCTATGGAAACGACAATAGTTTCTTTTGGGAGGAGAGTATCTCCGTTCCGATTCACTATTCCTTCTTTACTGCATCCCTCGCTCCCTCCCATTGACGAATTAACACTGAAATTGAGTCTCTATGGAATGCTATGTGTTCTATAACTTCTCCTTCTATATCGAGGAACGTTTCTACGGAAACGACAATATTTTCTTTTGTGAGGCGAGTATCCCCTTTCCGATGCACTATTCCATCTTTACTGCATCCCTCGCCCCTCACACTGACGAATTAACACGGAAGTGGTGTCGCTATGAAATACTATTGGTTCTAAGACATCTCCTTCTAAATCGAGTAACGTTTCTATGGAAACGACAATAGTTTCTTTTGGGAGGAGAGTATCTCCGTTCCGATTCACTATTCCTTCTTTACTGCATCCCTCGCTCCCTCCCATTGTCGAATTAACACTGAAATGGAGTCTCTATGGAATGCTATGTGTTCTATAACTTCTCCTTCTATATCGAGGAACGTTTCTACGGAAACGACAATATTTTCTTTTGGGAGGCGAGTATCCCCTTTCCGATGCACTATTCCATCTTTACTGCATCCCTCGCCCCTCACAATGACGAATTAACACGGAAGTGGTGTCGCTATGAAATACTATTGGTTCTAAGACATCTCCTTCTAAATCGAGTAACGTTTCTATGGAAACGACAATAGTTTCCTTTGGGAGGAGAGTATCTCCGTTCCGATTCACTATTCCTTCTTTACTGCATCCCTCGCTCCCTCCCATTGACGAATTAACACTGAAATTGAGTCGCTATGGAATACTATGTGTTCTATAACTTCTCCTTCTAAATCGAGCAACGTTTCTACGGAAACGACAATGTTTTCTTTTGGGAGGCGAGTATCCCCTTTCCGATGCACTATTCCATTTTTACTGCATCCCTCGCCCCTCACACTGACGAATTAACACGGAAGTGGTGTCGCTATGAAATACTATTGGTTCTATGACATCTCGTTCTAAATCGAGTAACGTTTCTATGGAAACGACAAGAGTTTCTTTTGGGAGGAGAGTATCTCCGTTCCGATTCACTATTCCTTCTTTACTGCATCCCTCGCTCCCTCCCATTGACGAATTAACACTGAAATTGAGTCGCTATGGAATACTATGTGTTCTATAACTTCTCCTTCTAAATCGAGGAACGTTTCAACGGAAACGACAATATTTTCTTTTGGGAGGCGAGTATCCCCTTTCCGATGCACTATTCCATCTTCACTGCATCCCTCGCCCCTCACACTGACGAATTAACACGGAAGTGGTGTCGCTATGAAATACTATTGGTTCTATAACATCTCCTTCTAAATCGAGTAACGTTTCTATGGAAACGACAGTATTTTCTTTTGGGAGGCGAGTAACTCCGTTCCGATTCTCTATTCCTTCTTTACTGCATCCCTCGCTCCCTCTCATTGACGAATTAACACTGAAATTGAGTCGCTATGGAATACTATGTGTTCTATGACTTCTCCTTCTAAATCGAGGAACGTTTCTACGGAAACGACAATATTTTCTTTTGGGAGGCGAGTATCCCCTTTCCGATGCACTATTCCATCTTTACTGCATCCCTCGCCCCTCACACTGACGAATTAACACGGAAGTGGTGTCGCTATGAAATACTATTGGTTCTATTACTTCTCCTTCTAAATCGAGTAACGTTTCTATGGAAACGACAAGAGTTTCTTTTGGGAGGAGTGTATCTCCGTTCCGATTCACTATTCCTTCTTTACTGCATCCCTCGCTCCCTCCCTTTGACGAATTAACACTCAAATTGAGTCGCTATGGAATAGTTTGTGTTCTATAACTTCTTCTTCTAAATCGAGGAACGTTTCTACGGAAACGACAATAATTTCTTTTGGGTGGCGAGTATCCCCTTTCCGATGCACTATTCCATCTTTACTGCATCCCTCGCCCCTCACACTGACGAATTAACACGGAAGTGGTGTCGCTATGAAATACTATTGGTTCTATGACTTCTCCTTCTAAGTCGAGTAACGTTTCTATGGAAACGACAAGAGTTTCTTTTGGGAGGAGAGTATCTCCGTTCCGATTCACTATTCCTTCTTTACTGCATCCCTCGCTCCCTCCCATTGACGAATTAACATTGAAATTGAGTCGCTATTTAATACTATGTGTTCTATAACTTCTCCTTCTATATCGAGGAACCTTTCTACGGAAACGACAATATTTTCTATTGGGAGGCGAGTACCCCTTTCCGATGCACTATTCCATCTTTACTGCATCCTTCGCCCCTCACACTGACGAATTAACACGGAAGTGGTGTCGCAATGAAATACTATTGGTTCTATGACATCTCCTTCTAAATCGAGTAACGTTTCAATGGAAACGACAGTATTTTCTTTTGGGAGGCGAGTATCTCCGTTCCGATTCACTATTCCTTCTTTACTGCATCCCTCGCTCCCTCCCATTGACGAATTAACACTGAAATTGAGTCGCTATGGAATACTATGTGTTCTATAACTTCTCCTTCTAAATCGGGGAACGTTTCTACGGAAACGACAATATTTTCTTTTGGGAGGCGAGTATCCCCTTTCCGATGCACTATTCCATCTTTACTGCATCCCTCGCCCCTCACACTGACGAATTAACACGGAAGTGGTGTCGCTATGAAATACTATTGGTTCTATGACATCTCCTTCTAAATCAAGTAACGTTTCTATGGAAACGACAGTATTTTCTTTTGGGAGGAGAGTATCTCCGTTCCGATTCACTATTCCATCTTTACTGCATCCCTCGCTCCCTCCCATTGACGAATTAACACTGAAATTGAGTCGCTATGGAATACTATGTGTTCTATAACTTCTCCTTCTAAATCGAGGAACGTTTCTACGGAAACGACAATATTTTCTTTTGGGAGGCGAGTATCCCCTTTCCGATGCACTATTCCATCTTTACTGCATCCCTCGCCCCTCACACTGACGAATTAACACGGAAGTGGTGTCGCTATGAAATACTATTGGTTCTATGACATCTCCTTCTAAATCAAGTAACGTTTCTATGGAAACGACAGTATTTTCTTTTGGGAGGAGAGTATCTCCGTTCCGATTCACTATTCCGTCTTTACTGCATCCCTCCCTCCCTCCCATTAACGAATTAACACTGAAATTGAGTCGCTATGGAATACTATGTGTTCTATAACTTCTCCTTCTAAATCGAGGAACGTTTCTACGGAAACGACAATATTTTCTTTTGGGAGGCGAGTATCCCCTTTCCGATGCACTATTCCCTCTTTACTGCATCCCTGGCATCTCACACTGACGAATTAACACGGAAGTGGTGTCGCTATGAAATACTTTTGGTTCTATAACATCTCCTTTTAAATCGAGTAACGTTTCAATGGAAAAGACAGTATTTTCTTTTGGGAGGCGAGTATCTCCGTTCCAATTCACTATTAATTCTTTACTGCATCCCTCGCTCCCTCCCATTGACGAATTAACACTGACATTGAGTCGCTATCGAATACTATGTGTTCTATAACTTCTCCTTCTAAATCGGGGACGTTTCTACGGAAACGGCAATATTTTCTTTTGGGAGGCGAGTATCCCCTTTCCGATGCACTATTCCATCTTTACTGCATCCCTCGCCCCTCACACTGACGAATTAACACGGAAGTGGTGTCGCTATGAAATACTATTGTTTCTATGACATCTCCTTCTAAATCGAGTAACGTTTCAATGGAAACGACAGTATTTTCTTTTGGGAGGCGAGTATCTCCGTTCCGATTCACTATTCCTTCTTTACTGCATCCCTCGCTCCCTCCCATTGACGAATTAACACTGAAATTGAGTCGCTACGGAATACTATGTGTTCTATAACTTCTCCTTCTAAATCGAGGAACGTTTCTACGTAAACGACAATAATTTCTTTTGGGGGGCGAGTATCCCCTTTCCGATGCACTATTCCATCTTTACTGCATCCCTCGCCCCTCACACTGACGAATTAACACGGAAGTGGTGTCGCTATGAAATACTATTGGTTCTAAGACATCTCCTTCTAAATCGAGTAACGTTTCTATGGAAACGACAAGAGTTTCTTTTGGGAGGAGAGTATCTCCGTTCCGATTCAGTATTCCTTGTATACTGCATCCCTCGCTCCCTCCCATTGACGAATTAACACTGAAATTCAGTCGCTATGGAATGCTATGTGTTCTACAACTTCTCCTTCTAAATCGAGGAACGTTTCTACGGAAACGACAATATTTTCTTTTGGGAGGCGAGTATCCCCTTTCTGATGCACTATTCCATCTTTACTGCATCCCTCGCCCCTCACACTGACGAATTAACACGGAAGTGGTGTCGCTATGAAATACTATTGGTTCTATGACATCTCCTTCTAAATCGAGTAACGTTTCTATGGAAATGACAAGAGTTTCTTTTGGGAGGAGAGTATCTCCGTTCAGATTCACTATTCCTTCTTTACTGCATTCCTCGCTCCCTCCCATTGACGAATTAACACTGAAATTGAGTCGCTATGGAATACTATGTGTTCTATAACTTCTCCTTCTAAATCGAGGAACGTTTCTACGGAAACGACAATATTTTCTTTTGGGAGGCGAGTATCCCCTTTCCGATGCACTATTCCATCTTTACTGCATCCCTCGCCCCTCACACTGACGAATTAACACTGACATTGAGTCGCTATGGAATACTATGTGTTCTATAACTTCTCCTTCTAAATCGAGCAACGTTTCTACGGAAACGACAATATTTTCTTTTGGGAGGCGAGTATCCCCTTTCCGATGCACTATTCCATCTTTACTGCATCCCTCGCCCCTCACACTGACGAATTAACACGGAAGTGGTGTCGCTATGAAATACTATTGTTTCTATGACATCTCGTTCTAAATCGAGTAACGTTTCTATGGAAACGACAAGAGTTTCTTTTGGGAGGAGAGTATCTCCGTTCAGATTCACTATTCCTTCTTTACTGCATCCCTCGCTCCCTCCCATTGACGAATTAACACTGAAATTGAGTCGCTATGGAATACTATGTGTTCTATAACTTCTCCTTCTAAATCGAGCAACGTTTCTACGGAAACGACAATATTTTCTTTTGGGAGGCGAGTATCCCCTTTCCGATGCACTATTCCATCTTTACTGCATCCCTCGCCCCTCACACTGACGAATTAACACGGAAGTGGTGTCGCTATGAAATACTATTGGTTCTATGACATCTCGTTCTAAATCGAGTAACGTTTCTATGGAAACGACAAGAGTTTCTTTTGGGAGGAGAGTATCTCCGTTCAGATTCACTATTCCTTCTTTACTGCATCCCTCGCTCCCTCCCATTGACGAATTAACACTGAAATTGAGTCGCTATGGAATACTATGTGTTCTATAACTTCTCCTTCTAAATCGAGGAACGTTTCTACGGAAACGACAATATTTTCTTTTGGGAGACGAGTATCCCCTTTCCGATGCACTATTCCATCTTTACTGCATCCCTCGCTCCCTCCCATTGACGAATTAACACTGACATTGAGTCGCTATGGAATACTATGTGTTCTATAACTTCTCCTTCTAAATCGGGGACGTTTCTACGGAAACGGCAATATTTTCTTTTGGGAGGCGAGTATCCCCTTTCCGATGCACTATTCCATCTTTACTGCATCCCTCGCCCCTCACACTGACGAATTAACACGGAAGTGGTGTCGCTATGAAACAGTATTGATTCTATGTTATCTCCTTCTAAATCGAGTAACGTTTCTATGGAAACGACAAGAGTTTCTTTTGGGAGGAGAGTATCTCCGTTCAGATTCACTATTCCTTCTTTACTGCATCCCTCGCTCCCTCCCATTGACGAATTAACACTGAAATTGAGTCGCTATGGAATACTATGTGTTCTATAACTTCTCCTTCTAAATCGGGGAACGTTTCTACGGAAACGACAATATTTTCTTTTGGGAGGCGAGTATCCCCTTTCCGATGCACTATTCCATCTTTACTGCATCCCTCGCCCCTCACACTGACGAATTAACACGGAAGTGGTGTCGCTATGAAATACTATTGGTTCTATGACATCTCCTTCTAAATCAAGTAACGTTTCTATGGAAACGACAGTATTTTCTTTTGGGAGGAGAGTATCTCCGTTCCGATTCACTATTCCATCTTTACTGCATCCCTCGCTGCCTCCCATTGACGAATTAACACTGAAATTGAGTCGCTATGGAATACTATGTGTTCTATAACTTCTCCTTCTAAATCGAGGAACGTTTCTACGGAAACGACAATATTTTCTTTTGGGAGGCGAGTATCCCCTTTCCAATGCACTATTCCATCTTTACTGCATCCCTCGCCCCTCACACTGACGAATTAACACGGAAGTGGTGTCGCTATGAAATACTATTGGTTCTATGACATCTCCTTCTAAATCAAGTAACGTTTCTATGGAAACGACAGTAATTTCTTTTGGGAGGAGAGTATCTCCGTTCCGATTCACTATTCCGTCTTTACTGCATCCCTCCCTCCCTCCCATTAACGAATTAACACTGAAATTGAGTCGCTATGGAATACTATGTGTTCTATAACTTCTCCTTCTAAATCGAGGAACGTTTCTACGGGAACGACAATATATTGTTTTGGGAGGCGAGTATCCCCTTTCCGATGCACTATTCCATCCTTACTGCATCCCTCGCCCCTCACACTGACGAATTAACACGGAAGTGGTGTCGCTACGAAATACTATTGGTTCTATAACATCTCCTTCTAAATCGAGTAACGTTTCAATGGAAACGACAGTATTTTCTTTTGGGAGGCGAGTATCTCCGTTCCGATTCACTTATCCTTCATTACTGCATCCCTCGCTCCCTCCCATTGACGAATTAACACTGAAATTGAGTCGCTATGGAATACTATGTGTTCTATAACTTCTCCTTCTAAATCGAGGAACGTTTCTACGGAAACGACAATATTTTCTTTTGGGAGGCGAGTATCCCCTTTCCGATGCACTATTCCATCTTTACTGCATCCCTCGCCCCTCACACTGACGAATTAACACGGAAGTGGTGTCGCTATGAAATACTATTGGTTCTATGACATCTCCTTCTAAATTAAGTAACGTTTCAATGGAAACGACAGTATTTTCTTTTGGGAGGAGAGTATCTCCGTTCCGATTCACTAATCCGTCTTTACTGCATCCCCCCCTCCCTCACATTAACGAATTAACACTGAAATTGAGTCGCTATGGAATACTATGTGTTCTATAACTTCTCCTTCTAAATCGAGGAACGTTTCTACGGAAACGACAATATTTTCTTTTGGGAGGCGAGTATCCCCTTTCCGATGCACTATTCCCTCTTTACTGCATCCCTGGCATCTCACACTGACGAATTAACACGGAAGTGGTGTCGCTATGAAATACTTTTGGTTCTATAACATCTCCTTTTAAATCGAGTAACGTTTCAATGGAAAAGACAGTATTTTCTTTTGGGAGGCGAGTATCTCCGTTCCAATTCACTATTAATTCTTTACTGCATCCCTCGCTCCCTCCCATTGACGAATTAACACTGACATTGAGTCGCTATCGAATACTATGTGTTCTATAACTTCTCCTTCTAAATCGGGGACGTTTCTACGGAAACGGCAATATTTTCTTTTGGGAGGCGAGTATCCCCTTTCCGATGCACTATTCCATCTTTACTGCATCCCTCGCCCCTCACACTGACGAATTAACACGGAAGTGGTGTCGCTATGAAATACTATTGTTTCTATGACATCTCCTTCTAAATCGAGTAACGTTTCAATGGAAACGACAGTATTTTCTTTTGGGAGGCGAGTATCTCCGTTCCGATTCACTATTCCTTCTTTACTGCATCCCTCGCTCCCTCCCATTGACGAATTAACACTGAAATTGAGTCGCTACGGAATACTATGTGTTCTATAACTTCTCCTTCTAAATCGAGGAACGTTTCTACGTAAACGACAATAATTTCTTTTGGGGGGCGAGTATCCCCTTTCCGATGCACTATTCCATCTTTACTGCATCCCTCGCCCCTCACACTGACGAATTAACACGGAAGTGGTGTCGCTATGAAATACTATTGGTTCTAAGACATCTCCTTCTAAATCGAGTAACGTTTCTATGGAAACGACAAGAGTTTCTTTTGGGAGGAGAGTATCTCCGTTCCGATTCAGTATTCCTTGTATACTGCATCCCTCGCTCCCTCCCATTGACGAATTAACACTGAAATTCAGTCGCTATGGAATGCTATGTGTTCTACAACTTCTCCTTCTAAATCGAGGAACGTTTCTACGGAAACGACAATATTTTCTTTTGGGAGGCGAGTATCCCCTTTCCGATGCACTATTCCATCTTTACTGCATCCCTCGCCCCTCACACTGACGAATTAACACGGAAGTGGTGTCGCTATGAAATACTATTGGTTCTATGACATCTCCTTCTAAATCGAGTAACGTTTCTATGGAAATGACAAGAGTTTCTTTTGGGAGGAGAGTATCTCCGTTCAGATTCACTATTCCTCCTTTACTGCATCCCTCGCTCCCTCCCATTGACGAATTAACACTGAAATTGAGTCGCTATGGAATACTATGTGTTCTATAACTTCTCCTTCTAAATCGAGGAACGTTTCTACGGAAACGACAATATTTTCTTTTGGGAGGCGAGTATCCCCTTTCCGATGCACTATTCCATCTTTACTGCATCCCTCGCCCCTCACACTGACGAATTAACACTGACATTGAGTCGCTATGGAATACTATGTGTTCTATAACTTCTCCTTCTAAATCGAGCAACGTTTCTACGGAAACGACAATATTTTCTTTTGGGAGGCGAGTATCCCCTTTCCGATGCACTATTCCATCTTTACTGCATCCCTCGCCCCTCACACTGACGAATTAACACGGAAGTGGTGTCGCTATGAAATACTATTGTTTCTATGACATCTCGTTCTAAATCGAGTAACGTTTCTATGGAAACGACAAGAGTTTCTTTTGGGAGGAGAGTATCTCCGTTCAGATTCACTATTCCTTCTTTACTGCATCCCTCGCACCCTCCCATTGACGAATTAACACTGAAATTGAGTCGCTATGGAATACTATGTGTTCTATAACTTCTCCTTCTAAATCGAGCAACGTTTCTACGGAAACGACAATATTTTCTTTTGGGAGGCGAGTATCCCCTTTCCGATGCACTATTCCATCTTTACTGCATCCCTCGCCCCTCACACTGACGAATTAACACGGAAGTGGTGTCGCTATGAAATACTATTGGTTCTATGACATCTCGTTCTAAATCGAGTAACGTTTCTATGGAAACGACAAGAGCTTCTTTTGGGAGGAGAGTATCTCCGTTCAGATTCACTATTCCTTCTTTACTGCATCCCTCGCTCCCTCCCATTGACGAATTAACACTGAAATTGAGTCGCTATGGAATACTATGTGTTCTATAACTTCTCCTTCTAAATCGAGGAACGTTTCTACGGAAACGACAATATTTTCTTTTGGGAGGCGAGTATCCCCTTTCCGATGCACTATTCCATCTTTACTGCATCCCTCGCTCCCTCCCATTGACGAATTAACACAGACATTGAGTCGCTATGGAATACTATGTGTTCTATAACTTCTCCTTCTAAATCGGGGACGTTTCTACGGAAACGGCAATATTTTCTTTTGGGAGGCGAGTATCCCCTTTCCGATGCACTATTCCATCTTTACTGCATCCCTCGCCCCTCACACTGACGAATTAACACGGAAGTGGTGTCGCTATGAAACAGTATTGATTCTATGTCATCTCCTTCTAAATCGAGTAACGTTTCTATGGAAACGACAAGAGTTTCTTTTGGGAGGAGAGTATCTCCGTTCAGATTCACTATTCCTTCTTTACTGCATCCCTCGCTCCCTCCCATTGACGAATTAACACTGAAATTGAGTCGCTATGGAATACTATGTGTTCTATAACTTCTCCTTCTAAATCGGGGAACGTTTCTACGGAAACGACAATATTTTCTTTTGGGAGGCGAGTATCCCCTTTCCGATGCACTATTCCATCTTTACTGCATCCCTCGCCCCTCACACTGACGAATTAACACGGAAGTGGTGTCGCTATGAAATACTATTGGTTCTATGACATCTCCTTCTAAATCAAGTAACGTTTCTATGGAAACGACAGTATTTTCTTTTGGGAGGAGAGTATCTCCGTTCCGATTCACTATTCCATCTTTACTGCATCCCTCGCTGCCTCCCATTGACGAATTAACACTGAAATTGAGTCGCTATGGAATACTATGTGTTCTATAACTTCTCCTTCTAAATCGAGGAACGTTTCTACGGAAACGACAATATTTTCTTTTGGGAGGCGAGTATCCCCTTTCCAATGCACTATTCCATCTTTACTGCATCCCTCGCCCCTCACACTGACGAATTAACACGGAAGTGGTGTCGCTATGAAATACTATTGGTTCTATGACATCTCCTTCTAAATCAAGTAACGTTTCTATGGAAACGACAGTAATTTCTTTTGGGAGGAGAGTATCTCCGTTCCGATTCACTATTCCGTCTTTACTGCATCCCTCCCTCCCTCCCATTAACGAATTAACACTGAAATTGAGTCGCTATGGAATACTATGTGTTCTATAACTTCTCCTTCTAAATCGAGGAACGTTTCTACGGGAACGACAATATATTGTTTTGGGAGGCGAGTATCCCCTTTCCGATGCACTATTCCATCCTTACTGCATTCCTCGCCCCTCACACTGACGAATTAACACGGAAGTGGTGTCGCTACGAAATACTATTGGTTCGATAACATCTCCTTCTAAATCGAGTAACGTTTCAATGGAAACGACAGTATTTTCTTTTGGGAGGCGAGTATCTCCGTTCCGATTCACTTATCCTTCATTACTGCATCCCTCGCTCCCTCCCATTGACGAATTAACACTGAAATTGAGTCGCTATGGAATACTATGTGTTCTATAACTTCTCCTTCTAAATCGAGGAACGTTTCTACGGAAACGACAATATTTTCTTTTGGGAGGCGAGTATCCCCTTTCCGATGCACTATTCCATCTTTACTGCATCCCTCGCCCCTCACACTGACGAATTAACACGGAAGTGGTGTCGCTATGAAATACTATTGGTTCTATGACATCTCCTTCTAAATTAAGTAACGTTTCAATGGAAACGACAGTATTTTCTTTTGGGAGGAGAGTATCTCCGTTCCGATTCACTAATCCGTCTTTACTGCATCCCCCCCTCCCTCACATTAACGAATTAACACTGAAATTGAGTCGCTATGGAATACTATGTGTTCTATAACTTCTCCTTCTAAATCGAGGAACGTTTCTACGGAAACGACAATATTTTCTTTTGGGAGGCGAGTATCCCCTTTCCGATGCACTATTCCCTCTTTACTGCATCCCTGGCATCTCACACTGACGAATTAACACGGAAGTGGTGTCGCTATGAAATACTTTTGGTTCTATAACATCTCCTTTTAAATCGAGTAACGTTTCAATGGAAACGACAGTATTTTCTTTTGGGAGGCGAGTATCTCCGTTCCGATTCACTATTTATTCCTTACTGCATCCCTCGCTCCCTCCCATTGACGAATTAACACTGACATTGAGTCGCTATGGAATACTATGTGTTCTATAACTTCTCCTTCTAAATCGGGGACGTTTCTACGGAAACGGCAATATTTTCTTTTGGGAGGCGAGTATCCCCTTTCCGATGCACTATTCCATCTTTACTGCATCCCTCGCCCCTCACACTGACGAATTAACACGGAAGTGGTGTCGCTATGAAATACTATTGTTTCTATGACATCTCCTTCTAAATCGAGTAACGTTTCAATGGAAACGACAGTATTTTCTTTTGGGAGGCGAGTATCTCCGTTCCGATTCACTATTCCTTCTTTACTGCATCCCTCGCTCCCTCACATTGACGAATTAACACTGAAATTGAGTCGCTACGGAATACTATGTGTTCTATAACTT
This sequence comes from Schistocerca piceifrons, assembly GCF_021461385.2. Classification (NCBI taxonomy): domain Eukaryota; kingdom Metazoa; phylum Arthropoda; class Insecta; order Orthoptera; family Acrididae; genus Schistocerca; species Schistocerca piceifrons. The sequence continues at coordinate 926,533 of NW_025728274.1, forward strand.
CTCCTTCTAAATCGAGGAACGTTTCTACGTAAACGACAATAATTTCTTTTGGGGGGCGAGTATCCCCTTTCCGATGCACTATTCCATCTTTACTGCATCCCTCGCCCCTCACACTGACGAATTAACACGGAAGTGGTGTCGCTATGAAATACTATTGGTTCTAAGACATCTCCTTCTAAATCGAGTAACGTTTCTATGGAAACGACAAGAGTTTCTTTTGGGAGGAGAGTATCTCCGTTCCGATTCACTATTCCTTCTTTACTGCATCCCTCGCTCCCTCCCATTGACGAATTAACACTGAAATTGAGTCGCTATGGAATGCTATGTGTTCTATAACTTCTCCTTCTAAATCGAGGAACGTTTCTACGGAAACGACAATATTTTCTTTTGGGAGGCGAGTATCCCCTTTCCGATGCACTATTCCATCTTTACTGCATCCCTCGCCCCTCACACTGACGAATTAACACGGAAGTGGTGTCGCTATGAAACAGTATTGATTCTATGACATCTCGTTCTAAATCGAGTGACGTTTCTATGGAAACGACAAGAGTTTCTTTTGGGAGGAGAGTATCTCCGTTCAGATTCACTATTCCCTCTTTACTGCATCCCTCGCTCCCTCCCATTGACGAATTAACACTGAAATTGAGTCGCTATGGAATACTATGTGTTCTATAACTTCTCCTTCTAAATCGAGGTACGTTTCTACGGAAACGACAATATTTTCTTTTGGGAGGCGAGTATCCGCTTTCCGATGCACTATTCCATCTTTACTGCATCCCTCGCCCCTCACACTGACGAATTAACACGGAAGTGGTGTCGCTATGAAATACTATTGGTTCTAAGACATCTCCTTCTAAATCGAGTAACGTTTCTATGGAAACGACAAGGGTTTCTTTTGTGAGGCGAGTATCCCCTTTCCGATGCACTATTCCATCTTTACTGCATCCCTCGCCCCTCACACTGGCGAATTAACACGGAAGTGGTGTCGCTATGAAATAGTATTGATTCTATGTCATCTCCTTCTAAATCGAGTAACGTTTCTATGGAAACGACAAGAGTTTCTTTTGGGAGGAGAGTATCTCCGTTCAGATTCACTATTCCTTCTTTACTGCATCCCTTGCTCCCTCCCATTGACGAATTAACACTGAAATTGAGTCGCTATGTAATACTATGTGTTCTATAACTTCTCCTTCTAAATCGAGCAACGTTTCTACGGAAACGACAATATTTTCTTTTGGGAGGCGAGTATCCCCTTTCCGATGCACTATTCCATCTTTACTGCATCCCTCGCCCCTTACACTGACGAATTAACACGGAAGTGGTTTCGCTATGAAATACTATTGGTTCTATGACATCTCGTTCTAAATCGAGTAACGTTTCTATGGAAACGACAAGAGTTTCTTTTGGGAGGAGAGTATCTCCGTTCAGATTCACTATTCCTTCTTTACTGCATCCCTCGCTCCCCCCCATTGACGAATAAACACTGAAATTGAGTCGCTATGGAATACTATGTGTTCTATAACTTCTCCTTCTAAATCGAGGAACGTTTCTACGGAAACGACAATATTTTCTTTTGGGAGGCGAGTATCCCCTTTCCGATGCACTATTCCATCTTTACTGCATCCCTCGCCCCTCACACTGACGAATTAACACTGACATTGAGTCGCTATGGAATACTATGTGTTCTATAACTTCTCCTTCTAAATCGAGCAACGTTTCTACGGAAACGACAATATTTTCTTTTGGGAGGCGAGTATCCCCTTTCCGATGCACTATTCCATCTTTACTGCATCCCTCGCCCCTCACACTGACGAATTAACACGGAAGTGGTGTCGCTATGAAATACTATTGGTTCTATGACATCTCGTTCTAAATCGAGTAACGTTTCTATGGAACGACAAGAGTTTCTTTTGGGAGGAGAGTATCTCCGTTCAGATTCACTATTCCTTCTTTACTGCATCCTTCGCTCCCTCCCATAGACGAATTAACACTGAAATTGAGTCGCTATGGAATACTATGTGTTCTATAACTTCTCCTTCTAAATCGAGGAACGTTTCTACGGAAACGACAATATTTTCTTTTGGGAGGCGAGTATCCCCTTTCCGATGCACTATTCCATCTTTACTGCATCCTTCGCCCCTCACACTGACGAATTAACACGGAAGTGGTGTCGCTATGAAATACTATTGGTTCTATGACATCTCGTTCTAAATCGAGTAACGTTTCTATGGAAACGACAAGAGTTTCTTTTGGGAGGAGAGTATCTCCGTTCAGATTCACTATTCCTTCTTTACTGCATCCCTCGCTCCCTCCCATTGACGAATTAACACTGAAATTGAGTCGCTATGGAATACTATGTGTTCTATAACTTCTCCTTCTAAATCGAGGAACGTTTCTACGGAAACGACAATATTTTCTTTTGGGAGGCGAGTATCCCACTTTCCGATGCACTATTCCATCTTTACTGCATCCCTCGCTGCCTCCCATTGACGAATTAACACTGACATTGAGTCGCTATGGAATACTATGTGTTCTTTAACTTCTCCTTCTAAATCGGGGACGTTTCTAAGGAAACGGCAATATTTTCTTTTGGGAGGCGAGTATCCCCTTTCCGATGCACTATTCCATCTTTACTACATCCCTCGCCCCTCACACTGACGAATTAACACGGAAGTGGTGTCGCTATGAAATAGTATTGATTCTATGTCATCTCCTTCTAAATCGAGTAACGTTTCTATGGAAACGACAAGAGTTTCTTTTGGGAGGAGAGTATCTCCGTTCAGATTCACTATTCCTTCTTTACTGCATCCCTCGCTCCCTCCCATTGACGAATTAACACTGAAATTGAGTCGCTATGGAATACTATGTGTTCTATAACTTCTCCTTCTAAATCGAGGAACGTTTCTACGGAAACGACAATATTTTCTTTTGGGAGGCGAGTATCCCCTTTCCGATGCACTATTCCATCTTTACTGCATCCCTCGCCCCTCACACTGACGAATTAACACGGAAGTGGTGTCGCTATGAAATACTATTGGTTCTATGACATCTCGTTCTAAATCGAGTAACGTTTCTATGGAAACGACAAGAGTTTCTTTTGGGAGGAGAGTATCTCCGTTCCGATTCACTATTCCTTCTTTACTGCATCCCTCGCTCCCTCCCATTGACGAATTAACACTGAAATTGAGTCGCTATGGAATACTATGTGTTCTATAACTTCTCCTTCTAAATCGAGGAACGTTTCTACGGAAACGACAATATTTTTTTTTGGGAAGCGAGTATCCCCTTTCCGATGCACTATTCCATCTTTACTGAATCCCTCGCCCCTCACACTGACGAATTAACACAGAAGTGGTGTCGCTATGATATACTATTGGTTCTATGAGATCTCGTTCTAAATCGAGTAACGTTTCTATGGAAATGACAAGAGTTTCTTTTGGGAGGAGGGTATCTCCGTTCCGATTCACTATTCCTTCTTTACTGCATCCCTCGCTCCCTCACATTGACAAATTAACACTGAAATTGAGTCGCTATGGAATACTATGTGTTCTATAACTTCTCCTTCTACATCGAGGAACGTTTCTACGGAAACGACAATAATTTCTTTTGGGAGGCGAGTTTCCCCTTTCCGACGCACTATTCCATCTTTACTGCATCCCTCGCCCCTCACACTGACGAATTAACACGGAAGTGGTGTCGCTATGAAGTACTATTGGTTCTATGACATCTCCTTCTAAATCGAGTAACGTTTCTATGGAAACGACAGTATTTTCTTTTGGGAGGCGAGTATCTCCGTTCCGATTCACTATTCCTTCTTTACTGCATCCCTCGCTCCCTTCCATTGACGAATTAACACTGAAATTGAGTCGCTATGGAATACTATGTGTTCTATAACTTCTCCTTCTAAATCGAGGAACGTTTCTACGGAAACGACAATATTTTCTTTTGGGAGGCGAGTTTCCCTTTTCCGATGCACTATTCCATCTTTACTGCATCCCTCGCCCCTCACACTGACGAATTAACACGGAAGTGGTGTCGCTATGTAATACTGTTGGTTCTATGACATCTCCTTCTAAATCGAGTAACGTTTCTATGGAAACGACAGTATTTTATTTTGGGAGGAGAGTATCTCCGTTCCGATTCACTATTCCTTCTTTACTGCATCCCTCGCTCCCTCGCATTGACGAATTAACACTGAAATTGAGTCGCTATGGAATACTATGTGTTCTATAACTTCTCCTTCTAAATCGAGGAACGTTTCTACGGAAACGACAATATATTCTTTTGGGAGGCGAGTATCCCCTTTCCGATGCACTATTCCATCTTTACTGCATCCCTCGCCCCTCACACTGACGAATTAACACGGAAGTGGTGTCGCTATGAAATACTATTGGTTCTATGACATCTCGTTCTAAATCGAGTGACGTTTCTATGGAAACGACAAGAGTTTCTTTTGGGAGGAGAGTATCTCCGTTCAGATTCACTATTCCTTCTTTACTGCATCCCTCGCTCCCTCCCATTGACGAATTAACACTGAAATTGAGTCGCTATGGAATACTATGTGTTCTATAACTTCTCCTTCTAAATCGAGGTACGTTTCTACGGAAACGACAATATTTTCTTTTGGGAGGCGAGTATCCCCTTTCCGATGCACTATTCCATCTTTACTGCATCCCTCGCCCCTCACACTGACGAATTAACACGGAAGTGGTGTCGCTATGAAATACTATTGGTTCTAAGACATCTCCTTCTAAATCGAGTAACGTTTCTATGGAAACGACAAGAGTTTCTTTTGTGAGGCGAGTATCCCCTTTCCGATGCACTATTCCATCTTTACTGCATCCCTCGCCCCTCACACTGACGAATTAACACGGAAGTGGTGTCGCTATGAAATAGTATTGATTCTATGTCATCTCCTTCAAAATCGAGTAACGTTTCTATGGAAACGACAAGAGTTTCTTTTGGGAGGAGAGTATCTCCGTTCAGATTCACTATTCCTTCTTTACTGCATCCCTATCCCTCCCATTGACGAATTAACACTGAAATTGAGTCGCTATGGAATACTATGTGTTCTATAACTTCTCCTTCTAAATCGAGCAACGTTTCTACGGAAACGACAATATTTTCTTTTGGGGGGCGAGTATCCCCTTTCCGATGCACTATTCCATCTTTACTGCATCCCTCGCCCCTTACACTGACGAATTAACACGGAAGTGGTTTCGCTATGAAATACTATTGGTTCTATGACATCTCGTTCTAAATCGAGTAACGTTTCTATGGAAACGACAAGAGTTTCTTTTGGGAGGAGAGTATCTCCGTTCAGATTCACTATTCCTTCTTTACTGCATCCCTCGCTCCCTCCCATTGACGAATAAACACTGAAATTGAGTCGCTATGGAATACTATGTGTTCTATAACTTCTCCTTCTAAATCGAGGAACGTTTCTACGGAAACGACAATATTTTCTTTTGGGAGGCGAGTATCCCCTTTCCGATGCACTATTCCATCTTTACTGCATCCCTCGCTCCCTCCCATTGACGAATTAACACTGACATTGAGTCGCTATGGAATACTATGTGTTCTTTAACTTCTCCTTCTAAATCGGGGACGTTTCTAAGGAAACGGCCATATTTTCTTTTGGGAGGCGAGTATCCCCTTTCCGATGCACTATTCCATCTTTACTGCATCCCTCGCCCCTCACACTGACGAATTAACACGGAAGTGGTGTCGCTATGAAATAGTATTGATTCTATGTCATCTCCTTCTAAATCGAGTAACGTTTCTATGGAAACGACAAGAGTTTCTTTTGGGAGGAGAGTATCTCCGTTCAGATTCACTATTCCTTCTTTACTGCATCCCTCGCTCCCTCCCATTGACGAATTAACACTGAAATTGAGTCGCTATGGAATACTATGTGTTCTATAACTTCTGCTTCTAAATCGAGGAACGTTTCTACGGAAACGACAATATTTTCTTTTGGGAGGCGAGTATCCCCTTTCCGATGCACTATTCCATCTTTACTGCATCCCTCGCCCCTCACACTGACGAATTAACACGGAAGTGGTGTCGCTATGAAATACTATTGGTTCTATGACATCTCGTTCTAAATCGAGTAACGTTTCTATGGAAACGACAAGAGTTTCTTTTGGGAGGAGAGTATCTCCGTTCCGATTCACTATTCCTTCTTTACTGCATCCCTCGCTCCCTCCCATTGACGAATTAACACTGAAATTGAGTCGCTATGGAATACTATGTGTTCTATAACTTCTCCTTCTAAATCGAGGAACGTTTCTACGGAAACGACAATATTTTTTTTTGGGAAGCGAGTATCCCCTTTCCGATGCACTTTTCCATCTTTACTGCATCCCTCGCCCCTCACACTGACGAATTAACACAGAAGTGGTGTCGCTATGATATACTATTGGTTCTATGAGATCTCGTTCTAAATCGAGTAACGTTTCTATGGAAACGACAAGAGTTTCTTTTGGGAGGAGAGTATCTCCGTTCCGATTCACTATTCCTTCTTTACTGCATCCCTCGCTCCCTCCCATTGACGAATTAACACTGAATTTGAGTCGCAATGGAATACTATGTGTTCTATAACTTCTCCTTCTAAATCGAGGAACGTTTCTACGGAAACGACAATATTTTCTTTTGGGAGGCGAGTATCCCCTTTCCGATGTACTATTCCATCTTCACTGCATCCCTCGCCCCTCACACTGACGAATTAACACGTAAGTGGTGTCGCTATGAAATACTATTGGTTCTATGACATCTCCTTCTAAATCGAGTAACGTTTCTATGGAAACGACAGTATTTTCTTTTGGGAGGCGAGCAACTCCGTTCCGATTCTCTATTCCTTCTTTACTGCATCCCTCGCTCCCTCTCATTGACGAATTAACACTGAAATTGAGTCGCTATGGAATACTATGTGTTCTATGACTTCTCCTTCTAAATCGAGGAACGTTTCTACGGAAACGACAATATTTTCTTTTGGGAGGCGAGTATCCCCTTTCCGATGCACTATTCCATCTTTACTGCATCCCTCGCCCCTCACACTGACGAATTAACACGGAAGTGGTGTCGCTATGAAGTACTATTGGTTCTATGACATCTCCTTCTAAATCGAGTAACGTTTCTATGGAAACGACAGTATTTTTTTTTGGGAGGCGAGTATCTCCGTTCCGATTCACTATTCCTTCTTTACTGCATCCCTCGCTCCCTTCCATTGACGAATTAACACTGAAATTGAGTCGCTATGATATACTATGTGTTCTATAACTTCTCCTTCTAAATCGAGGAACGTTTCTACGGAAACGACAATATTTTCTTTTGGGAGGCGAGTTTCCCCTTTCCGATGCACTATTCCATCTTTACTGCATCCCTCGCCCCTCACACTGACGAAATAACACGGAAGTGGTGTCGCTATGAAATACTGTTGGTTCTATGACATCTCCTTCTAAATCGAGTAACGTTTCTATGGAAACGACAGTATTTTCTTTTGGGAGGAGAGTATCTCCGTTCCGATTCACTATTCCTTCTTTACTGCATCCCTCGCTCCCTCGCATTGACGAATTAACACTGAAATTGAGTCGCTATGGAATACTATGTGTTCTATAACTTCTCCTTCTAAATCGAGGAACGTTTCTACGGAAACGACAATATATTCTTTTGGGAGGCGAGTATCCCCTTTCCGATGCACTATTCCATCTTTACTGCATCCCTCGCCCCTCACACTGACGAATTAACACGGAAGTGGTGTCGCTATGAAATACTATTGGTTCTATGACATCTCCTTCTAAATCAAGTAACGTTTCTATGGAAACGACAGTATTTTCTTTTGGGAGGAGAGTATCTCCGTTCCGATTCACTATTCCATCTTTACTGCATCCCTCGCTCCCTCCCATTGACGAATTAACACTGAAATTGAGTCGCTATGGAATACTATGTGTTCTATAACTTCTCCTTCTAAATCGAGGAACGTTTCTACGGAAACGACAATATTTTCTTTTGGGAGGCGAGTATCCCCTTTCCGATGCACTATTCCATCTTTACTGCATCCCTCGCCCCTCACACTGACGAATTAACACGGAAGTGGTGTCGCTATGAAATACTATTGGTTCTATGACATCTCCTTCTAAATCAAGTAACGTTTCTATGGAAACGACAGTATTTTCTTTTGGGAGGAGAGTATCTCCGTTCCGATTCACTATTCCTTCTTTACTGCATCCCTCGCTCCCTCCCATTGACGAATTAACACTGAAATTGAGTCGCTATGGAATGCTATGTGTTCTATAACTTCTCCTTCTAAATCGAGGAACGTTTCTACGGAAACGACAATATTTTCTTTTGTGAGGCGAGTATCCCCTTTCCGATGCACTATTCCATCTTTACTGCATCCCTCGCCCCTCACACTGACGAATTGACACGGAAGTGGTGTCGCTATGAAATAGTATTGATTCTATGTCATCTCCTTCTAAATCGAGTAACGTTTCTATGGAAACGACAAGAGTTTCTTTTGGGAGGAGAGTATCTCCGTTCAGATTCACTATTCCTTCTTTACTGCATCCCTCGCTCCCTCCCATTGACGAATTAACACTGAAATTGAGTCGCTATGGAATACTATGTGTTCTATAACTTCTCCTTCTAAATCGAGCAACGTTTCTACGGAAACGACAATATTTTCTTTTGGGAGGCGAGTATCCCCTTTCCGATGCACTATTCCATCTTTCCTGCATCCCTCGCCCCTCACACTGACGAATTAACACGGAAGTGGTGTCGCTATGAAATACTATTGGTTCTATGACATCTCGTTCTAAATCGAGTAACGTTTCTATGGAAACGACAAGAGTTTCTATTGGGAGGAGAGTATCTCCGTTCCGATTCACTATTCCTTCTTTACTGCATCCCTCGCTCCCTCCCATTGACGAATTAACACTGAAATTGAGTCGCTATGGAATACTATGTGTTCTATAACTTCTCCTTCTAAATCGAGGAACGTTTCTATGGAAACGACAATATTTTTTTTTGGGAAGCGAGTATCCCCTTTCCGATGCACTATTCCATCTTTACTGCATCCCTCGCCCCTCACACTGACGAATTAACACGGAAGTGGTGTCGCTATGATATACTATTGGTTCTATGAGATCTCGTTCTAAATCGAGTAACGTTTCTATGGAAACGACAAGAGTTTCTTTTGGGAGGAGAGTATCTCCGTTCAGATTCACTATTCCTTCTTTACTGCATCCCTCGCTCCCTCCCATTGACGAATTAACACTGAAATTGAGTCGCTATGGAATGCTATGTGTTCTATAACTTCTCCTTCTAAATCGAGGAACGTTTCTACGGAAACGACAATATTTTCTTTTGTGAGGCGAGTATCCCCTTTCCGATGCACTATTCCATCTTTACTGCATCCCTCGCCCCTCACACTGACGAATTAACACGGAAGTGGTGTCGCTATGAAATAGTATTGATTCTATGTCATCTCCTTCTAAATCGAGTAACGTTTCTATGGAAACGACAAGAGTTTCTTTTGGGAGGAGAGTATCTCCGTTCAGATTCACTATTCCTTCTTTACTGCATCCCTCGCTCCCTCCCATTGACGAATTAACACTGAAATTGAGTCGCTATGGAATGCTATGTGTTCTATAACTTCTCCTTCTAAATCGAGGAACGTTTCTACGGAAACGACAATATTTTCTTTTCTGAGGCGAGTATCCCCTTTCCGATGCACTATTCCATCTTTACTGCATCCCTCGCCCCTCACACTGACGAATTAACACGGAAGTGGTGTCGCTTTGAAATAGTATTGATTCTATGTCATCTCCTTCTAAATCGAGTAACGTTTCTATGGAAACGACAAGAGTTTCTTTTGGGAGGAGAGTATCTCCGTTCAGATTCACTATTCCTTCTTTACTGCATCCCTCGCTCCCTCCCATTGACGAATTAACACTGAAATTGAGTCGCTATGGAATGCTATGTATTCTATAACTTCTCCTTCTAAATCGAGGAACGTTTCTACGGAAACGACAATATTTTCTTTTGTGAGGCGAGTATCCCCTTTCCGATGCACTATTCCATCTTTACTGCATCCCTCGCCCCTCACACTGACAAATTAACACGGAAGTGGTGTCGCTATGAAATAGTATTGATTCTATGTCATCTCCTTCTATATCGAGTAACGTTTCTATGGAAACGACAAGAGTTTCTTTTGGGAGGAGAGTATCTCCGTTCAGATTCACTATTCCTTCTTTACTGCATCCCTCGCTCCCTCCCATTGACGAATTAACACTGAAATTGAGTCGCTATGGAATGCTATGTGTTCTATAACTTCTCCTTCTAAATCGAGGAACGTTTCTACGGAAACGACAATATTTTCTTTTGTGAGGCGAGTATCCCCTTTCCGATGCACTATTCCATCTTTACTGCATCCCTCGCCCCTCACACTGACGAATTAACACGGAAGTGGTGTCGCTATGAAATAGTATTGATTCTATGTCATCTCCTTCTAAATCGAGTAACGTTTCTATGGAAACGACAAGAGTTTCTTTTGGGAGGAGAGTATCTCCGTTCAGATTCACTATTCCTTCTTTACTGCATCCCTCGCTCCCTCCCATTGACGAATTAACACTGAAATTGAGTCGCTATGGAATGCTATGTGTTCTATAACTTCTCCTTCTAAATCGAGGAACGTTTCTACGGAAACGACAATATTTTCTTTTGTGAGGCGAGTATCCCCTTTCCGATGCACTATTCCATCTTTACTGCATCCCTCGCCCCTCACACTGACGAATTAACACGGAAGTGGTGTCGCTATGAAATAGTATTGATTCTATGTCATCTCCTTCTAAATCGAGTAACGTTTCTATGGAAACGACAAGAGTTTCTTTTGGGAGGAGAGTATCTCCGTTCAGATTCACTATTCCTTCTTTACTGCATCCCTCGCTCCCTCCCATTGACGAATTAACACTGAAATTGAGTCGCTATGGAATGCTATGTGTTCTATAACTTCGCCTTCTAAATCGAGGAACGTTTCTACGGAAACGACAATATTTTCTTTTGTGAGGCGAGTATCCCCTTTCCGATGCACTATTCCATCTTTACTGCATCCCTCGCCCCTCACACTGACGAATTAACACGGAAGTGGTGTCGCTATGAAATAGTATTGATTCTATGTCATCTCCTTCTAAATCGAGTAACGTTTCTATTGAAACGACAAGAGTTTCTTTTGGGAGGAGAGTATCTCCGTTCAGATTCACTATTCCTTCTTTACTGCATCCCTCGCTCCCTCCCATTGACGAATTAACACTGAAATTGAGTCGCTATGGAATGCTATGTGTTCTATAACTTCTCCTTCTAAATCGAGGAACGTTTCTACGGAAACGACAATATTTTCTTTTGTGAGGCGAGTATCCCCTTTCCGATGCACTATTCCATCTTTACTGCATCCCTCGCCCCTCACACTGACGAATTAACACGGAAGTGGTGTCGCTATGAAATAGTATTGATTCTATGTCATCTCCTTCTAAATCGAGTAACGTTTCTATGGAAACGACAAGAGTTTCTTTTGGGAGGAGAGTATCTCCGTTCAGATTCACTATTCCTTCTTTACTGCATCCCTCGCTCCCTCCCATTGACGAATTAACACTGAAATTGAGTCGCTATGGAATGCTATGTGTTCTATAACTTCTCCTTCTAAATCGAGGAACGTTTCTACGGAAACGACAATATTTTCTTTTGTGAGGCGAGTATCCCCTTTCCGATGCACTATTCCATCTTTACTGCATCCCTCGCCCCTCACACTGACGAATTAACACGGAAGTGGTGTCGCTATGAAATAGTATTGATTCTATGTCATCTCCTTCTAAATCGAGTAACGTTTCTATGGAAACGACAAGAGTTTCTTTTGGGAGGAGAGTATCTCCGTTCAGATTCACTATTCCTTCTTTACTGCATCCCTCGCTCCCTCCCATTGACGAATTAACACTGAAATTGAGTCGCTATGGAATACTATGTGTTCTATAACTTCTCCTTCTAAATCGAGGAACGTTTCTACGGAAACGACAATATTTTCTTTTGGGAGGCGAGTATCCCCTTTCCGATGCACTATTCCATCTTTACTGCATCCCTCGCCCCTCACACTGACGAATTAACACGGAAGTGGTGTCGCTATGAAATACTATTGGTTCTATGACATCTCCTTCTAAATCGAGTAACGTTTCTATGGAAACGACAAGAGTTTCTTTTGGGAGGAGAGTATCTCCGTTCCGATTCACTATTCCTTCTTTACTGCATCCCTCGCTCCCTCCCATCGACGAATTAACACTGAAATTGAGTCGCTATGGAATACTATGTGTTCTATAACTTCTCCTTCTAAATCGAGGAACGTTTCTACGGAAACGACAATATTTTCTTTTGGGAGGCGAGTATCCCCTTTCCGATGCACTATTCCATCTTTACTGCATCCCTCGCCCCTCACACTGACGAATTAACACGGAAGTGGTGTCGCTATGAAATACTATTGGTTCTATGACATCTCCTTCTAAATCGAGTAACGTTTCTATGGAAACGACAACAGTTTCTTTTGGGAGGAGAGTATCTCCGTTCAGATTCACTATTCCTTCTTTACTGCATCCCTCGCTCCCTCCCATTGACGAATTAACACTGAAATTGAGTCGCTATGGAATGCTATGTGTTCTATAACTTCTCCTTCTAAATCGAGGAACGTTTCTACGGAAACGACAATATTTTCTTTTGTGAGGCGAGTATCCCCTTTCCGATGCACTATTCCATCTTTACTGCATCCCTCGCCCCTCACACTGACGAATTAACACGGAAGTGGTGTCGCTATGAAATAGTATTGATTCTATGTCATCTCCTTCTAAATCGAGTAACGTTTCTATGGAAACGACAAGAGTTTCTTTTGGGAGGAGAGTATCTCCGTTCAGATTCACTATTCCTTCTTTACTGCATCCCTCGCTCCCTCCCATTGACGAATTAACACTGAAATTGAGTCGCTATGGAATACTATGTGTTCTATAACTTCTCCTTCTAAATCGAGCAACGTTTCTACGGAAACGACAATATTTTTTTTTGGGAAGCGAGTATTCCCTTTCCGATGCACTATTCCATCTTTACTGCATCCCTCGCCCCTCACACTGACGAATTAACACGGAAGTGGTGTCGCTATGATATACTATTGGTTCTATGAGATCTCGTTCTAAATCGAGTAACGTTTCTATGGAAACGACAAGAGTTTCTTTTGGGAGGAGAGTATCTCCGTTCAGATTCACTATTCCTTCTTTACTGCATCCCTCGCTCCCTCCCATTGACGAATTAACACTGAAATTGAGTCGCTATGGAATGCTATGTGTTCTATAACTTCTCCTTCTAAATCGAGGAACGTTTCTACGGAAACGACAATATTTTCTTTTGTGAGGCGAGTATCCCCTTTCCGATGCACTATTCCATCTTTACTGCATCCCTCGCCCCTCACACTGACGAATTAACACGGAAGTGGTGTCGCTATGAAATAGTATTGATTCTATGTCATCTCCTTCTAAATCGAGTAACGTTTCTATGGAAACGACAAGAGTTTCTTTTGGGAGGAGAGTATCTCCGTTCAGATTCACTATTCCTTCTTTACTGCATCCCTCGCTCCCTCCCATTGACGAATTAACACTGAAATTGAGTCGCTATGGAATGCTATGTGTTCTATAACTTCTCCTTCTAAATCGAGGAACGTTTCTACGGAAACGACAATATTTTCTTTTGTGAGGCGAGTATCCCCTTTCCGATGCACTATTCCATCTTTACTGCATCCCTCGCCCCTCACACTGACGAATTAACACGGAAGTGGTGTCGCTATGAAATAGTATTGATTCTATGTCATCTCCTTCTAAATCGAGTAACGTTTCTATGGAAACGACAAGAGTTTCTTTTGGGAGGAGAGTATCTCCGTTCAGATTCACTATTCCTTCTTTACCGCATCCCTCGCTCCCTCCCATTGACGAATTAACACTGAAATTGAGTCGCTATGGAATGCTATGTGTTCTATAACTTCTCCTTCTAAATCGAGGAACGTTTCTACGGAAACGACAATATTTTCTTTTGTGAGGCGAGTATCCCCTTTCCGATGCACTATTCCATCTTTACTGCATCCCTCGCCCCTCACACTGACGAATTAACACGGAAGTGGTGTCGCTATGAAATAGTATTGATTCTATGTCATCTCCTTCTAAATCGAGTAACGTTTCTATGGAAACGACAAGAGTTTCTTTTGGGAGGAGAGTATCTCCGTTCAGATTCACTATTCCTTCTTTACTGCATCCCTCGCTCCCTCCCATTGACGAATTAACACTGAAATTGAGTCGCTATGGAATGCTATGTGTTCTATAACTTCTCCTTCTAAATCGAGGAACGTTTCTACGGAAACGACAATATTTTCTTTTGTGAGGCGAGTATCACCTTTCCGATGCACTATTCCATCTTTACTGCATCCCTCGCCCCTCACACTGACGAATTAACACGGAAGTGGTGTCGCTATGAAATAGTATTGATTCTATGTCATCTCCTTCTAAATCGAGTAACGTTTCTATGGAAACGACAAGAGTTTCTTTTGGGAGGAGAGTATCTCCGTTCAGATTCACTATTCCTTCTTTACTGCATCCCTCGCTCCCTCCCATTGACGAATTAACACTGAAATTGAGTCGCTATGGAATACTATGTGTTCTATAACTTCTCCTTCTAAATCGAGCAACGTTTCTACGGAAACGACAATATTTTCTTTTGGGAGGCGAGTATCCCCTTTCCGATGCACTATTCCATCTTTACTGCATCCCTCGCCCCTCACACTGACGAATTAACACGGAAGTGGTGTCGCTATGAAATACTATTGGTTCTATGACATCTCCTTCTAAATCGAGTAACGTTTCTATGGAAACGACAAGAGTTTCTTTTGGGAGGAGAGTATCTCCGTTCCGATTCACTATTCCTTCTTTACTGCATCCCTCGCTCCCTCCCATTGACGAATTAACACTGAAATTGAGTCGCTATGGAATACTATGTGTTCTATAACTTCTCCTTCTAAATCGAGGAACGTTTCTACGGAAACGACAATATTTTCTTTTGGGAGGCGAGTATCGCCTTTCCGATGCACTATTCCATCTTTACTGCATCCCTCGCCCCTCACACTGACGAATTAACACGGAAGTGGTGTCGCTATGAAATACTATTGGTTCTATGACATCTCCTTCTAAATCGAGTAACGTTTCTATGGAAACGACAACAGTTTCTTTTGGGAGGAGAGTATCTCCGTTCAGATTCACTATTCCTTCTTTACTGCATCCCTCGCTCCCTCCCATTGACGAATTAACACTGAAATTGAGTCGCTATGGAATGCTATGTGTTCTATAACTTCTCCTTCTAAATCGAGGAACGTTTCTACGGAAACGACAATATTTTCTTTTGTGAGGCGAGTATCCCCTTTCCGATGCACTATTCCATCTTTACTGCATCCCTCGCCCCTCACACTGACGAATTAACACGGAAGTGGTGTCGCTATGAAATAGTATTGATTCTATGTCATCTCCTTCTAAATCGAGTAACGTTTCTATGGAAACGACAAGAGTTTCTTTTGGGAGGAGAGTATCTCCGTTCAGATTCACTATTCCTTCTTTACTCCATCCCTCGCTCCCTCCCATTGACGAATTAACACTGAAATTGAGTCGCTATGGAATACTATGTGTTCTATAACTTCTCCTTCTAAATCGAGCAACGTTTCTACGGAAACGACAATATTTTTTTTTGGGAAGCGAGTATTCCCTTTCCGATGCACTATTCCATCTTTACTGCATCCCTCGCCCCTCACACTGACGAATTAACACGGAAGTGGTGTCGCTATGATATACTATTGGTTCTATGAGATCTCGTTCTAAATCGAGTAACGTTTCTATGGAAACGACAAGAGTTTCTTTTGGGAGGAGAGTATCTCCGTTCAGATTCACTATTCATTCTTTACTGCATCCCTCGCTCCCTCCCATTGACGAATTAACACTGAAATTGAGTCGCTATGGAATGCTATGTGTTCTATAACTTCTCCTTCTAAATCGAGGAACGTTTCTACGGAAACGACAATATTTTCTTTTGTGAGGCGAGTATCCCCTTTCCGATGCACTATTCCATCTTTACTGCATCCCTCGCCCCTCACACTGACGAATTAACACGGAAGTGGTGTCGCTATGATATACTATTGGTTCTATGAGATCTCGTTCTAAATTGAGTAACGTTTCTATGGAAACGACAAGAGTTTCTTTTGGGAGGAGAGTATCTCCGTTCAGATTCACTATTCCTTCTTTACTGCATCCCTCGCTCCCTCCCATTGACGAATTAACACTGAAATTGAGTCGCTATGGAATGCTGTGTGTTCTATAACTTCTCCTTCTAAATCGAGGAACGTTTCTACGGAAACGACAATATTTTCTTTTGTGAGGCGAGTATCCCCTTTCCGAAGCACTATTCCATCTTTACTGCATCCCTCGCCCCTCACACTGACGAATTAACACGGAAGTGGTGTCGCTATGAAATAGTATTGATTCTATGTCATCTCCTTCTAAATCGAGTAACGTTTCTATGGAAACGACAAGAGTTTCTTTTGGGAGGAGAGTATCTCCGTTCAGATTCATTATTCCTTCTTTACTGCATCCCTCGCTCCCTCCCATTGACGAATTAACACTGAAATTGAGTCGCTATGGAATACTATGTGTTCTATAACTTCTCCTTCTAAATCGAGCAACGTTTCTACGGAAACGACAATATTTTTTTTTGGGAAGCGAGTATCCCCTTTCCGATGCACTATTCCATCTTTACTGCATCCCTCGCCCCTCACACTGACGAATTAACACGGAAGTGGTGTCGCTATGATATACTATTGGTTCTATGAGATCTCGTTCTAAATCGAGTAACGTTTCTATGGAAACGACAAGAGTTTCTTTTGGGAGGAGAGTATCTCCGTTCAGATTCACTATTCCTTCTTTACTGCATCCCTCGCTCCCTCCCATTGACGAATTAACACTGAAATTGAGTCGCTATGGAATGCTATGTGTTCTATAACTTCTCCTTCTAAATCGAGGAACGTTTCTACGGAAACGACAATATTTTCTTTTGTGAGGCGAGTATCCCCTTTCCGATGCACTATTCCATCTTTACTGCATCCCTCGCCCCGCACACTGACGAATTAACACGGAAGTGGTGTCGCTATGAAATAGTATTGATTCTATGTCATCTCCTTCTAAATCGAGTAACGTTTCTATGGAAACGACAAGAGTTTCTTTTGGGAGGAGAGTATCTCCGTTCAGATTCACTATTCCTTCTTTACTGCATCCCTCGCCCCCTCCCATTGACGAATTAACACTGAAATTGAGTCGCTATGGAATGCTATGTGTTCTATAACTTCTCCTTCTAAATCAAGGAACGTTTCTACGGAAACGACAATATTTTCTTTTGTGAGGCGAGTATCCCCTTTCCGATGCACTATTCCATCTTTACTGCATCCCTCGCCCCTCACACTGACGAATTAACACGGAAGTGGTGTCGCTATGAAATAGTATTGATTCTATGTCATCTCCTTCTAAATCGAGTAACGTTTCTATGGAAACGACAAGAGTTTCTTTTGGGAGGAGAGTATCTCCGTTCAGATTCACTATTCCTTCTTTACTGCATCCCTCGCTCCCTCCCATTGACGAATTAACACTGAAATTGAGTCGCTATGGAATACTATGTGTTCTATAACTTCTCCTTCTAAATCGAGCAACGTTTCTACGGAAACGACAATATTTTCTTTTGGGAGGCGAGTATCCCCTTTCCGATGCCCTATTCCATCTTTACTGCATCCCTCGCCCCTCACACTGACGAATTAACACGGAAGTGGTGTCGCTATGAAATACTATTGGTTCTATGACATCTCCTTCTAAATCGAGTAACGTTTCTATGGAAACGATAACAGTTTCTTTTGGGAGGAGAGTATCTCCGTTCCGATTCACTATTCCTTCTTTACTGCATCCCTCGCTCCCTCCCATTGACGAATTAACACTGAAATTGAGTCGCTATGGAATGCTATGTGTTCTATGACTTCTCCTTCTAAATCGAGGAACGTTTCTACGGAAACGACAATATTTTCTTTTGTGAGGCGAATATCCCCTTTCCGATGCACTATTCCATCTTTACTGCATCCCTCGCCCCTCACACTGACGAATTAACACGGAAGTGGTGTCGCTATGAAATAGTATTGATTCTATGTCATCTCGTTCTAAATCGAGTAACGTTTCTATGGAAACGACAAGAGTTTCTTTTGGGAGGAGAGTATCTCCGTTCAGATTCACTATTCCTTCTTTACTGCATCCCTCGCTCCCTCCCATTGACGAATTAACACTGAAATTGAGTCGCGATGGAATGCTATGTGTTCTATAACTTCTCCTTCTAAATCGAGGAACGTTTCTACGGAAACGACAATATTTTCTTTTGGGAGGCGAGTATCCCCTTTCCGATGCACTATTCCATCTTTACTGCAACCCTCGCCCCTCACACTGACGAATTAACACGGAAGTGGTGTCGCTATGAAATAGTATTGATTCTATGTCATCTCCTTCTAAATCGAGTAACGTTTCTATGGAAACGACAAGAGTTTCTTTTGGGAGGAGAGTATCTCCGTTCAGATTCACTATTCCTTCTTTACTGCATCCCTCGCTCCCTCCCATTGACGAATTAACACTGAAATTGAGTCGCTATGGAATGCTATGTGTTCTATAACTTCTCCTTCTAAATCGAGGAACGTTTCTACGGAAACGACAATATTTTCTTTTGTGAGGCGAGTATCCCCTTTCCGATGCACTATTCCATCTTTACTGCATCCCTCGCCCCGCACACTGACGAATTAACACGGAAGTGGTGTCGCTATGAAATAGTATTGATTCTATGTCATCTCCTTCTATATCGAGTAACGTTTCTATGGAAACGACAAGAGTTTCTTTTGGGAGGAGAGTATCTCCGTTCAGATTCACTATTCCTTCTTTACTGCATCCCTCGCCCCCTCCCATTGACGAATTAACACTGAAATTGAGTCGCTATGGAATGCTATGTGTTCTATAACTTCTCCTTCTAAATCGAGGAACGTTTCTACGGAAACGACAATATTTTCTTTTGTGAGGCGAGTATCCCCTTTCCGATGCACTATTCCATCTTTACTGCATCCCTCGCCCCTCACACTGACGAATTAACACGGAAGTGGTGTCGCTATGAAATAGTATTGATTCTATGTCATCTCCTTCTAAATCGAGTAACGTTTCTATGGAAACGACAAGAGTTTCTTTTGGGAGGAGAGTATCTCCGTTCAGATTCACTATTCCTTCTTTACTGCATCCCTCGCTCCCTCCCATTGACGAATTAACACTGAAATTGAGTCGCTATGGAATACTATGTGTTCTATAACTTCTCCTTCTAAATCGAGCAACGTTTCTACGGAAACGACAATATTTTCTTTTGGGAGGCGAGTATCCCCTTTCCGATGCCCTATTCCATCTTTACTGCATCCCTCGCCCCTCACACTGACGAATTAACACGGAAGTGGTGTCGCTATGAAATACTATTGGTTCTATGACATCTCCTTCTAAATCGAGTAACGTTTCTATGGAAACGATAACAGTTTCTTTTGGGAGGAGAGTATCTCCGTTCCGATTCACTATTCCTTCTTTACTGCATCCCTCGCTCCCTCCCATTGACGAATTAACACTGAAATTGAGTCGCTATGGAATGCTATGTGTTCTATGACTTCTCCTTCTAAATCGAGGAACGTTTCTACGGAAACGACAATATTTTCTTTTGTGAGGCGAATATCCCCTTTCCGATGCACTATTCCATCTTTACTGCATCCCTCGCCCCTCACACTGACGAATTAACACGGAAGTGGTGTCGCTATGAAATAGTATTGATTCTATGTCATCTCCTTCTAAATCGAGTAACGTTTCTATGGAAACGACAAGAGTTTCTTTTGGGAGGAGAGTATCTCCGTTCAGATTCACTATTCCTTCTTTACTGCATCCCTCGCTCCCTCCCATTGACGAATTAACACTGAAATTGAGTCGCTATGGAATGCTATGTGTTCTATAACTTCTCCTTCTAAATCGAGGAACGTTTCTACGGAAACGACAATATTTTCTTTTGGGAGGCGAGTATCCCCTTTCCGATGCACTATTCCATCTTTACTGCAACCCTCGCCCCTCACACTGACGAATTAACACGGAAGTGGTGTCGCTATGAAATAGTATTGATTCTATGTCATCTCCTTCTAAATCGAGTAACGTTTCTATGGAAACGACAAGAGTTTCTTTTGGGAGGAGAGTATCTCCGTTCAGATTCACTATTCCTTCTTTACTGCATCCCTCGCTCCCTCCCATTGACGAATTAACACTGAAATTGAGTCGCTATGGAATGCTATGTGTTCTATAACTTCTCCTTCTAAATCGAGGAACGTTTCTACGGAAACGACAATATTTTCTTTTGTGAGGCGAGTATCCCCTTTCCGATGCACTATTCCATCTTTACTGCAACCCTCGCCCCTCACACTGACGAATTAACACGGAAGTGGTGTCGCTATGAAATAGTATTGATTCTATGTCATCTCCTTCTAAATCGAGTAACGTTTCTATGGAAACGACAAGAGTTTCTTTTGGGAGGAGAGTATCTCCGTTCAGATTCACTATTCCTTCTTTACTGCATCCCTCGCTCCCTCCCATTGACGAATTAACACTGAAATTGAGTCGCTATGGAATACTATGTGTTCTATAACTTCTCCTTCTAAATCGAGCAACGTTTCTACGGAAACGACAATATTTTCTTTTGGGAGGCGAGTATCCCCTTTCCGATGCACTATTCCATCTTTACTGCATCCCTCGCCCCTCACACTGACGAATTAACACGGAAGTGGTGTCGCTATGAAATACTATTGGTTCTATGACATCTCGTTCTAAATCGAGTAACGTTTCTATGGAAACAACAAGAGTTTCTTTTGGGAGGAGAGTATCTCCGTTCAGATTCACTATTCCTTCTTTACTGCATCCCTCGCTCCCTCCCATTGACGAATTAACACTGAAATTGAGTCGCTATGGAATACTATGTGTTCTATAACTTCTCCTTCTAAATCGAGGAACGTTTCTACGGAAACGACAATATTTTTTTTTGGGAAGCGAGTATCCCCTTTCCGATGCACTATTCCATCTTTACTGCATCCCTCGCCCCTCACACTGACGAATTAACACGGAAGTGGTGTCGCTATGATATACTATTGGTTCTATGAGATCTCGTTCTAAATCGAGTAACGTTTCTATGGAAACGACAAGAGTTTCTTTTGGGAGGAGAGTATCTCCGTTCCGATTCACTATTCCTTCTTTACTGCATCCCTCGCTCCCTCCCATTGACGAATTAACACTGAATTTGAGTCGCTATGGAATACTATGTGTTGTATAACTTCTCCTTCTAAATCGAGGAACGTTTCTACGGAAACGACAATATTTTCTTTTGGGAGGCGAGTATCCCCTTTCCGATGCACTATTCCATCTTCACTGCATCCCTCGCCCCTCACACTGACGAATTAACACGGAAGTGGTGTCGCTATGAAATACTATTGGTTCTATGACATCTCCTTCTAAATCGAGTAACGTTTCTATGGAAACGACAGTAATTTCTTTTGGGAGGCGAGTATCTCCGTTCCGATTCACTATTCCTTCTTTACTGCATCCCTCGCCCCTCACATTGACGAATTAACACTGAAATTGAATCGCTATGGAATACTATGTGTTCTATAACTTCTCCTTCTAAATCGAGGAACGTTTCAACGGAAACGACAATATTTTCTTTTGGGAGGCGAGTATCCCCTTTCCGATGCACTATTCCATCTTCACTGCATCCCTCGCCCCTCACACTGACGAATTAACACGGAAGTGGTGTCGCTATGAAATACTATTGGTTCTATAACATCTCCTTCTAAATCGAGTAACGTTTCTATGGAAACGACAGTATTTTCTTTTGGGAGGCGAGTAACTCCGTTCCGATTCTCTATTCCTTCTTTACTGCATCCCTCGCTCCCTCTCATTGACGAATTAACACTGAAATTGAGTCGCTATGGAATACTATGTGTTCTATGACTTCTCCTTCTAAATCGAGGAACGTTTCTACGGAAACGACAATATTTTCTTTTGGGAGGCGAGTATCCCCTTTCCGATGCACTATTCCATCTTTACTGCATCCCTCGCCCCTCACACTGACGAATTAACACGGAAGTGGTGTCGCTATGAAATACTATTGGTTCTATTACTTCTCCTTCTAAATCGAGTAACGTTTCTATGTAAACGACAAGAGTTTCTTTTGGGAGGAGAGTATCTCCGTTCCGATTCACTATTCCTTCTTAATTGCATCCCTCGCTCCCTCCCTTTGACGAATTAACACTCAAATTGAGTCGCTATGGAACACTTTGTGTTCTATAACTTCTTCTTCTAAATCGAGGAACGTTTCTACGGAAACGACAATAATTTCTTTTGGGTGGCGAATATCCCCTTTCCGATGCACTATTCCATCTTTACTGCATCCCTCGCCCCTCACACTGACGAATTAACACGGAAGTGGTGTCGCTATGAAATACTATTGGTTCTATGACTTCTCCTTCTAAGACGAGTAACGTTTCTATGGAAACGACAAGAGTTTCTTTTGGGATCAGAGTATCTCCGTTCCGATTCACTATTCCTTCTTTACTGCATCCCTCGCTCCCTCCCATTGACGAATTAACATTGAAATTGAGTCGCTATGGAATACTATGTGTTCTATAACTTCTCCTTCTATATCGAGGAACCTCTCTACGGAAACGACAATATTTTCTATTGGGCGGCGAGTACCCCTTTCCGATGCACTATTCCATCTTTACTGCATCCCTCGCCCCTCACACTGACGAATTAACACGGAAGTGGTGTCGCAATGAAATACTATTGGTTCTATGACATCTCCTTCTAAATCGAGTAACGTTTCAATGGAAACGACAGTATTTTCTTTTGGGAGGCGAGTATCTCCGTTCCGATTCACTATTCCTTCTTTACTGCATCCCTCGCTCCCTCCCATTGACGAATTAACACTGAAATTGAGTCGCTATGGAATACTATGTGTTCTATAACTTCTCCTTCTAAATCGGGGAACGTTTCTACGGAAACGACAATATTTTCTTTTGGGATGCGAGTATCCCCTTTCCGATGCACTATTCCATCTTTACTGCATCCCTCGCCCCTCACACTGACGAATTAACACGGAAGTGGTGTTGGTATGAAATACTATTGGTTCTATGACATCTCCTTCTAAATCGAGTAACGTTTCTATGGAAACGACAGTATATTCTTTTGGGAGGCGAGTATCTCCGTTCCGATTCACTATTCCTTCTTTACTGCATCCCTCGCTCCCTCACATTGAAAAATTAACACTGAAATTGAGTCGCTATGGAATACTATGTGTTCTATAACTTCTCCTTCTACATCGAGGAACGTTTCTACGGAAACGACAATAATTTCATTTGGGAGGCGAGTTTCCCCTTTCCGATGCACTATTCCATCTTTACTGCATCCCTCGCCCCTCACACTGACGAATTAACACGGAAGTGGTGTCGCTATGAAGTACTATTGGTTCTACGACATCTCCTTCTAAATCGAGTAACGTTTCTATGGAAACGACAGTATTTTCTTTTGGGAGGCGAGTATCTCCGTTCCGATTCACTATTCCTTCTTTACTGCATCCCTCGCTCCCTCCCATTGACGAATTAACACTGAAATAGAGTCGCTATGGAATACTATGTGTTCTATAACTTCTCCTTCTAAATCGAGGAACGTTTCTACGGAAACGACAATATTTTCTTTTGGGAGGCGAGTTTCCCCTTTCCGATGCACTATTCCATCTTTACTGCATCCCTCGCCCCTCACACTGACGAATTAACACGGAAGTGGTGTCGCTATGAAATACTGTTGGTTCTATGACATCTCCTTCTAAATCGGGTAACGTTTCTATGGAAACGACAGTATTTTCTTTTGGGAGGAGAGTATCTCCGTTCCGATTCACTATTCCTTCTTTACTGCATCCCTCGCTCCCTCGCATTGACGAATTAACACTGAAATTGAGTCGCTATGGAATACTATGTGTTCTATAACTTCTCCTTCTAAATCGATTAACGTTTCTACGGAAACGACAATATTTTCTTTTGGGAGGCGAGTATCCCCTTTCCGATGCACTATTCCATCTTTACTGCATCCCTCGCCCCTCACACTGACGAATTAACACGGAAGTGGTGTCGCTATGAAATACTATTGGTTCTATGACATCTCCTTCTAAATCAAGTAACGTTTCTATGGAAACGAAAGTATTTTCTTTTGGGAGGAGAGTATCTCCGTTCCGATTCACTATTCCTTCTTTACTGCATCCCTCGCTCCCTCACATTGACGAATTAACACTGAAATTGAGTCGCTATGGAATACTATGTGTTCTATGACTTCTCCTTCTAAATCGAGGAACGTTTCTACGGAAACGACAATATTTTCTTTTGGGAGGCGAGTATCTCCGTTCCGATTCACTATTCCTTCTTTACTGCATCCCTCGCTCCCTCCCATTGACGAATTAACACTGAAATAGAGTCGCTATGGAATACTATGTGTTCTATAACTTCTCCTTCTAAATCGGGGAACGTTTCTACGGAAACGACAATATTTTCTTTTGGGATGCGAGTATCCCCTTTCCGAAGCACTATTCCATCTTTACTGCATCCCTCGCCCCTCACACTGACGAATTAACACGGAAGTGGTGTTGGTATGAAATACTATTGGTTCTATGACATCTCCTTCTAAATCGAGTAACGTTTCTATGGAAACGACAGTATATTCTTTTGGGAGGCGAGTATCTCCGTTCCGATTCACTATTCCTTCTTTACTGCATCCCTCGCTCCCTCACATTGACAAATTAACACTGAAATTGAGTCGCTATGGAATACTATGTGTTCTATAACTTCTCCTTCTAAATCGAGGAACGTTTCTACGGAAACGACAATATTTTTTTTTGGGAAGCGAGTATCCCCTTTCCGATGCACTATTCCATCTTTACTGCATCCCTCGCCCCTCACACTGACGAATTAACACGGAAGTGGTGTCGCTATGATATACTATTGGTTCTATGAGATCTCGTTCTAAATCGAGTAACGTTTCTATGGAAACGACAAGAGTTTCTTTTGGGAGGAGAGTATCTCCGTTCCGATTCACTATTCCTTCTTTACTGCATCCCTCGCTCCCTCCCATTGACGAATTAACACTGAATTTGAGTCGCTATGGAATACTATGTGTTGTATAACTTCTCCTTCTAAATCGAGGAACGTTTCTACGGAAACGACAATATTTTCTTTTGGGAGGCGAGTATCCCCTTTCCGATGCACTATTCCATCTTCACTGCATCCCTCGCCCCTCACACTGACGAATTAACACGGAAGTGGTGTCGCTATGAAATACTATTGGTTCTATGACATCTCCTTCTAAATCGAGTAACGTTTCTATGGAAACGACAGTAATTTCTTTTGGGAGGCGAGTATCTCCGTTCCGATTCACTATTCCTTCTTTACTGCATCCCTCGCCCCTCACATTGACGAATTAACACTGAAATTGAATCGCTATGGAATACTATGTGTTCTATAACTTCTCCTTCTAAATCGAGGAACGTTTCAACGGAAACGACAATATTTTCTTTTGGGAGGCGAGTATCCCCTTTCCGATGCACTATTCCATCTTCACTGCATCCCTCGCCCCTCACACTGACGAATTAACACGGAAGTGGTGTCGCTATGAAATACTATTGGTTCTATAACATCTCTTTCTAAATCGAGTAACGTTTCTATGGAAACGACAGTATTTTCTTTTGGGAGGCGAGTAACTCCGTTCCGATTCTCTATTCCTTCTTTACTGCATCCCTCGCTCCCTCTCATTGACGAATTAACACTGAAATTGAGTCGCAATGAAATACTATTGGTTCTATGACATCTCCTTCTAAATCGAGTAACGTTTCAATGGAAACGACAGTATTTTCTTTTGGGAGGCGAGTATCTCCGTTCCGATTCACTATTCCTTCTTTACTGCATCCCTCGCTCCCTCCCATTGACGAATTAACACTGAAATTGAGTCGCTATGGAATACTATGTGTTCTATAACTTCTCCTTCTAAATCGGGGAACGTTTCTACGGAAACGACAATATTTTCTTTTGGGATGCGAGTATCCCCTTTCCGATGCACTATTCCATCTTTACTGCATCCCTCGCCCCTCACACTGACGAATTAACACGGAAGTGGTGTTGGTATGAAATACTATTGGTTCTATGACATCTCCTTCTAAATCGAGTAACGTTTCTATGGAAACGACAGTATATTCTTTTGGGAGGCGAGTATCTCCGTTCCGATTCACTATTCCTTCTTTACTGCATCCCTCGCTCCCTCACATTGACAAATTAACACTGAAATTGAGTCGCTATGGAATACTATGTGTTCTATAACTTCTCCTTCTACATCGAGGAACGTTTCTACGGAAACGACAATAATTTCATTTGGGAGGCGAGTTTCCCCTTTCCGATGCACTATTCCATCTTTACTGCATCCCTCGCCCCTCACACTGACGAATTAACACGGAAGTGGTGTCGCTATGAAGTACTATTGGTTCTACGACATCTCCTTCTAAATCGAGTAACGTTTCTATGGAAACGACAGTATTTTCTTTTGGGAGGCGAGTATCTCCGTTCCGATTCACTATTCCTTCTTTACTGCATCCCTCGCTCCCTCCCATTGACGAATTAACACTGAAATAGAGTCGCTATGGAATACTATGTGTTCTATAACTTCTCCTTCTAAATCGAGGAACGTTTCTACGGAAACGACAATATTTTCTTTTGGGAGGCGAGTTTCCCCTTTCCGATGCACTATTCCATCTTTACTGCATCCCTCGCCCCTCACACTGACGAATTAACACGGAAGTGGTGTCGCTATGAAATACTGTTGGTTCTATGACATCTCCTTCTAAATCGGGTAACGTTTCTATGGAAACGACAGTATTTTCTTTTGGGAGGAGAGTATCTCCGTTCCGATTCACTATTCCTTCTTTACTGCATCCCTCGCTCCCTCGCATTGACGAATTAACACTGAAATTGAGTCGCTATGGAATACTATGTGTTCTATAACTTCTCCTTCTAAATCGATTAACGTTTCTACGGAAACGACAATATTTTCTTTTGGGAGGCGAGTATCCCCTTTCCGATGCACTATTCCATCTTTACTGCATCCCTCGCCCCTCACACTGACGAATTAACACGGAAGTGGTGTCGCTATGAAATACTATTGGTTCTATGACATCTCCTTCTAAATCAAGTAACGTTTCTATGGAAACGAAAGTATTTTCTTTTGGGAGGAGAGTATCTCCGTTCCGATTCACTATTCCTTCTTTACTGCATCCCTCGCTCCCTCACATTGACGAATTAACACTGAAATTGAGTCGCTATGGAATGCTATGTGTTCTATAACTTCTCCTTCTAAATCGAGGAACGTTTCTACGGAAACGACAATATTTTCTTTTGTGAGGCGAGTATCCCCTTTCCGATGCACTATTCCATCTTTACTGCATATCTCGCCCCTCACACTGACGAATTGACACGGAAGTGGTGTCGCTATGAAATAGTATTGATTCTATGTCATCTCCTTCTAAATCGAGTAACGTTTCTATGGAAACGACAAGAGTTTCTTTTGGGAGGAGAGTATCTCCGTTCAGATTCACTATTCCTTCTTTACTGCATCCCTCGCTCCCTCCCATTGACGAATTAACACTGAAATTGAGTCGCTATGGAATACTATGTGTTTCTATAACTTCTCCTTCTAAATCGAGCAACGTTTCTACGGAAACGACAATATTTTCTTTTGGGAGGCGAGTATCCCCTTTCCGATGCACTATTCCATCTTTACTGCATCCCTCGCCCCCTCACACTGACGAATTAACACGGAAGTGGTGTCGCTATGAAATACTATTGGTTCTATGACATCTCGTTCTAAATCGAGTAACGTTTCTATGGAAACGACAAGAGTTTCTATTGGGAGGAGAGTATCTCCGTTCGATTCACTATTCCTTCTTTACTGCATCCCTCGCTCCCTCCCATTGACGAATTAACACTGAAATTGAGTCGCTATGGAATACTATGTGTTCTATAACTTCTCCTTCTAAATCGAGGAACGTTTCTATGG
The DNA here is from genome assembly GCF_021461385.2 of Schistocerca piceifrons. NCBI lineage: Eukaryota > Metazoa > Arthropoda > Insecta > Orthoptera > Acrididae > Schistocerca > Schistocerca piceifrons. The sequence continues at coordinate 954,864 of NW_025728274.1, forward strand.
AAACGACAATATTTTTTTTGGGAAGCGAGTATCCCCTTTCCGATGCACTATTCCATCTTTACTGCATCCCTCGCCCCTCACACTGACGAATTAACACGGAAGTGGGTGTCGCTATGATATACTATTGGTTCTATGAGATCTCGTTCTAAATCGAGTAACGTTTCTATGGAAACGACAAGAGTTTCTTTTGGAGGAGAGTATCTCCGTTCCGATTCACTATTCCTTCTTTACTGCATCCCTCGCTCCCTCCCATTGACGAATTAACACTGAAATTGAGTCGCTATGGAATGCTATGTGTTCTATAACTTCTCCTTCTAAATCGAGGAACGTTTCTACGGAAACGACAATATTTTCTTTTGTGAGGCGAGTATCCCCTTTCCGATGCACTATTCCATCTTTACTGCATCCCTCGCCCCTCACACTGACGAATTAACACGGAAGTGGTGTCGCTATGAAATAGTATTTATTCTATGTCATCTCCTTCTAAATCGAGTAACGTTTCTATGGAAACGACAAGAGTTTCTTTTGGGAGGAGAGTATCTCCGTTCAGATTCACTATTCCTTCTTTACTGCATCCCTCGCTCCCTCCCATTGACGAATTAACACTGAAATTGAGTCGCTATGGAATGCTATGTGTTCTATAACTTCTCCTTCTAAATCGAGGAACGTTTCTACGGAAACGACAATATTTTCTTTTGTGAGGCGAGTATCCCCTTTCCGATGCACTATTCCATCTTTACTGCATCCCTCGCCCCTCACACCTGACGAATTAACACGGAAGTGGTGTCGCTATGAAATACTATTGGTTCTATGACATCTCGTTCTAAATCGAGTAACGTTTCTATGGAAACGACAAGAGTTTCTTTTGGGAGGAGAGTATCTCCGTTCCGATTCACTATTCCTTCTTTACTGCATCCCTCGCTCCCTCCCATTGACGAATTAACACTGAATTTGAGTCGCTATGGAATACTATGTGTTTCTATAACTTCTCCTTCTAAATCGAGGAACGTTTCTACGGAAACGACAATATTTTCTTTTGTGAGGCGAGTATCCCCTTTCCGATGCGCTATTCCATCTTTACTGCATCCCTCGCCCCTCACACTGACGAATTAACACGGAAGTGGTGTCGCTATGAAATAGTATTGATTCTATGTCATCTCCTTCTAAATCGAGTAACGTTTCTATGGAAACGACGAGAGTTTCTTTTCTGAGGAGAGTATCTCCGTTCAGATTCACTATTCCTTCTTTACTGCATCCCTCGCTCCCTCCCATTGACGAATTAACACTGAAATTGAGTCGCTATGGAATACTATGTGTTCTATAACTTCTCCTTCCTTCTAAATCGAGCAACGTTTCTACGGAAACGACAATATTTTCTTTTGGGAGGCGAGTATCTCCGTTCCGATTCACTATTCCTTCTTTACTGCATCCCTCGCTCCCTCCCATTGACGAATTAACATTGAAATTGAGTCGCTATGGAATACTATGTGTTCTATAACTTCTCCTTCTATATCGAGGAACCTCTCTACGGAAACGACAATATTTTCTATTGGGCGGCGAGTACCCCTTTCCGATGCACTATTCCATCTTTACTGCATCCCTCGCCCCTCACACTGACGAATTAACACGGAAGTGGTGTCGCAATGAAATACTATTGGTTCTATGACATCTCCTTCTAAATCGAGTAACGATTCAATGGAAACGACAGTATTTTCTTTTGGAGGCGAGTATCTCCGTTCCGATTCACTATTCCTTCTTTACTGCATCCCTCGCTCCCTCCCATTGACGAATTAACACTGAAATTGAGTCGCTATGGAATACTATGTGTTCTATAACTTCTCCTTCTAAATCGGGGAACGTTTCTACGGAAACGACAATATTTTCTTTTGGGAGGCGAGTATCCCCTTTCCGATGCACTATTCCATCTTTACTGCATCCCTCGCCCCTCACACTGACGAATTAACACGGAAGTGGTGTTGCTATGAAATACTATTGGTTCTATGACATCTCCTTCTAAATCGAGTAACGTTTCTATGGAAACGACAGTATATTCCTTTTGGGAGGCGAGTATCTCCGTTCCGATTCACTATTCCTTCTTTACTGCATCCTCGCTCCCTCACATTGACAAATTAACACTGAAATTGAGTCGCTATGGAATACTATGTGTTCTATAACTTCTCCTTCTACATCGAGGAACGTTTCTACGGAAACGACAATAATTTCATTTGGGAGGTGAGTTTCCCCTTTCCGATGCACTATTCCATCTTTACTGCATCCCTCGCCCCTCACACTGACGAATTACACGGAAGTGGTGTCGCTATGAAGTACTATTGGTTCTATGACATCTCCTTCTAAATCGAGTAACGTTTCTATGGAAACGACAGTATTTTCTTTTGGGAGGCGAGTATCTCCGTTCCGATTCACTATTCCTTCTTTACTGCATCCCTCGCTCCCTCCGATTGACGAATTAACACTGAAATTGAGTCGCTATGGAATACTATGTGTTCTATAACTTCTCCTTCTAAATCGAGGAACGTTTCTACGGAAACGACAATATTTTCTTTTGGGAGGCGAGTTTCCCCTTTCCGATGCACTATTCCATCTTTACTGCATCCCTCGCCCCTCACACTGACGAATTAACACGGAAGTGGTGTCGCTATGAAATACTGTTGGTTCTATGACATCTCCTTCTAAATCGAGTAACGTTTCTATGGAAACGACAGTATTTTCTTTTGGGAGGAGAGTATCTCCGTTCCGATTCACTATTCCTTCTTTACTGCATCCCTCGCTCCCTCGCATTGACGAATTAACACTGAAATTGAGTCGCTATGGAATACTATGTGTTCTATAACTTCTCCTTCTAAATCGATTAACGTTTCTACGGAAACGACAATATATTCTTTTGGGAGGCGAGTATCCCCTTTCCGATGCACTATTCCATCTTTACTGCATATCTCGCCCCTCACACTGACGAATTGACACGGAAGTGGTGTCGCTATGAAATAGTATTGATTCTATGTCATCTCCTTCTAAATCGAGTAACGTTTCTATGGAAACGACAAGAGTTTCTTTTGGGAGGAGAGTATCTCCGTTCAGATTCACTATTCCTTCTTTACTGCATCCCTCGCTCCCTCCCATTGACGAATTAACACTGAAATTGAGTCGCTATGGAATACTATGTGTTCTATAACTTCTCCTTCTAAATCGAGCAACGTTTCTACGGAAACGACAATATTTTCTTTTGGGAGGCGAGTATCCCCTTTCCGATGCACTATTCCATCTTTACTGCATCCCTCGCCCCTCACACTGACGAATTAACACGGAAGTGGTGTCGCTATGAAATACTATTGGTTCTATGACATCTCGTTCTAAATCGAGTAACGTTTCTATGGAAACGACAAGAGTTTCTATTGGGAGGAGAGTATCTCCGTTCCGATTCACTATTCCTTCTTTACTGCATCCCTCGCTCCCTCCCATTGACGAATTAACACTGAAATTGAGTCGCTATGGAATACTATGTGTTCTATAACTTCTCCTTCTAAATCGAGGAACGTTTCTATGGAAACGACAATATTTTTTTTTGGGAAGCGAGTATCCCCTTTCCGATGCACTATTGCATCTTTACTGCATCCCTCGCCCCTCACACTGACGAATTAACACGGAAGTGGTGTCGCTATGATATACTATTGGTTCTATGAGATCTCGTTCTAAATCGAGTAACGTTTCTATGGAAACGACAAGAGTTTCTTTTGGGAGGAGAGTATCTCCGTTCCGATTCACTATTCCTTCTTTACTGCATCCCTCGCTCCCTCCCATTGACGAATTAACACTGAAATTGAGTCGCTATGGAATGCTATGTGTTCTATAACTTCTCCTTCTAAATCGAGGAACGTTTCTACGGAAACGACAATATTTTCTTTTGTGAGGCGAGTATCCCCTTTCCGATGCACTATTCCATCTTTACTGCATCCCTCGCCCCTCACAGTGACGAATTAACACGGAAGTGGTGTCGCTATGAAATAGTATTGATTCTATGTCATCTCCTTCTAAATCGAGTAACGTTTCTATGGAAACGACAAGAGTTTCTTTTGGGAGGAGAGTATCTCCGTTCAGATTCACTATCCTTCTTTACTGCATCCCTCGCTCCCTCCCATTGACGAATTAACACTGAAATTGAGTCGCTATGGAATGCTATGTGTTCTATAACTTCTCCTTCTAAATCGAGGAACGTTTCTACGGAAACGACAATATTTTCTTTTGTGAGGCGAGTATCCCCTTTCCGATGCACTATTCCATCTTTACTGCATCCCTCGCCCCTCACACTGACGAATTAACACGGAAGTGGTGTCGCTATGAAATACTATTGGTTCTATGACATCTCGTTCTAAATCGAGTAACGTTTCTATGGAAACGACAAGAGTTTCTTTTGGGAGGAGAGTATCTCCGTTCCGATTCACTATTCCTTCTTTACTGCATCCCTCGCTCCCTCCCATTGACGAATTAACACTGAATTTGAGTCGCTATGGAATACTATGTGTTCTATAACTTCTCCTTCTAAATCGAGGAACGTTTCTACGGAACGACAATATTTTCTTTTGTGAGGCGAGTATCCCCTTTCCGATGCGCTATTCCATCTTTACTGCATCCCTCGCCCCTCACACTGACGAATTAACACGGAAGTGGTGTCGCTATGAAATAGTATTGATTCTATGTCATCTCCTTCTAAATCGAGTAACGTTTCTATGGAAACGACGAGAGTTTCTTTTCTGAGGAAAGTATCTCCGTTCAGATTCACTATTCCTTCTTTACTGCATCCCTCGCTCCCTCCCATTGACGAATTAACACTGAAATTGAGTCGCTATGTAATACTATGTGTTCTATAACTTCTCTTACCTAAATCTAGCAACGTTTCTACGGAAACGACAATATTTTCTTTTGGGAGGCGAGTATCTCCGTTCCGATTCACTATTCCTTCTTTACTGCATCCCTCGCTCCCTCCCATTGACGAATTAACATTGAAATTGAGTCGCTATGGAATACTATGTGTTCTATAACTTCTCCTTCTATATCGAGGAACCTCTCTACGGAAACGACAATATTTTCTATTGGGCGGCGAGTACCCCCTTTCCGATCCACTATTCCATCTTTACTGCATCCCTCGCCCCTCACACTGACGAATTAACACGGAAGTGGTGTCGCAATGAAATACTATTGGTTCTATGACATCTCCTTCTAAATCGAGTAACGTTTCAATGGAAACGACAGTATTTTCTTTTGGGAGGCGAGTATCTCCGTTCCGATTCACTATTCCTTCTTTACTGCATCCCTCGCTCCCTCCCATTGACGAATTAACACTGAAATTGAGTCGCTATGGAATACTATGTGTTCTATAACTTCTCCTTCTAAATCGGGGAACGTTTCTACGGAAACGACAATATTTTCTTTTGGGAGGCGAGTATCCCCTTTCCGATGCACTATTCCATCTTTACTGCATCCCTCGCCCCTCACACTGACGAATTAACACGGAAGTGGTGTTGCTATGAAATACTATTGGTTCTATGACATCTCCTTCTAAATCGAGTAACGTTTCTATGGAAACGACGGTATATTCTTTTGGGAGGCGAGTATCTCCGTTCCGATTCACTATTCCTTCTTTACTGCATCCCTCGCTCCCTCACATTGACAAATTAACACTGAAATTGAGTCGCTATGGAATACTATGTGTTCTATAACTTCTCCTTCTACATCGAGGAACGTTTCTACGGAAACGACAATAATTTCATTTGGGAGGCGAGTTTCCCCTTTCCGATGCACTATTCCATCTTTACTGCATCCCTCGCCCCTCACACTGACGAATTAACACGGAAGTGGTGTCGCTATGAAGTACTATTGGTTCTATGACATCTCCTTCTAAATCGAGTAACGTTTCTATGGAAACGACAGTATTTTCTTTTGGGAGGCGAGTATCTCCGTTCCGATTCACTATTCCTTCTTTACTGCATCCCTCGCTCCCTCCCATTGACGAATTAACACTGAAATTGAGTCGCTATGGAATACTATGTGTTCTATAACTTCTCCTTCTAAATCGAGGAACGTTTCTACGGAAACGACAATATTTTCTTTTGGGAGGCGAGTTTCCCCTTTCCGATGCACTATTCCATCTTTACTGCATCCCTCGCCCCTCACACTGACGAATTAACACGGAAGTGGTGTCGCTATGAAATACTGTTGGTTCTATGACATCTCCTTCTAAATCGAGTAACGTTTCTATGGAAACGACAGTATTTTCTTTTGGGAGGAGAGTATCTCCGTTCCGATTCACTATTCCTTCTTTACTGCATCCCTCGCTCCCTCGCATTGACGAATTAACACTGAAATTGAGTCGCTATGGAATACTATGTGTTCTATAACTTCTCCTTCTAAATCGATTAACGTTTCTACGGAAACGACAATATATTCTTTTAGGAGGCGAGTATCCCCTTTCCGATGCACTATTCCATCTTTACTGCATCCCTCGCCCCTCACACTGACGAATTAACACGGAAGTGGTGTCGCTATGAAATACTATTGGTTCTATGACATCTCCTTCTAAATCAAGTAACGTTTCTATGGAAACGAAAGTATTTTCTTTTGGGAGGAGAGTATCTCCGTTCCGATTCACTATTCCTTCTTTACTGCATCCCTCGCTCCCTCACATTGACGAATTAACACTGAAATTGAGTCGCTATGGAATGCTATGTGTTCTATAACTTCTCCTTCTAAATCGAGCAACGTTTCTACGGAAACGACAATATTTTCTTTTGGGAGGCGAGTATCCCCTTTCCGATGCACTATTCCATCTTTACTGCATCCCTCGCCCCTCACACTGACGAATTAACACGGAAGTGGTGTCGCTATGAAATACTATTGGTTCTATGACATCTCGTTCTAAATCGAGTAACGTTTCTATGGAAACGACAAGAGTTTCTATTGGGAGGAGAGTATCTCCGTTCCGATTCACTATTCCTTCTTTACTGCATCCCTCGCTCCCTCCCATTGACGAATTAACACTGAAATTGAGTCGCTATGGAATACTATGTGTTCTATAACTTCTCCTTCTAAATCGAGGAACGTTTCTATGGAAACGACAATATTTTTTTTTGGGTAGCGAGTATCCCCTTTCCGATGCACTATTCCATCTTTACTGCATCCCTCGCCCCTCACACTGACGAATTAACACGGAAGTGGTGTCGCTATGATATACTATTGGTTCTATGAGATCTCGTTCTAAATCGAGTAACGTTTCTATGGAAACGACAAGAGTTTCTTTTGGGAGGAGAGTATCTCCGTTCCGATTCACTATTCCTTCTTTACTGCATCCCTCGCTCCCTCCCATTGACGAATTAACACTGAAATTGAGTCGCTATGGAATGCTATGTGTTCTATAACTTCTCCTTCTAAATCGAGGAACGTTTCTACGGAAACGACAATATTTTCTTTTGTGAGGCGAGTATCCCCTTTCCGATGCACTATTCCATCTTTACTGCATCCCTCGCCCCTCACACTGACGAATTAACACGGAAGTGGTGTCGCTATGAAATAGTATTGATTCTATGTCATCTCGTTCTAAATCGAGTAACGTTTCTATGGAAACGACAAGAGTTTCTTTTGGGAGGAGAGTATCTCCGTTCAGATTCACTATTCCTTCTTTACTGCATCCCTCGCTCCCTCCCATTGACGAATTAACACTGAAATTGAGTCGCTATGGAATGCTATGTGTTCTATAACTTCTCCTTCTAAATCGAGGAACGTTTCTACGGAAACGACAATATTTTCTTTTGTGAGGCGAGTATCCCCTTTCCGATGCACTATTCCATCTTTACTGCATCCCTCGCCCCTCACACTGACGAATTAACACGGAAGTGGTGTCGCTATGAAATACTATTGGTTCTATGACATCTCGTTCTAAATCGAGTAACGTTTCTATGGAAACGACAAGAGTTTCTTTTGGGAGGAGAGTATCTCCGTTCCGATTCACTATTCCTTCTTTACTGCATCCCTCGCTCCCTCCCATTGACGAATTAACACTGAATTTGAGTCGCTATGGAATACTATGTGTTCTATAACTTCTCCTTCTAAATCGAGGAACGTTTCTACGGAAACGACAATATTTTCTTTTGTGAGGCGAGTATCCCCTTTCCGATGCGCTATTCCATCTTTACTGCATCCCTCGCCCCTCACACTGACGAATTAACACGGAAGTGGTGTCGCTATGAAATAGTATTGATTCTATGTCATCTCCTTCTAAATCGAGTAACGTTTCTATGGAAACGACGAGAGTTTCTTTTCTGAGGAGAGTATCTCCGTTCAGATTCACTATTCCTTCTTTACTGCATCCCTCGCTCCCTCCCATTGACGAATTAACACTGAAATTGAGTCGCTATGGAATACTATGTGTTCTATAACTTCTCCTTCTAAATCGATTAACGTTTCTACGGAAACGACAATATATTCTTTTGGGAGGCGAGTATCCCCTTTCCGATGCACTATTCCATCTTTACTGCATCCCTCGCCCCTCACACTGACGAATTAACACGGAAGTGGTGTCGCTATGAAATACTATTGGTTCTATGACATCTCCTTCTAAATCAAGTAACGTTTCTATGGAAACGAAAGTATTTTCTTTTGGGAGGAGAGTATCTCCGTTCCGATTCACTATTCCTTCTTTACTGCATCCCTCGCTCCCTCACATTGACGAATTAACACTGAAATTGAGTCGCTATGGAATGCTATGTGTTCTATAACTTCTCCTTCTAAATCGAGGAACGTTTCTACGGAAACGACAATATTTTCTTTTGTGAGGCGAGTATCCCCTTTCCGATGCACTATTCCATCTTTACTGCATATCCCGCCCCTCACACTGACGAATTGACACGGAAGTGGTGTCGCTATGAAATAGTATTGATTCTATGTCATCTCCTTCTAAATCGAGTAACGTTTCTATGGAAACGACAAGAGTTTCTTTTGGGAGGAGAGTATCTCCGTTCAGATTCACTATTCCTTCTTTACTGCATCCCTCGCTCCCTCCCATTGACGAATTAACACTGAAATTGAGTCGCTATGGAATACTATGTGTTCTATAACTTCTCCTTCTAAATCGATTAACGTTTCTACGGAAACGACAATATTTTCTTTTGGGAGGCGAGTATCCCCTTTCCGATGCACTATTCCATCTTTACTGCATCCCTCGCCCCTCACACTGACGAATTAACACGGAAGTGGTGTCGCTATGAAATACTATTGGTTCTATGACATCTCGTTCTAAATCGAGTAACGTTTCTATGGAAACGACAAGAGTTTCTATTGGGAGGAGAGTATCTCCGTTCCGATTCACTATTCCTTCTTTACTGCATCCCTCGCTCCCTCCCATTGACGAATTAACACTGAAATTGAGTCGCTATGGAATACTATGTGTTCTATAACTTCTCCTTCTAAATCGAGGAACGTTTCTATGGAAACGACAATATTTTTTTTTGGGTAGCGAGTATCCCCTTTCCGATGCACTATTCCATCTTTACTGCATCCCTCGCCCCTCACACTGACGAATTAACACGGAAGTGGTGTCGCTATGATATACTATTGGTTCTATGAGATCTCGTTCTAAATCGAGTAACGTTTCTATGGAAACGACAAGAGTTTCTTTTGGGAGGAGAGTATCTCCGTTCCGATTCACTATTCCTTCTTTACTGCATCCCTCGCTCCCTCCCATTGACGAATTAACACTGAAATTGAGTCGCTATGGAATGCTATGTGTTCTATAACTTCTCCTTCTAAATCGAGGAACGTTTCTACGGAAACGACAATATTTTCTTTTGTGAGGCGAGTATCCCCTTTCCGATGCACTATTCCATCTTTACTGCATCCCTCGCCCCTCACACTGACGAATTAACACGGAAGTGGTGTCGCTATGAAATAGTATTGATTCTATGTCATCTCCTTCTAAATCGAGTATCGTTTCTATGGAAACGACAAGAGTTTCTTTTGGGAGGAGAGTATCTCCGTTCAGATTCACTATTCCTTCTTTACTGCATCCCTCGCTCCCTCCCATTGACGAATTAACACTGAAATTGAGTCGCTATGGAATGCTATGTGTTCTATAACTTCTCCTTCTAAATCGAGGAACGTTTCTACGGAAACGACAATATTTTCTTTTGTGAGGCGAGTATCCCCTTTCCGATGCACTATTCCATCTTTACTGCATCCCTCGCCCCTCACACTGACGAATTAACACGGAAGTGGTGTCGCTATGAAATACTATTGGTTCTATGACATCTCGTTCTAAATCGAGTAACGTTTCTATGGAAACGACAAGAGTTTCTTTTGGGAGGAGAGTATCTCCGTTCCGATTCACTATTCCTTCTTTACTGCATCCCTCGCTCCCTCCCATTGACGAATTAACACTGAATTTGAGTCGCTATGGAATACTATGTGTTCTATAACTTCTCCTTCTAAATCGAGGAACGTTTCTACGGAAACGACAATATTTTCTTTTGTGAGGCGAGTATCCCCTTTCCGATGCGCTATTCCATCTTTACTGCATCCCTCGCCCCTCACACTGACGAATTAACACGGAAGTGGTGTCGCTATGAAATAGTATTGATTCTATGTCATCTCCTTCTAAATCGAGTAACGTTTCTATGGAAACGACGAGAGTTTCTTTTCTGAGGAGAGTATCTCCGTTCAGATTCACTATTCCTTCTTTACTGCATCCCTCGCTCCCTCCCATTGACGAATTAACACTGAAATTGAGTCGCTATGGAATACTATGTGTTCTATAACTTCTCCTTCTAAATCGAGCAACGTTTCTACGGAAACGACAATATTTTCTTTTGGGAGGCGAGTATCCCCTTTCCGATGCACTATTCCATCTTTACTGCATCCCTCGCCCCTCACACTGACGAATTAACACGGAAGTGGTGTCGCTATGAAATACTATTGGTTCCATGACATCTCGTTCTAAATCGAGTAACGTTTCTATGGAAACGACAAGAGTTTCTTTTGGGAGGAGAGTATCTCCGTTCCGATTCACTATTCCTTCTTAATTGCATCCCTCGCTCCCTCCCTTTGACGAATTAACACTCAAATTGAGTCGCTATGGAACACTTTGTGTTCTATAACTTCTTCTTCTAAATCGAGGAACGTTTCTACGGAAACGACAATAATTTCTTTTGGGTGGCGAATATCCCCTTTCCGATGCACTATTCCATCTTTACTGCATCCCTCGCCCCTCACACTGACGAATTAACACGGAAGTGGTGTCGCTATGAAATACTATTGGTTCTATGACTTCTCCTTCTAAGTCGAGTAACGTTTCTATGGAAACGACAAGAGTTTCTTTTGGGAGGAGAGTATCTCCGTTCCGATTCACTATTCCTTCTTTACTGCATCCCTCGCTCCCTCCCATTGACGAATTAACATTGAAATTGAGTCGCTATGGAATACTATGTGTTCTATAACTTCTCCTTCTATATCGAGGAACCTCTCTACGGAAACGACAATATTTTCTATTGGGCGGCGAGTACCCCTTTCCGATGCACTATTCCATCTTTACTGCATCCCTCGCCCCTCACACTGACGAATTAACACGGAAGTGGTGTCGCAATGAAATACTATTGGTTCTATGACATCTCCTTCTAAATCGAGTAACGTTTCAATGGAAACGACAGTATTTTCTTTTGGGAGGCGAGTATCTCCGTTCCGATTCACTATTCCTTCTTTACTGCATCCCTCGCTCCCTCCCATTGACGAATTAACACTGAAATTGAGTCGCTATGGAATACTATGTGTTCTATAACTTCTCCTTCTAAATCGGGGAACGTTTCTACGGAAACGACAATATTTTCTTTTGGGAGGCGAGTATCCCCTTTCCGATGCACTATTCCATCTTTACTGCATCCCTCGCCCCTCACACTGACGAATTAACACGGAAGTGGTGTTGCTATGAAATACTATTGGTTCTATGACATCTCCTTCTAAATCGAGTAACGTTTCTATGGAAACGACAGTATTTTCTTTTGGGAGGCGAGTATCTCCGTTCCGATTCACTATTCCTTCTTTACTGCATCCCTCGCTCCCTCACATTGACAAATTAACACTGAAATTGAGTCGCTATGGAATACTATGTGTTCTATAACTTCTCCTTCTACTTCGAGGAACGTTTCTACGGAAACGACAATAATTTCATTTGGGAGGCGAGTTTCCCCTTTCCGATGCACTATTCCATCTTTACTGCATCCCTCGCCCCTCACACTGACGAATTAACACGGAAGTGGTGTCGCTATGAAGTACTATTGGTTCTATGACATCTCCTTCTAAATCGAGTAACGTTTCTATGGAAACGACAGTATTTTCTTTTGGGAGGCGAGTATCTCCGTTCCGATTCACTATTCCTTCTTTACTGCATCCCTCGCTCCCTCCCATTGACGAATTAACACTGAAATTGAGTCGCTATGGAATACTATGTGTTCTATAACTTCTCCTTCTAAATCGAGGAACGTTTCTACGGAAACGACAATATTTTCTTTTGGGAGGTGAGTTTCCCCTTTCCGATGCACTATTCCATCTTTACTGCATCCCTCGCCCCTCACACTGACGAATTAACACGGAAGTGGTGTCGCTATGAAATACTGTTGGTTCTATGACATCTCCTTCTAAATCGAGTAACGTTTCTATGGAAACGACAGTATTTTCTTTTGGGAGGAGAGTATCTCCGTTCCGATTCACTATTCCTTCTTTACTGCATCCCTCGCTCCCTCGCATTAACGAATTAACACTGAAATTGAGTCGCTATGGAATACTATGTGTTCTATAACTTCTCCTTCTAAATCGATTAACGTTTCTACGGAAACGACAATATATTCTTTTGGGAGGCGAGTATCCCCTTTCCGATGCACTATTCCATCTTTACTGCATCCCTCGCCCCTTACACTGACGAATTAACACGGAAGTGGTGTCGCTATGAAATACTATTGGTTCTATGACATCTCCTTCTAAATCAAGTAACGTTTCTATGGAAACGACAGTATTTTCTTTTGGGAGGAGAGTATCTCCGTTCCGATTCACTATTCCTTCTTTACTGCATCCCTCGCTCCCTCACATTGACGAATTAACACTGAAATTGAGTCGCTATGGAATGCTATGTGTTCTATAACTTCTCCTTCTAAATCGAGGAACGTTTCTACGGAAACGACAATATTTTCTTTTGTGAGGCGAGTATCCCCTTTCCGATGCACTATTCCATCTTTACTGCATATCTCGCCCCTCACACTGACGAATTGACAGGGAAGTGGTGTCGCTATGAAATAGTATTGATTCTATGTCATCTCCTTCTAAATCGAGTAACGTTTCTATGGAAACGACAAGAGTTTCTTTTGGGAGGAGAGTATCTCCGTTCAGATTCACTATTCCTTCTTTACTGCATCCCTCGCTCCCTCCCATTGACGAATTAACACTGAAATTGAGTCGCTATGGAATACTATGTGTTCTATAACTTCTCCTTCTAAATCGAGCAACGTTTCTACGGAAACGACAATATTTTCTTTTGGGAGGCGAGTATCCCCTTTCCGATGCACTATTCCATCTTTACTGCATCCCTCGCCCCTCACACTGACGAATTAACACGGAAGTGGTGTCGCTATGAAATACTATTGGTTCTATGACATCTCGTTCTAAATCGAGTAACGTTTCTATGGAAACGACAAGAGTTTCTATTGGGAGGAGAGTATCTCCGTTCCGATTCACTATTCCTTCTTTACTGCATCCCTCGCTCCCTCCCATTGACGAATTAACACTGAAATTGAGTCGCTATGGAATACTATGTGTTCTATAACTTCTCCTTCTAAATCGAGGAACGTTTCTATGGAAACGACAATATTTTTTTTTGGGAAGCGAGTATCCCCTTTCCGATGCACTATTCCATCTTTACTGCATCCCTCGCCCCTCACACTGACGAATTAACACGGAAGTGGTGTCGCTATGATATACTATTGGTTCTATGAGATCTCGTTCTAAATCGAGTAACGTTTCTATGGAAACGACAAGAGTTTCTTTTGGGAGGAGAGTATCTCCGTTCCGATTCACTATTCCTTCTTTACTGCATCCCTCGCTCCCTCCCATTGACGAATTAACACTGAAATTGAGTCGCTATGGAATGCTATGTGTTCTATAACTTCTCCTTCTAAATCGAGGAACGTTTCTACGGAAACGACAATATTTTCTTTTGTGAGGCGAGTATCCCCTTTCCGATGCACTATTCCATCTTTACTGCATCCCTCGCCCCTCACACTGACGAATTAACACGGAAGTGGTGTCGCTATGAAATAGTATTGATTCTATGTCATCTCCTTCTAAATCGAGTAACGTTTCTATGGAAACTACAAGAGTTTCTTTTGGGAGGAGAGTATCTCCGTTCAGATTCACTATTCCTACTTTACTGCATCCCTCGCTCCCTCCCATTGACGAATTAACACTGAAATTGAGTCGCTATGGAATGCTATGTGTTCTATAACTTCTCCTTCTAAATCGAGGAACGTTTCTACGGAAACGACAATATTTTCTTTTGTGAGGCGAGTATCCCCTTTCCGATGCACTATTCCATCTTTACTGCATCCCTCGCCCCTCACACTGACGAATTAACACGGAAGTGGTGTCGCTATGAAATACTATTGGTTCTATGACATCTCGTTCTAAATCGAGTAACGTTTCTATGGAAACGACAAGAGTTTCTTTTGGGAGGAGAGTATCTCCGTTCCGATTCACTATTCCTTCTTTACTGCATCCCTCGCTCCCTCCCATTGACGAATTAACACTGAATTTGAGTCGCTATGGAATACTATGTGTTCTATAACTTCTCCTTCTAAATCGAGGAACGTTTCTACGGAAACGACAATATTTTCTTTTGTGAGGCGAGTATCCCCTTTCCGATGCGCTATTCCATCTTTACTGCATCCCTCGCCCCTCACACTGACGAATTAACACGGAAGTGGTGTCGCTATGAAATAGTATTGATTCTATGTCATCTCCTTCTAAATCGAGTAACGTTTCTATGGAAACGACGAGAGTTTCTTTTCTGAGGAGAGTATCTCCGTTCAGATTCACTATTCCTTCTTTACTGCATCCCTCGCTCCCTCCCATTGACGAATTAACACTGAAATTGAGTCGCTATGGAATACAATGTGTTCTATAACTTCTCCTTCTAAATCGAGCAACGTTTCTACGGAAACGACAATATTTTCTTTTGGGAGGCGAGTATCCCCTTTCCGATGCACTATTCCATCTTTACTGCATCCCTCGCCCCTCACACTGACGAATTAACACGGAAGTGGTGTCGCTATGAAATACTATTGGTTCTATGACATCTCGTTCTAAATCGAGTAACGTTTCTATGGAAACGACAAGAGTTTCTTTTGGGAGGAGAGTATCTTCGTTCCGATTCACTATTCCTTCTTTACTGCATCCCTCGCTCCCTCCCATTGACGAATTAACACTGAAATTGAGTCGCTATGGAATACTATGTGTTCTATAACTTCTCCTTCTAAATCGAGGAACGTTTCTACGGAAACGACAATATTTTTTTTTGGGAAGCGAGTATCCCCTTTCCGATGCACTATTCCATCTTTACTGCATCCCTCGCCCCTCACACTGACGAATTAACACGGAAGTGGTGTCGCTATGATATACTATTGGTTCTATGAGATCTCGTTCTAAATCGAGTAACGTTTCTATGGAAACGACAAGAGTTTCTTTTGGGAGGAGAGTATCTCCGTTCCGATTCACTATTCCTTCTTTACTGCATCCCTCGCTCCCTCCCATTGACGAATTAACACTGAATTTGAGTCGCTATGGAATACTATGTGTTCTATAACTTCTCCTTCTAAATCGAGGAACGTTTCTACGGAAACGACAATATTTTCTTTTGGGAGGCGAGTATCCCCTTTCCGATGCACTATTCCATCTTCACTGCATCCCAAGCCCCTCACACTGACGAATTAACTCGGAAGTGGTGTCGCTATGAAATACTATTGGTTCTATGACATCTCCTTCTAAATCGAGTAACGTTTCTATGGAAAAGACAGTAATTTCTTTTGGGAGGCGAGTATCTCCGTTCCGATTCACTATTCCTTCTTTACTGCATCCCTCGCCCCTCACATTGACGAATTAACACTGAAATTGAGTCGCTATGGAATACTATGTGTTCTATAACTTTCTTCTTCTAAATCGAGGAACGTTTCAACGGAAACGACAATATTTTCTTTTGGGAGGCGAGTATCCCCTTTCCGATGCACTATTCCATCTTCACTGCATCCCTCGCCCCTCACACTGACGAATTAACACGGAAGTGGTGTCGCTATGAAATACTATTGGTTCTATAACATCTCCTTCTAAATCGAGTAACGTTTCTATGGAAACGACAGTATTTTCTTTTGGGAGGCGAGTAACTCCGTTCCGATTCTCTATTCCTTCTTTACTGCATCCCTCGCTCCCTCTCATTGACGAATTAACACTGAAATTGAGTCGCTATGGAATACTATGTGTTCTATGACTTCTCCTTCTAAATCGAGGAACGTTTCTACGGAAACGACAATATTTTCTTTTGGGAGGCGAGTATCCCCTTTCCGATGCACTATTCCATCTTTACTGCATCCCTCGCCCCTCACACTGACGAATTAACACGGAAGTGGTGTCGCTATGAAATACTATTGGTTCTATTACTTCTCCTTCTAAATCGAGTAACGTTTCTATGGAAACGACAAGAGTTTCTTTTGGGAGGAGAGTATCTCCGTTCCGATTCACTATTCCTTCTTAATTGCATCCCTCGCTCCCTCCCTTTGACGAATTAACACTCAAATTGAGTCGCTATGGAATACTTTGTGTTCTATAACTTCTTCTTCTAAATCGAGGAACGTTTCTACGGAAACGACAATAATTTCTTTTGGGTGGCGAATATCCCCTTTCCGATGCACTATTCCATCTTTACTGCATCCGTCGCCCCTCACACTGACGAATTAACACGGAAGTGGTGTCGCTATGAAATACTATTGGTTCTATGACTTCTCCTTCTAAGTCGAGTAACGTTTCTATGGAAACGTCAAGAGTTTCTTTTGGGAGGAGAGTATCTCCGTTCCGATTCACTATTCCTTCTTTACTGCATCCCTCGCTCCCTCCCATTGACGAATTAACATTGAAATTGAGTCGCTATGGAATGCTATGTGTTCTATAACTTCTCCTTCTATATCGAGGAACCTCTCTACGGAAACGACAATATTTTCTATTGGGAGGCGAGTACCCCTATCCGATGCACTATTCCATCTTTACTGCATCCCTCGCCCCTCACACTGACGAATTAACACGGAAGTGGTGTCGCAATGAAATACTATTGGTTCTATGACATCTCCTTCTAAATCGAGTAACGTTTCAATGGAAACGACAGTATTTTCTTTTGGGAGGCGAGTATCTCCGTTCCGATTCACTATTCCTTCTTTACTGCATCCCTCGCTCCCTCCCATTGACGAATTAACACTGAAATTGAGTCGCTATGGAATACTATGTGTTCTATAACTTCTCCTTCTAAATCGGGGAACGTTTCTACGGAAACGACAATATTTTCTTTTGGGAGGCGAGTATCCCCTTTCCGATGCACTATTCCATCTTTACTGCATCCCTCGCCCCTCACACTGACGAATTAACACGGAAGTGGTGTTGCTATGAAATACTATTCGTTCTATGACATCTCCTTCTAAATCGAGTAACGTTTCTATGGAAACGACAGTATTTTCTTTTGGGAGGCGAGTATCTCCGTTCCGATTCACTATTCCTTCTTTACTGCATCCCTCGCTCAGTCCCATTGACGAATTAACACTGAAATTGAGTCGCTATGGAATACTATGTGTTCTATAACTTCTCCTTCTAAATCGGGGAACGTTTCTACGGAAACGACAATATTTTCTTTTGTGAGGCGAGTATCCCCTTTCCGATGCACTATTCCATCTTTACTGCATCCCTCGCCCCTCACACTGACGAATTAACACGGAAGTGGTGTCGCTATGATATACTATTGGTTCTATGAGATCTCGTTCTAAATCGAGTAACGTTTCTATGGAAACGACAAGAGTTTCTTTTGGGAGGAGAGTATCTCCGTTCAGATTCACTATTCCTTCTTTACTGCATCCCTCGCTCCCTCCCATTGACGAATTAACACTGAAATTGAGTCGCTATGGAATGCTATGTGTTCTATAACTTCTCCTTCTAAATCGAGGAACGTTTCTACGGAAACGACAATATTTTTTTTTGTGAGGCGAGTATCCCCTTTCCGATGCGCTATTCCATCTTTACTGCATCCCTTGCCCCTCACACTGACGAATTAACACGGAAGTGGTGTCGCTATGAAATAGTATTGATTCTATGTCATCTCCTTCTAAATCGAGTAACGTTTCGATGGAAACGACAAGAGTTTCTTTTGGGAGGAGAGTATCTCCGTTCAGATTCACTATTCCTTCTTTACTGCATCCCTCGCTCCCTCCCATTGACGAATTAACACTGAAATTGAGTCGCTATGGAATACTATGTGTTCTATAACTTCTCCTTCTAAATCGAGCAACGTTTCTACGGAAACGACAATATTTTCTTTTGGGAGGCGAGTATCCCCTTTCCGATGCACTATTCCATCTTTACTGCATCCCTCGCCCCTCACACTGACGAATTAACACGGAAGTGGTGTCGCTATGAAATACTATTGGTTCTATGACATCTCGTTCTAAATCGAGTAACGTTTCTATGGAAACGACAAGAGTTTCTTTTGGGAGGCGAGTATCTCCGTTCCGATTAACTATTCCTTCTTTACTGCATCCCTCGCTCCCTCCCATTGACGAATTAACACTGAAATTGAGTCGCTATGGAATACTATGTGTTCTATAACTTCTCCTTCTAAATCGAGCAACGTTTCTACGGAAACGACAATATTTTCTTTTGTGAGGCGAGTATCCCCTTTCCGATGCACTATTCCATCTTTACTGCATCCCTCGCCCCTCACACTGACGAATTAACACGGAAGTGGTGTCGCTATGAAATAGTATTGATTCTATGTCATCTCCTTCTAAATCGAGTAACGTTTCTATGGAAACGACAAGAGTTTCTTTTGGGAGGAGAGTATCTCCGTTCAGATTCACTATTCCTTCTTTACTGCATCCCTCGCTCCCTCCCATTGACGAATTAACACTGAAATTGAGTCGCTATGGAATACTATGTGTTCTATAACTTCTCCTTCTAAATCGAGCAACGTTTCTACGGAAACGACAATATTTTCTTTTGGGAGGCGAGTATCCCCTTTCCGATGCACTATTCCATCTTTACTGCATCCCTCGCCCCTCACACTGACGAATTAACACGGAAGTGGTGTCGCTATGAAATACTATTGGTTCTATGACATCTCGTTCTAAATCGAGTAACGTTTCTATGGAAACGACAAGAGTTTCTTTTGGGAGGAGAGTATCTCCGTTCCGATTCACTATTCCTTCTTTACTGCATCCCTCGCTCCCTCCCATTGACGAATTAACACTGAAATTGAGTCGCTATGGAATACTATGTGTTCTATAACTTCTCCTTCTAAATCGAGGAACGTTTCTACGGAAACGACAATATTTTTTTTTGGGAAGCGAGTATCCCCTTTCCGATGCACTATTCCATCTTTACTGCATCCCTCGCCCCTCACACTGACGAATTAACACGGAAGTGGTGTCGCTATGATATACTATTGGTTCTATGAGATCTCGTTCTAAATCGAGTAACGTTTCTATGGAAACGACAAGAGTTTCTTTTGGGAGGAGAGTATCTCCGTTCAGATTCACTATTCCTTCTTTACTGCATCCCTCGCTCCCTCCCATTGACGAATTAACACTGAAATTGAGTCGCTATGGAATACTATGTGTTCTATAACTTCTCCTTCTAAATCGAGCAACGTTTCTACGGAAACGACAATATTTTCTTTTGGGAGGCGAGTATCCCCTTTCCGATGCACTATTCCATCTTTACTGCATCCCTCGCCCCTCACACTGACGAATTAACACGGAAGTGGTGTCGCTATGAAATACTATTGGTTCTATGACATCTCGTTCTAAATCGAGTAACGTTTCTATGGAAACGACAAGAGTTTCTTTTGGGAGGAGAGTATCTCCGTTCCGATTCACTATTCCTTCTTTACTGCATCCCTCGCTCCCTCCCATTGACGAATTAACACTGAAATTGAGTCGCTATGGAATACTATGTGTTCTATAACTTCTCCTTCTAAATCGAGGAACGTTTCTACGGAAACGACAATATTTTTTTTTGGGAAGCGAGTATCCCCTTTCCGATGCACTATTCCATCTTTACTGCATCCCTCGCCCCTCACACTGACGAATTAACACGGAAGTGGTGTCGCTATGATATACTATTGGTTCTATGAGATCTCGTTCTAAATCGAGTAACGTTTCTATGGAAACGACAAGAGTTTCTTTTGGGAGGACAGTATCTCCGTTCAGATTCACTATTCCTTCTTTACTGCATCCCTCGCTCCCTCCCATTGACGAATTAACACTGAAATTGAGTCGCTATGGAATACTATGTGTTCTATAACTTCTCCTTCTAAATCGAGCAACGTTTCTACGGAAACGACAATATTTTCTTTTGTGAGGCGAGTATCCCCTTTCCGATGCACTATTCCATCTTTACTGCATCCCTCGCCCCTCACACTGACGAATTAACACGGAAGTGGTGTCGCTATGATATACTATTGGTTCTATGAGATCTCGTTCTAAATCGAGTAACGTTTCTATGGAAACGACAAGAGTTTCTTTTGGGAGGAGAGTATCTCCGTTCAGATTCACTATTCCTTCTTTACTGCATCCCTCGCTCCCTCCCATTGACGAATTAACACTGAAATTGAGTCGCTATGGAATACTATGTGTTCTATAACTTCTCCTTCTAAATCGAGCAACGTTTCTACGGAAACGACAATATTTTCTTTTGTGAGGCGAGTATCCCCTTTCCGATGCACTATTCCATCTTTACTGCATCCCTCGCCCCTCACACTGACGAATTAACACGGAAGTGGTGTCGCTATGAAATAGTATTGATTCTATGTCATCTCCTTCTAAATCGAGTAACGTTTCTATGGAAACGACAAGAGTTTCTTTTGGGAGGAGAGTATCTCCGTTCAGATTCACTATTCCTTGTTTACTGCATCCCTCGCTCCCTCCCATTGACGAATTAACACTGAAATTGAGTCGCTATGGAATACTATGTGTTCTATAACTTCTCCTTCTAAATCGAGCAACGTTTCTACGGAAACGACAATATTTTCTTTTGTGAGGCGAGTATCCCCTTTCCGATGCACTATTCCATCTTTACTGCATCCCTCGCCCCTCACACTGACGAATTAACACGGAAGTGGTGTCGCTATGATATACTATTGGTTCTATGAGATCTCGTTCTAAATCGAGTAACGTTTCTATGGAAACGACAAGAGTTTCTTTTGGGAGGAGAGTATCTCCGTTCAGATTCACTATTCCTTCTTCACTGCATCCCTCGCTCCCTCCCATTGACGAATTAACACTGAAATTGAGTCGCTATGGAATACTATGTGTTCTATAACTTCTCCTTCTAAATCGAGCAACGTTTCTACGGAAACGACAATATTTTCTTTTGTGAGGCGAGTATCCCCTTTCCGATGCACTATTCCATCTTTACTGCATCCCTCGCCCCTCACACTGACGAATTAACACGGAAGTGGTGTCGCTATGAAATAGTATTGATTCTATGTCATCTCCTTCTAAATCGAGTAACGTTTCTATGGAAACGACAAGAGTTTCTTTTGGGAGGAGAGTATCTCCGTTCAGATTCACTATTCCTTCTTTACTGCATCCCTCGCTCCCTCCCATTGACGAATTAACACTGAAATTGAGTCGCTATGGAATACTATGTGTTCTATAACTTCTCCTTCTAAATCGAGCAACGTTTCTACGGAAACGACAATATTTTCTTTTGGGAGGCGAGTATCCCCTTTCCGATGCACTATTCCATCTTTACTGCATCCCTCGCCCCTCACACTGACGAATTAACACGGAAGTGGTGTCGCTATGAAATACTATTGGTTCTATGACATCTCGTTCTAAATCGAGTAACGTTTCTATGGAAACGACAAGAGTTTCTTTTGGGAGGAGAGTATCTCCGTTCCGATTCACTATTCCTTCTTTACTGCATCCCTCGCTCCCTCCCATTGACGAATTAACACTGAAATTGAGTCGCTATGGAATACTATGTGTTCTATAACTTCTCCTTCTAAATCGAGGAACGTTTCTACGGAAACGACAATATTTTTTTTTGGGAAGCGAGTATCCCCTTTCCGATGCACTATTCCATCTTTACTGCATCCCTCGCCCCTCACACTGACGAATTAACACGGAAGTGGTGTCGCTATGATATACTATTGGTTCTATGAGATCTCGTTCTAAATCGAGTAACGTTTCTATGGAAACGACAAGAGTTTCTTTTGGGAGGAGAGTATCTCCGTTCCGATTCACTATTCCTTCTTTACTGCATCCCTCGCTCCCTCCCATTGACGAATTAACACTGAATTTGAGTCGCTATGGAATACTATGTGTTCTATAACTTCTCCTTCTAAATCGAGGAACGTTTCTACGGAAACGACAATATTTTCTTTTGGGAGGCGAGTATCCCCTTTCCGATGCACTATTCCATCTTCACTGCATCCCTCGCCCCTCACACTGACGAATTAACACGGAAGTGGTGTCGCTATGAAATACTATTGGTTCTATGACATCTCCTTCTAAATCGAGTCACGTTTCTATGGAAACGACAGTAATTTCTTTTGGGAGGCGAGTATCTCCGTTCCGATTCACTATTCCTTCTTTTCTGCACCCCTCACCCCTCACATTGACGAATTAACACTGAAATTGAGTCGCTATGGAATACTATGTGTTCTATAACTTCTGCTTCTAAATCGAGGAACGTTTCAACGGAAACGACAATATTTTCTTTTGGGAGGCGAGTATCCCCTTTCCGATGCACTATTCCATCTTCACTGCATCCCTCGCCCCTCACACTGACGAATTAACACGGAAGTGGTGTCGCTATGAAATACTATTGGTTCTATAACATCTCCTTCTAAATCGAGTAACGTTTCTATGGAAACGACAGTATTTTCTTTTGGGAGGCGAGTAACTCCGTTCCGATTCTCTATTCCTTCTTTACTGCATCCCTCGCTCCCTCTCATTGACGAATTAACACTGAAATTGAGTCGCTATGGAATACTATGTGTTCTATGACTTCTCCTTCTAAATCGAGGAACGTTTCTACGGAAACGACAATATTTTCTTTTGGGAGGCGAGTATCCCCTTTCCGATGCACTATTCCATCTTTACTGCATCCCTCGCCCCCTCACACTGACGAATTAACACGGAAGTGGTGTCGCTATGAAATACTATTGGTTCTATTACTTCTCCTTCTAAATCGAGTAACGTTTCTATGGAAACGACAAGAGTTTCTTTTGGGAGGAGAGTATCTCCGTTCCGATTCACTATTCCTTCTTAATTGCATCCCTCGCTCCCTCCCTTTGACGAATTAACACTCAAATTGAGTCGCTATGGAATACTTTGTGTTCTATAACTTCTTCTTCTAAATCGAGGAACGTTTCTACGGAAACGACAATAATTTCTTTTGGGTGGCGAATATCCCCTTTCCGATGCACTATTCCATCTTTACTGCATCCCTCGCCCCTCACACTGACGAATTAACACGGAAGTGGTGTCGCTATGAAATACTATTGGTTCTATGACTTCTCCTTCTAAGTCGAGTAACGTTTCTATGGAAACGACAAGAGTTTCTTTTGGGAGGAGAGTATCTCCGTTCCGATTCACTATTCCTTCTTTACTGCATCCCTCGCTCCCTCCCATTGACGAATTAACATTGAAATTGAGTCGCTATGGAATACTATGTGTTCTATAACTTCTCCTTCTATATCGAGGAACCTCTCTACGGAAACGACAATATTTTCTATTGGGAGGCGAGTACCCCTTTCCGATGCACTATTCCATCTTTACTGCATCCCTCGCCCCTCACACTGACGAATTAACACGGAAGTGGTGTCGCAATGAAATACTATTGGTTCTATGACATCTCCTTCTAAATCGAGTAACGTTTCAATGGAAACGACAGTATTTTCTTTTGGGAGGCGAGTATCTCCGTTCCGATTCACTATTCCTTCTTTACTGCATCCCTCGCTCCCTCCCATTGACGAATTAACACTGAAATTGAGTCGCTATGGAATACTATGTGTTCTATAACTTCTCCTTCTAAATCGGGGAACGTTTCTACGGAACGACAATATTTTCTTTTGGGAGGCGAGTATCCCCTTTCCGATGCACTATTCCATCTTTACTGCATCCCTCGCCCCTCACACTGACGAATTAACACGGAAGTGGTGTCGCTATGAAATACTATTGGTTCTATGACATCTCCTTCTAAATCAAGTAACGTTTCTATGGAAACGACAGTATTTTCTTTTGGGAGGAGAGTATCTCCGTTCCGATTCACTATTCCGTCTTTACTGCATCCCTCCCTCCCTCCCATTAACGAATTAACACTGAAATTGTGTCGCTATGGAATGCTATGAGTTCTATAACTTCTCCTTCTAAATCGAGGAACGTTTCTACGGGAACGACAATATATTCTTTTGGGAGGCGAGTATCCCCTTTCCGATGCACTATTCCATCTTTACTGCATCCCTCGCCCCTCACACTGACGAATTAACACGGAAGTGGTGTCGCTATGAAATACTATTGGTTCTATAACATCTCCTTCTAAATCGAGTAACGTTTCTATGGAAACGACAGTATTTTCTTTTGGGAGGCGAGTATCTCCGTTCCGATTCACTTATCCTTCTTTACTGCAACCCCGCGCTCCCTCCCATTGACGAATTAACGCTGAAATTGAGTCGCTATGGAATACTATGTGTTCTATAACTTCTCCTTCTAAATCGAGGAACGTTTCTACGGAAACGACAATATTTTCTTTTGGGAGGCGAGTATCCCCTTTCCGATGCACTATTCCATCTTTACTGCATCCCTCGGCCCTCACACTGACGAATTAACACGGAAGTGGTGTCGCTATGAAATACTATTGGTTATATGACATCTCCTTCTAAATCAAGTAACGTTTCAATGGAAACGACAGTATTTTCTTTTGGGAGGAGAGTATCTCCGTTCCGATTCACTATTCCGTCTTTACTGCATACCCCCCTCCCTCACATTAACGAATTAACACTGAAATTGAGTCGCTATGGAATACTATGTGTTCTATAACTTCTCCTTCTAAATCGAGGAACGTTTCTACGGAAACGACAATATTTTTTTTTGGGAAGCGAGTATCCCCTTTCCGATGCACTATTCCATCTTTACTGCATCCCTCGCCCCTCACACTGACGAATTAACACGGAAGTGGTGTCGCTATGATATACTATTGGTTCTATGAGATCTCGTTCTAAATCGAGTAACGTTTCTATGGAAACGACAAGAGTTTCTTTTGGGAGGAGAGTATCTCCGTTCCGATTCACTATTCCTTCTTTACTGCATCCCTCGCTCCCTCCCATTGACGAATTAACACTGAATTTGAGTCGCTATGGAATACTATGTGTTCTATAACTTCTCCTTCTAAATCGAGGAACGTTTCTACGGAAACGACAATATTTTCTTTTGGGAGGCGAGTATCCCCTTTCCGATGCACTATTCCATCTTCACTGCATCCCAAGCCCCTCACACTGACGAATTAACTCGGAAGTGGTGTCGCTATGAAATACTATTGGTTCTATGACATCTCCTTCTAAATCGAGTAACGTTTCTATGGAAACGACAGTAATTTCTTTTGGGAGGCGAGTATCTCCGTTCCGATTCACTATTCCTTCTTTACTGCATCCCTCGCCCCTCACATTGACGAATTAACACTGAAATTGAGTCGCTATGGAATACTATGTGTTCTATAACTTTCTTCTTCTAAATCGAGGAACGTTTCAACGGAAACGACAATATTTTCTTTTGGGAGGCGAGTATCCCCTTTCCGATGCACTATTCCATCTTCACTGCATCCCTCGCCCCTCACACTGACGAATTAACACGGAAGTGGTGTCGCTATGAAATACTATTGGTTCTATAACATCTCCTTCTAAATCGAGTAACGTTTCTATGGAAACGACAGTATTTTCTTTTGGGAGGCGAGTAACTCCGTTCCGATTCTCTATTCCTTCTTTACTGCATCCCTCGCTCCCTCTCATTGACGAATTAACACTGAAATTGAGTCGCTATGGAATACTATGTGTTCTATGACTTCTCCTTCTAAATCGAGGAACGTTTCTACGGAAACGACAATATTTTCTTTTGGGAGGCGAGTATCCCCTTTCCGATGCACTATTCCATCTTTACTGCATCCCTCGCCCCTCACACTGACGAATTAACACGGAAGTGGTGTCGCTATGAAATACTATTGGTTCTATTACTTCTCCTTCTAAATCGAGTAACGTTTCTATGGAAACGACAAGAGATTCTTTTGGGAGGAGAGTATCTCCGTTCCGATTCACTATTCCTTCTTAATTGCATCCCTCGCTCCCTCCCTTTGACGAATTAACACTCAAATTGAGTCGCTATGGAATACTTTGTGTTCTATAACTTCTTCTTCTAAATCGAGGAACGTTTCTACGGAAACGACAATAATTTCTTTTGGGTGGCGAATATCCCCTTTCCGATGCACTATTCCATCTTTACTGCATCCGTCGCCCCTCACACTGACGAATTAACACGGAAGTGGTGTCGCTATGAAATACTATTGGTTCTATGACTTCTCCTTCTAAGTCGAGTAACGTTTCTATGGAAACGTCAAGAGTTTCTTTTGGGAGGAGAGTATCTCCGTTCCGATTCACTATTCCTTCTTTACTGCATCCTTCGCTCCCTCCCATTGACGAATTAACATTGAAATTGAGTCGCTATGGAATGCTATGTGTTCTATAACTTCTCCTTCTATATCGAGGAACCTCTCTACGGAAACGACAATATTTTCTATTGGGAGGCGAGTACCCCTTTCTGATGCACTATTCCATCTTTACTGCATCCCTCGCCCCTCACACTGACGAATTAACACGGAAGTGGTGTCGCAATGAAATACTATTGGTTCTATGACATCTCCTTCTAAATCGAGTAACGTTTCAATGGAAACGACAGTATTTTCTTTTGGGAGGCGAGTATCTCCGTTCCGATTCACTATTCCTTCTTTACTGCATCCCTCGCTCCCTCCCATTGACGAATTAACACTGAAATTGAGTCGCTATGGAATACTATGTGTTCTATAACTTCTCCTTCTAAATCGGGGAACGTTTCTACGGAAACGACAATATTTTCTTTTGGGAGGCGAGTATCCCCTTTCCGATGCACTATTCCATCTTTACTGCATCCCTCGCCCCTCACACTGACGAATTAACACGGAAGTGGTGTTGCTATGAAATACTATTGGTTCTATGACATCTCCTTCTAAATCGAGTAACGTTTCTATGGAAACGACAGTATTTTCTTTTGGGAGGCGAGTATCTCCGTTCCGATTCACTATTCCTTCTTTACTGCATCCCTCGCTCCCTCCCATTGACGAATTAACACTGAAATTGAGTCGCTATGGAATACTATGTGTTCTATAACTTCTCCTTCTAAATCGGGGAACGTTTCTACGGAAACGACAATATTTTCTTTTGTGAGGCGAGTATCCCCTTTCCGATGCACTATTCCATCTTTACTGCATCCCTCGCCCCTCACACTGACGAATTAACACGGAAGTGGTGTCGCTATGATATACTATTGGTTCTATGAGATCTCGTTCTAAATCGAGTAACGTTTCTATGGAAACGACAAGAGTTTCTTTTGGGAGGAGAGTATCTCCGTTCAGATTCACTATTCCTTCTTTACTGCATCCCTCGCTCCCTCCCATTGACGAATTAACACTGAAATTGAGTCGCTATGGAATGCTATGTGTTCTATAACTTCTCCTTCTAAATCGAGGAACGTTTCTACGGAAGCGACAATATTTTTTTTTGTGAGGCGAGTATCCCCTTTCCGATGCGCTATTCCATCTTTACTGCATCCCTTGCCCCTCACACTGACGAATTAACACGGAAGTGGTGTCGCTATGAAATAGTATTGATTCTATGTCATCTCCTTCTAAATCGAGTAACGTTTCGATGGAAACGACAAGAGTTTCTTTTGGGAGGAGAGTATCTCCGTTCAGATTCACTATTCCTTCTTTACTGCATCCCTCGCTCCCTCCCATTGACGAATTAACACTGAAATTGAGTCGCTATGGAATACTATGTGTTCTATAACTTCTCCTTCTAAATCGAGCAACGTTTCTACGGAAACGACAATATTTTCTTTTGGGAGGCGAGTATCCCCTTTCCGATGCACTATTCCATCTTTACTGCATCCCTCGCCCCTCACACTGACGAATTAACACGGAAGTGGTGTCGCTATGAAATACTATTGGTTCTATGACATCTCGTTCTAAATCGAGTAACGTTTCTATGGAAACGACAAGAGTTTCTTTTGGGAGGCGAGTATCTCCGTTCCGATTCACTATTCCTTCTTTACTGCATCCCTCGCTCCCTCCCATTGACGAATTAACACTGAAATTGAGTCGCTATGGAATACTATGTGTTCTATAACTTCTCCTTCTAAATCGAGCAACGTTTCTACGGAAACGACAATATTTTCTTTTGTGAGGCGAGTATCCCCTTTCCGATGCACTATTCCATCTTTACTGCATCCCTCGCCCCTCACACTGACGAATTAACACGGAAGTGGTGTCGCTATGAAATAGTATTGATTCTATGTCATCTCCTTCTAAATCGAGTAACGTTTCTATGGAAACGACAAGAGTTTCTTTTGGGAGGAGAGTATCTCCGTTCAGATTCACTATTCCTTCTTTACTGCATCCCTCGCTCCCTCCCATTGACGAATTAACACTGAAATTGAGTCGCTATGGAATACTATGTGTTCTATAACTTCTCCTTCTAAATCGAGCAACGTTTCTACGGAAACGACAATATTTTCTTTTGGGAGGCGAGTATCCCCTTTCCGATGCACTATTCCATCTTTACTGCATCCCTCGCCCCTCACACTGACGAATTAACACGGAAGTGGTGTCGCTATGAAATACTATTGGTTCTATGACATCTCGTTCTAAATCGAGTAACGTTTCTATGGAAACGACAAGAGTTTCTTTTGGGAGGAGAGTATCTCCGTTCCGATTCACTATTCCTTCTTTACTGCATCCCTCGCTCCCTCCCATTGACGAATTAACACTGAAATTGAGTCGCTATGGAATACTATGTGTTCTATAACTTCTCCTTCTAAATCGAGGAACGTTTCTATGGAAACGACAATATTTTTTTTTGGGAAGCGAGTATCCCCTTTCCGATGCACTATTCCATCTTTACTGCATCCCTCGCCCCTCACACTGACGAATTAACACGGAAGTGGTGTCGCTATGATATACTATTGGTTCTATGAGATCTCGTTCTAAATCGAGTAACGTTTCTATGGAAACGACAAGAGTTTCTTTTGGGAGGAGAGTATCTCCGTTCAGATTCACTATTCCTTCTTTACTGCATCCCTCGCTCCCTCCCATTGACGAATTAACACTGAAATTGAGTCGCTATGGAATACTATGTGTTCTATAACTTCTCCTTCTAAATCGAGCAACGTTTCTACGGAAACGACAATATTTTCTTTTGGGAGGCGAGTATCCCCTTTCCGATGCACTATTCCATCTTTACTGCATCCCTCGCCCCTCACACTGACGAATTAACACGGAAGTGGTGTCGCTATGAAATACTATTGGTTCTATGACATCTCGTTCTAAATCGAGTAACGTTTCTATGGAAACGACAAGAGTTTCTTTTGGGAGGAGAGTATCTCCGTTCCGATTCACTATTCCTTCTTTACTGCATCCCTCGCTCCCTCCCATTGACGAATTAACACTGAAATTGAGTCGCTATGGAATACTATGTGTTCTATAACTTCTCCTTCTAAATCGAGGAACGTTTCTACGGAAACGACAATATTTTTTTTTGGGAAGCGAGTATCCCCTTTCCGATGCACTATTCCATCTTTACTGCATCCCTCGCCCCTCACACTGACGAATTAACACGGAAGTGGTGTCGCTATGATATACTATTTGTTCTATGAGATCTCGTTCTAAATCGAGTAACGTTTCTATGGAAACGACAAGAGTTTCTTTTGGGAGGACAGTATCTCCGTTCAGATTCACTATTCCTTCTTTACTGCATCCCTCGCTCCCTCCCATTGACGAATTAACACTGAAATTGAGTCGCTATGGAATACTATGTGTTCTATAACTTCTCCTTCTAAATCGAGCAACGTTTCTACGGAAACGACAATATTTTCTTTTGTGAGGCGAGTATCCCCTTTCCGATGCACTATTCCATCTTTACTGCATCCCTCGCCCCTCACACTGACGAATTAACACGGAAGTGGTGTCGCTATGATATACTATTGGTTCTATGAGATCTCGTTCTAAATCGAGTAACGTTTCTATGGAAACGACAAGAGTTTCTTTTGGGAGGAGAGTATCTCCGTTCAGATTCACTATTCCTTCTTTACTGCATCCCTCGCTCCCTCCCATTGACGAATTAACACTGAAATTGAGTCGCTATGGAATACTATGTGTTCTATAACTTCTCCTTCTAAATCGAGCAACGTTTCTACGGAAACGACAATATTTTCTTTTGTGAGGCGAGTATCCCCTTTCCGATGCACTATTCCATCTTTACTGCATCCCTCGCCCCTCACACTGACGAATTAACACGGAAGTGGTGTCGCTATGAAATAGTATTGATTCTAT